>NC_136539.1:3100000-3623278 GCF_910591455.1 Pholis gunnellus
TGGTAGATCTGTTAGCCGTCAGCCAAACACTAAAAAACAATAAGAGTATGCCGCAAAGCAGCAACTAAGAAGTAGTCAGCGATGTGTATACTGATAGTTCTGTAAGCAAGCAGTTAATGCCAGTATAAGACCGGTTAAAAAAAGGTGTTTCAAGAAAGTGTGATCCCTGCAACCACAAGAGGTCCTTGAGCATGACGCCATAACTGGGCACCCAAAAAATATGATGCAGTTTGCTGCAGCAGTATGCAAGATTAGCTGTGGACAGAGGTGTGCACTCACTCAGTCACAGACGCACAGACTAACACAAAAAAAAAAAAAAAACCTGCTTAAAGTAGGGATTCGACTTTTTTATTCTCGATACCGATACTTATGCTTTGGGTATCAGCCGATACCGAGTAGTACTGATCCGATACCAGTGTTTAATAAATAAACTGTATGATCAACTGTGTGGAAGTGACTGGGATCATTCTTTATGTCTCAGGCTTGACTTAAACATTGTTCAACTAACTTTGTAAAAGAAAATGTAACAAATAAATAAATACATAAATGTAGTCTTTTGTTTTGGTATTTCCTAAAATAATGGTATCCAATACCAGATCGCCCCATTGTCATTAATACCCAGTCCAGCTATTTGAGTCAGTATCAGACCGTTATCCAATGTTAGTGTTGGTATCAGTGCAGCTCTAGTTTACAGCCTGGTACAAAGAATTCCCAACTGTATTGGGGGTGAATTTTTTAATTCTCCTTCTTAAATTTTATAAGAGTTTAATTTATGCATGATTACGGGTGCGTCGCTTTTAAAGAAAGGTTGCTACCATGGCTTTGCTATCGGAGTATTGTATAGCATTCGGTTGTACGAAAAGACATTCTAAGGAGTCGGCTGTGAACGTTTTCCGATATTTGTTTTTCACTCACCAAAATTAGCATCACAATTAATATCACAGTTAGTGTGAGTTACAGAAGCACCTTGCTAACCTAGCTAGCTTTCAGATTTTTATACGGCCCGGCCTTCTGTTGTTGAGGCTGAAGCTTCTGGAGGAATCGCAAGGCCGCTGCTGTGTTTACTTCTTTCTGCGCAGGCGCATCATAAAGTAACTCGATCCGGTCCAAATTCAAAACAGTATTTAATTAAACAATGACGACTGTAAACTGATGATGACAATTACAATCTATAATACACTATCGATAGTATGCATCTCGAGAGCAGAGACCACGTGCAACTCCACTCACAGGCCCGACCAAGTCGGGTCCTGCAAAGCGAACTACCATGGCCTGGCGCACGTCCTCGCAAACAGTCCTTTTATGTCCTTTGATGGTCGGAAAGTGTCCAAAATCTGTCGTAAAACACAAAGGCCGTCTTCTGGGGTCAGTGATTGGCTTCCAATCGCTCTGACGCCTCCTTCATCGATCCACTGCTCATCTCAATGGCTGGCCTCCTTGTGACATCACCTCTGACATCACCTCTGACCTGCCCTCTGTCCTGCGGCCGCATGGTGTTACCCAGGAGTCCTCTCTGTTGTTTTATGGCCGTCTGCTTCACTTCAGTTGTCTCCGGTTCTCCTCCCCCTCTGTTGGCCATTTGTCCAGCACCTTTGTGTCCCCTTTGATGTCTCTGGTCCTCGACCTATTATATGGTCGTGAAGAGCCGGTCCTCTGCATTCCTCACTGACCCTATCTCCCCTTTGATCTCTCTGCCTCATGGCTCAGAACCCCTTAACCTATGTGACTGTACTTTGGTTTAATACTTCCAATGATTATGATTAAGACTCCTACAAGTAAACTTATTGCAAACATATAATATCTTCTATAAGTAAACATCCTGTAAACCTATATTACATTCCATAAGTAAATATATTGTGACTCTTAACATAATTTACATTCTCATCATTGTGACACCTCTATTCACCACTAAGGGTGTTATAAATTCTACTAAATAATGCTTTTAATTCTTAAATTCTCCACACTGTCTTAAAATGCATTATTTATGGCCCGCCAGCACAGTCAAACAGAATGAATCATACAAATTCAACATGCAATTCCTCTTTTTACCTTATAGTAGCTGCACCACTCTGTAACTGTCTGGCTGTTTGAAGTTTGCTCTGACCCTTGAACTATCATTGCTACAGCAAAACCGAAACAACTGTGTCTGCCTAATTGACTGGAGCTGATTGAGCTGCAGTGTGACAACGGCATCTCTCTCTCGTGCATTTTTACCGGCAGCTGGTTAAAGGCAGGTTTCCAGAAATGTGAACATTTGCAAAGAAAATGCTAAGCTTGTTTGTCTCCACACATTTGTGTGAGCAGACATTCTCAGTTATGAATTTAAACAAGAACCGCTTGAGATTAAGACGAAGTGACTCCCACCTACGTGACATTTTACGCATGTCAACCACTGCTCTCAAACCTGACCTGCCCGGTGTACTGAAATCCAGATCTCAGTATCACTCTTCTCATTAGTGTCAGTAAGTTAGCTGTTGCTTGATTATCAAAATTAAACAAATTCTAGTTTGAGTGTTTTGAATTTCTGTTCTGGTTCATGTTCAAATAGGAACGTCACTATTAAAGCTGAAAAGCCAACACCACTGAAACATACACTTGGACTTATGGCACTTACTTTAAACTTTTGAATAAGATAATGGTTTGAGTTATGTAACTGTAGATATAACACAAAAGATTACTTTCTGAATGATCTTTGATAAATGACCAGGGTAAGTCATCACCGTTACTAAGTCATATTTAAGATTCCTCTTGAGGTGAAAATATGCATCAGTTTCTAGGTAATATAATTTTAGATAGCTTGTTCTTTATGTTATCTGACTTTCAAGATTTTAAAGAAATGCAGAATAGTTGAGATTTGTTCACACCTGAATGCTTACATTTGGTTACATTGCTATTTTCTGTGTCATTAAAAATAAAATGACTCAATAACTGTATTTATAGGCAACTTTTCTTGTTTAAAATAATGTCAGCAGGAACTGTTGGTCCTTGGGCATTTTCACATTATCAAATCTGGCCCTCTTTGAAAAAAGTTTGGACACCCCTGGTCTAGATCATCTAACAAGACTGATGAGGAAGTATTTATTTTGTGTGTGTGGAAGTTTGGGGCTCGTCAAAAACTCCCGGGGCGCAGCAACCGCTGGAACCAAAGCCATCTGTTTTAAACATTGTATTTCATGTTTCCATCATCACTTCACTTTCATGTCTGTGCAAATTCACTAATCAAAACCTCAAAATGAGTTGTAATGATTGCTTCCGGTTAAGACAGGATCTTGAAAAGTCCAACATGTCGGTGAAGTCTGCAGCGCTAACAGCAGGAGTTCACTGACTGATCTCCCGACCAGGGGCGATTTTAAATCCACATTTAATTATAAACCACGATGAGTGAATACTGGATGATTAAACAAAACTACACACTTAAATAAATGCTGCAACAGTGAGCACTATTTATCGGTGAATGAAATGCATACTCAGAATAGCAACCTAACAATGCCGTGGGCAGACTTCAAAATGATCAATTGCCCATGCAGTCAAACACTAACTTTGAGTAAAAGCAAAGCTAATGGAAGTGGAGTCTTGCTTTATGTTTATCCGATACCTTTACAATATGTTGTGCTATTGGGTGAAGAGCACATATATAAAACGTATTGGCCAACAGCTCAGTTTTCCCTCGGTACTTTACATAGACCCACTTCTGCTAATTGCTCAGCACCCTGTCTGCCAGGGGATTGTGTGAAATGACGTCTGCTGCCTGGATTGACACACTCCAATACTCACTAGTTGTCCTACAGCACAATATGCTGAGTGGGAGCAGTTCACTGTGCAACTCATGAACTTTAATAAAATCATTGAATTAGAGATAATTTACACAGGCGACATGATGTGTGGCTCGGCTTATAAAAATGAGAAACTGTTTTTTAACCCTGGGACTGAAGCTGATGCAGTCAAACCGTTTCTCCACCCTGAGGGGTTCATTGAAGCACAGTTTTCTGTTTAGCCACAAAACAGGTGTCGTATGCATATTGTTCACTCTTGATATTCATTTCAGAGAATTCATGTAGACAAAATCACGCATTCATAGAAACAAAAGAATATATATTCTGTGACTGTGCAGTGTGACATAATCGGTTGAACTAGTTGAATTCTCCAGACACTTGTTTACAACCAGTTCTAGTTGTAATATAAAGCATGTTCACTCCCTTGTCCCTTTGTCGACACATTTGAAATGAATCAGGCTCAGCTTTCAGCACCTGTTAAAGGATATCTGCACCTTACTTACGGATCAAATTAATTCTACAGCTTCAAATTCCCAACGTTCTCAATCTGCCCCACAGCCACTGTTGTTGTGTTCAGTTATTGTCGCTATTTCTGTTTTCCGTTCACTTCCACATCCCACAGGCGTGGTGTGTAAATAAATTAGCAAATGTGCACCTGCAGTGAGTAAATGTATTCAGTGCAAGTATTCAACTGAGTTGCTATTTTGGGCAAGTTCATCTTCACTGTTAGTCAGACTGTTTGTCTCCTCCTTTGAAGACAAACTCGGCACTGTAAAAATAGCAAGTGTTTTTAAGATCTGACACACTTCAGGTTCAAAGGAGTTGCTTTTAGAGATCCCAGAAATAACAATGAATATTAGTATATTAGTTTCTGTCTGTCAGTTTGAATAGTTCATATGGGGACAATTCCACTCAAGGTCCAGCTTTACCACTTTAGTCAAATTGTCACCTCAGACAGATTTTGCTCAATTTAGGAAAGGCACAGCTTAAGAAATGACTGTTGCCAAACATAGATTGTATATAAGAAGTAGACATAGTCATTGTGACGTCACCCATTGGTTTGTGCACTGCCTTTATGAAGCCTCGAGTTTGGCAATTTTGGGGTCGCCATCTTGGCTTTTGGGCAACCAATGAACAAAAGTTACCATATTTGGAATTACGGAGAAGTGACGTAGAGACGCTGTATATGTCTCTGGTAGCGGCAGCAACTTGTCATTCACAGTAAGCCCGCTCTAAAGCCTATTCTGCTTCATGGTCTACTTTACTCTAAAAGGCAGCATACCTTACTAAATGAACATCAGGTTGTATTGAAGAAGACTTGAAACTAGAGATTGAGACCATAAACTCATGTTTACAATGTTTACTGAGGTAATAAATCAAGAGAGAAGTAGAGTCATTTTCTCATAAACTTCTATACAACCAGAGGAGGTGCCCCCTGGTGGTCAGTAGAGAGAATGCAAGTTTTAAGACACTTCCGCGTTGGCTTCACTCGGCAGAACCGGTGGTTGTTGCCTGTTGCCAAGGTGCTTATTTGAGGAGAAGTCTACAACTAACGCCACTGAATTCCACTGACCAGCACCCCTTTCACAAAGAACAAGAAAACTCAGGATTAGTGGCCTGAGTGTTGCAGCCTGAGATGCAGCTGCCGTTAGCTCCCTTGAACTTTGCTACATTTTATTTTTTTATTTTGTCTTTTCGTGTTTGTGAATGTATCACTTGCCCACGGCGTCCTCCGACCACCCAGCCAAGCTAGTGGGACCACCGAAAGTGGACCCAAATGGAAGCTAAGCTAACCCAGCTAGGATTTGAGGCTATTCCACTATCTTAGCTGGTAGAAGGGAAATTAAATGGATGAAAGAAGACTTCAGGCTAACCCAACAGGAGGTTGGTGACTGTTGTGTCCACATCTTTATAACATTTAGAAAGCTAGCTCCATCGTGGCGTCCCGCATCGAGCTGCATTTGACAGGTGGTCCACAGGACAGAACGCAGGACTCTGATGGGACGAGAGGAGGTAGACTCTGTATTTACATCAATGATGCCTGGTGCTCAAAAAAAGTTGATGAAAAATGTTTCCCTTATGTAGAATGTTTAATGTTAAGATATAAGCCATATAATCTGCCCAAATAATTGTTTTGTTGCTGCTGTTTAGATTCCTTCTGGTGTAAATTTAAAAAAGCACTACACAATGCACAGCTATTTTTGGTTTGTTATTTGTCATCTTTTCCTTGTGTAGAAAATGGGCTACAACTGCATTTTGTTGTCCAACCCTGTATTGCAGAATGACAAACTATCTTTGTATCCCTTGAATCCTTGAAATCAATACTATTTTCATTATCAGAGTTGGATTCATTCGGTCCAGTAACATTTTGAAAGTCTAGGGATGCTGCATTATTAAATAATTTTGTCAAACACACTGTAGAAATACAGTGTATTAATAGCAAGTTAGCAGTATTACACTGTACGTCTCACAGTGGTGGGCCGTCAGGACCTGCAAATCCTTCTCTGCTGGCCTAAACAGAATCACAAAGTTATAGCTATTTTATAATTTAATATTTTTTCTTAAATACACTACATGTATTGTAATTTATAAAAATATTTTCCCCATTACATTATTTTCTCATTGCACAGATACTGTCTTCCTCAGTTGCTCTGCTTCAGTGCAGCTTGTTTTAAGTAGAGCTTTTATCCAATCAGATTTCACCTCTATGTCTCTAGGTAAGAAGAGAGGCCCGAGGCCTGCAGACTCACAAGTGAATCCATGTGCAGTTTAAGTGAATGGGGACGATATTGTTGATTGTCATAGTGTTCAACCAATCAGATCTTTAGTTTGACATGTTGGGCGTATTCTTTGACGTGCCAGAGCTGCTAGCTAGCCTACAAGTACGTGATTGGTCAGTGGGCTAGCATGACATGTTGGGCGGTGACAATCCCAATATCTGCTGCCTCTGCCGAGCGGACATTTTCAGACCTCAAATTTATTAAAATCTATTCAAGAAATACAACTGGGGAGGCTCGACTGTCTTCACTGGTGTCCATGAATCGAGAAGGACTTCTTACTGGAACTAAAACACACGGATGTACTGAACAACCGTGAGATTAAACTCTTTATTAACAAAGAAAGGAGGATGGACTTTGTCTTTAAATAGTGAACAGCAGCTCTGGTAAGTTAAATGCGTTCTGCAGTAGCTTTAATATGCTTGTTTGTATATTATTATTTGTACAACTTGTTTTTATGAAGATTTCTTTGGTTTAATATGTGATAGGAACTATTGTTACGTCCAATGTTGCTCTGGGGACATATTTAGCCGGTGCCAGTGTTGGCAACTTTCTCGCTAAATCTGGCAACTTTCCAAACCCTCATGGCTACTTTATTTTGTCAAAAGCTACTAGCGACAAATCTAGCGACTTTTCTGGTGTTATTGGAGAATTTTCTGGTGTTATGACGTTAAAGCACGTACGTTCTGCACTGTCGTGAACGAGCGGGTGCTGCCATGAGCCCCTCCGCCGCCGCCGCCCACAGAAGCGTCTCGCTGCAGTCAGAGCAGAGAGGAGACGCACTCTCGGCAGATAGTTTATCTACAGGTGTTGGCTTCATCTTTACACAAAACAAATAACCGTAGCTGTGTATCAGCTGCAGGACAGCAGTGAAGGCCCATGTATAAAATGCACGACCCGCCAGTGACGTCTCACATACTACTGTAGAATACTGTAATAAACCTAACAGTAATATACTGATATATTAAATTACAGTCGTGAAACCGTAACCGTAGGATGTTGGCAACAACAGCTGCCAGTAGTTTACTCTAATTTTATGGAAACATTGTTAAGATTCAAATACTCCATTAGCTTCTGTGGTACGTATGTTCTGGAAGAATGCAGATATCTTAGTAATTTACTTCAAATAACTTTAGGAAGACATGAGGCAGACCCACATTATTTGTATTGTCTAATTAACAAACAGAAAGCAGGAGCACATGTCTGATAGTCTAGCAAGGGCATGAGAAGTTGTGCAAATCCTGTCATTAAATCCACATCCATAACAGCATGTTGGAAGCTGAAGTAATGCAGAGGTACTCAGATTAAAGATAAACTAATAAACAGGAATATTTCAATTCAGGGGTTTCAATCAATCGAATGCAGAAGGAGGGAGAATAACAAACTGCTATTGGCAACAGCGCAACAGCCCTGAGAGTCAAACCTGTCAACTTCAATATCTTATGAATAATTGTGCATTCTGTCTGCGCTACCAATAGTTGAAAGTCCATCTGTGCAGTTAGCTCCTTCAGAGACAATTTTCAATTCCCAATAGGGCCCTCACATTGCTCTGTTTATCTCCAGACAGGGTCAAGCAGAGTGCAGATAAGACTTTGCATTATTGATGCACTCTGCTAGATTGTCATCAATGGCCATGGCCATCATCTGGATTGAATGGCCAATTTACTGTTATGTGCAGAATTGAAGCAAAGAGACTTTGATTTCAATTGACACACGCAGAGCTGCAGTGCCCACTGGCAAGCATCCAAAGAGCTTCTGTCTGGAAAATAAAACAGCTGGAGCAGAAACTGTTATGACTCACTGTAATCCACGAAGACATTTAAGTATGTATGCAGTGATGCCCTCACAGCATCACCACATATTTTTGTGAAAGTACACTGGTAATTTGTCAGTTTGGCTCGTAGGGAAATCTATTTTAGCAAAAATAAAATCTCCCATGTCATGACCTTGGTTCAATGTTTTGTTGTCATAAAACATCTGCATTACTGCCACTTAGCTTGGAGGTCATTCCTGCATCTGCAGTCTCCAGAACGCTCGTTATAGGTCAAATATGTTAGTACATCCAGCAAGTTGTATATTGTCAAGTCATATTTCAACAGCTGCAATTAACAAGCTCAAATACAAACTGTACAAAAATAGCCTAAATGATATGCGCTCTCCTTTCATTAGCACCATTGTCCGCATATTTAATGGTTTATCTACTGTATGTCCTCCTTTATTTATCTGGTATGAGCCAAGATACACTTCAACATTCCAGGACTCCAGCAGCACTCATACAAACTAGAGCAAAGCTGCTATTTACATTTTCAGCACTAGACCAAATTGGGGTCTGTTGCAAATCCTTCCTAAGCTAAAGATGATCTGTCGGATTGTTGAGGGTGGTGGTGTCCTAAAATCCAGGCAGTGAATCCAGCTGCCACAGCCAGTCCCTTGGTACACGCTAAAATGTGAATGCATGCACACAGTGATACTACATATGGCACATATAATAGGCTGCCAGATTCTGTCACAACTAAAAGCAGCTCAGAATGAATGAGGAAGCTTTTCTTCAATATTAATGATTGCACACAGAGAGATTCACAATTCTTTTTGTGATTTATTCATGAATGACTCTCTCCACAAGTGTGTTCTAATGCACACAATAGCTATCATAATATTTAAATAAACAGAATCCAAATATATAAAAAATAAGATTCATGAATATATTTCTGATGCACGCTCAAATATTACTTGTTTTAAAGAAATGAAATAAAAGTCCACAAATAAACATTTTTTTGTGCATTTGTGAATTTTATTTTTTCATACATTTTGTCTGCACTGATTTTTTTTTTTTACAAAGTTGGCAAGCAAACATTAAACAGGCATTCCAATTTTTCCAAGTACAAAATATTTCAGGTTTATGACAATCCATTTCACAGGAAATGTACCTTCTTAAATGATCATTTCTAAAGTACAAAAAAAAAAGGACTCACTTTCTACTTCACACAAACCACACAGCTCACACAAACTGCTTTCCTCCTGAATATTAACTGTGCAACTGAAGACCTTTGGCTTCTAGATAAATGAGATATAACATATGATTCAGTGCCAATCTTTTTTGGTATGCACCTTATTTCCTTATACCAGAAGAAGACTGAGCTGCAGCAGGATGCTCCATCCAGGGATGTGGCATCTGCTCAGTCTTTTGTCTCTGATACAAAGTCTCTTGCATGCTTGCAGTCAGTCACCTGTATTCAATTCATGCTCATTCACATCACCCTGTCCCTGTTAACAAAAGGGACTCGTTCACAAGTCACTATGGTTACTATGGTGTATTCTTCCGAGGCTGGATTCCATTATTCCCGACTTATTGATGGGGTCCTGTCCTCCCTTCTGATGGAGAGTCCCAGTTTGGTTGGTGACCAACTACTACACACACTGTTAAGGTAACCCTGTCTGTAATTCCCTGAGAAATATTCTCACCAGATTGCTAATTGTTTTGAAGAAAGGTTGCTAGCCCTGTAGACGGCATTGGCATTGTGGTTGCTGGATGTTGAATAATCTTGAATTTGGAATTTGCAAGCAACAACCCAGCGAGCCAACTGCCCCTCCAAGCCCTGAAAATGGTGCAACCACCGCAGGGAATTAAGGCCAGTTCGCAAAACAAACTCTCTACTGAACAAGTCGTGTTTGAAGTGTTTTGCGAAGGTCATTATACTCAAATTGGGGTTTTAGCATTATTTGCGTTGATGCATAAGACCCCTACTGGCATACGCAACCACACGCTCCAGTCGTCCCTCCTCCGAAGACAACGCTGCGAACAAACTAACTCACCACTTTGTTGCCCTCAAAAACTGTGAAGGCCACCCTCCCTCAAGTGTGTCAGCTGTCTGTCACTTCAAACACATTGTACAACTAAGAAGTGGAGAGAAATTTTCAGTAAAAGACGTCTTACAGGCTTACAGTATACACTTATACCAATTGTATATGTGAAGTTGAGTTTACTTGTCATGAGAAATACTCATGTCTTGTGTTGCTTGAGAGGAGCTTTCCAAAGGCGATTACTGTTATGAAAGACGTAATGAGTTGCATTAAATGTAGGTTCCAGTGATTTTGGAGCTTCACTCCTAGAAAATAAAAGTGAGAATATCTTGGCCGCTGCTGCTTCAAATTTGACCATTCATTTTATTTTGTCACTTGTGATTCCCCCTTTTTTACAGAAATGCAATGCTATCTAGAAAATGCATTTCCTGCTGAAAATGCGTTGGAATGCTGAAAGCTAAAATTAATTGTAAAGATTGCTGAAAATACAGAAATGGGAGACTACCTGTCTGAAAAATGTTGTAGCCCGAAAGCATTTAAACTGCACTGCTGAAAACCCTTCTAGTTGAAATGTTGAACTATGGTGTCTGTAGCTGAAAGTATGAGGAAGAAGAAGGCTTTGAAAGTTGAAGAAGTTTAAAAGGATTTAAAGATTTTCTACAAAAAATTGCAAAAAGCTTAATATTTCAAAAAGGTTAAAGATTACAAATATGAAAAGTCATATCACCGCTCTCCTGAAAGAGCTGAACATTTTGATATTCAAACGGTTTCTGTGGCTTAAATAATGTCAGCAGTAGTGATATTTGTAGTAGCAGAAGTATTGTTAGTCGTAGAAGTATTAGTAATTATGAGTAGTAGTATTTAATATAACAGTAGTAGTAGTAGAAGAAGTAGTAGTAGTCCACATAAATATTGCTTTTTTGTTTGATTCAGTAGAATAATGGAGTTTTTATTTTCTAGTGGGTGTGGCTTCTGTTTGTTATTTTGGCCTTGGAGACCCTGACGTCTTATTTGCTTCCGTTTCTGTGAAAATATGTTTCCCCCTGTTAATCATCTTCATATAAATAAACATCACTTATTGATACACTTAAAGTGCTTCAGCAGCCTTTTCTTGCTTTGTTAGTGCCATCTTGCTTTTCTACATACTGAGAATTTGGATTTTGTGCGATTAATGCCAAGAGCAGCTACTAGATCTTAGTATAAATACATGCCCACATTTTCACACAATACAGCTGAATGATCTGACTCATCCCCCACAACTGAATAGAGTCTATAGACAGACCCTGCCGTGCAGCATTAAGTCTGTTTCACATTTCTTATTAAGTGGAAATAAGGACGTGCAGTATCGTATTTTCAAACAATTGAAATGCTTAACATTTGGGATGACAGCAGGGAATGTTAAAACGCATCTGAGGGGTTTCATTAATATTAATGAATAAAAATGTGTTCAGGATCATTTGTGGAGCCTTTCCACATATCTCAATCAAAGCAGTCCAATATCTGAGACTAGAATTTACTTTTTTATATACTGCAATGAAGTCAGTGTTCCTATTTCAAACTTACCATGGTTTCCCATCCACTTCTGTTAGTGTAAGATATTTTATCAAATCTGCCTGCCGGACAAGAAGATCTCAGATGGTGAAGGTGTCAAGGCTTGAAAGAAAAAGACAAGAAAAGCTTTATTAAGGGTATTGGCTATAGATAAAAACAAAATGTCAATTGAACTTGAAAGGCTTTCCTGAAGTTATTGTTTGAGTTGCATATTTATTTTAGTAAATCTTTAGTAAAGTGCTCGAAGTTGATAACTCCATGGATCATAGGTGCAAGAATCACCGGTCATCCTGTGATGTGGTGAACAAGAACAAAGTGGAAACTTGAGTGTCTGTATATGGACTTTTAATTTCCTTTGAACAGCTCTTTAAAATTCTGCGGGCAAAATCGCCTGAGTTACAAGTGTCTAATGTCGAGCGCTGCTTATTATAATCTAACTGTCATCAATCATACCATCAAACCTTCAGAAACCACTTTAACCAGTCCAGCAACATGTCAACGCTGGTCTCAGCATTCCTCTCCGGTTTCTCATTTAACCCAGTCACCTTTTTCTTCTCTGTAACCATTACAAAGCTGTTTTTGACTTTCTGATCAGCAAAAGCAGACGGTGTCTCAGTCTGTGTTTCAAATGTGTCTTAGTACTATTAAAAGTAAAGCAACTATTGAATGAGTACTAATGATAACTCTATGCTTCAGTTGATCATTACACCACACATTAAATGTCCCTATTTGTATTGTATGTATTGAATGTATTCTTACTACAAGAGAGGTGATAGCGCCCACTTGGTGGTTACTTCTTTGGATTCAAGGTCAATCTCACCTTTCAGTAGAGCTATGTTTCTCCAGTGTCTCCACATTTTGTCCCTCCAGCATTTCTACAGGAGAGATGGCATCGTTGTCACTGGAGCTGCTGCTGAAGTCTGACGTCAGACGCCTTCTTTCTCTGCAAAAGGAAGTAACGGCATGATGGGATTATAACATCAGATATTGGTGTGTGTTACATTCAGTTACCAGTTGCTGATGAACTCTTGGTTAACATCTAACAAAAGTCCATAAGACAGTTTGGAGAGACAGTGAATAAACCACCACAACGCTTTCATGAAGCAGGAACCACGGCCAGCACTCTACGGTGAGTATGAAATACCATCTGAATCTGTATGCACTATGGAGGGGAGCCTCACAGGCAGACAGCATAAGAACAGATTTCGGCGCTGTATTAGAAGCCTTGGACGGACCAAAGTCCACATTAGTCCTTGTGGCAGATAACGACAATTAAAGATGAAGAAATTGTTTGATGATGGGTGAAAGATCCTTGCACACTCCAAAAACCAAAAGAGGGTTCTCTCAGTTATACAAAAAGAGCACCAGATGTCTCCAGAGTTTTTAAAATAGTTCATAAAAGCAGCATGAGAACAGCAAATCATTCGCAAATCGCTGTAGAGGCGCTACAGAAATTCTAATTAAGAGACACTTTAGAAAGGAGTCCTTTAACCCATATGCCCATTGTAGTAGAGAGGATGTTCTTCAGTGTGGCAGCACGGCAGGTGGTGAAATGCACAAAAATCACACATATTTTGGTTTTGGTAAACAAGCAATCAAATCTGAATGGCTAAAACATGCCCTCCTTGAGATGCTGTGGGAAACAGAAGGTCTGACAGTCTGACAAGACTATTTTTGAAATTATTACTTTTCCAGATGTAAAGTTGATCCATAACAAGTCCCTCCTCGCAAGGGTATTCCAGCTTCAGTCTTACTATGTCTAGTATGACTGTTAGCTCATGGTGGCTAACATTAGCTAATGTTTGCTAAGGAGATCAAGGATAGATATTGTTTTATAATGAGCACCACTGAGTTGGTGTCATGGTCCTGGTATTTTTCTTGTCTTTCTGCTTGTTTAACTTCCTGTATTTGAGAGTTTTCCCGCCTTCTTGATTGTTGGCCACGCCCTGATCAGTTACACCTGTCCACTTCATCCTGCACTCACCACACCTCCTGCTCACCTGTTCTCACTCCCCTAATTAGTCAGTTACCATTTATACCACCTCTGTTACTTTGTTGCTTGTCAGTTCATCTTTTGTTGCTGTAATGAGTTTTGTTTGCATGTATCGGCCAGCTGTACCTGCCTGTCTTTTGTACCTGTCAACTTTTTCTTTATTAAAGTATGTTGGCAGTATCTGCTCGTCTGGGAGTGTGCATTTGCGTCCTTCCCGCCTGTCCTGGTTCAAGACTTTATGACTGCCCTACTTGTGTTACATTTACACTACAGCTTAACATTTACAATTATCCCATACAAGGTCTATTACCACATATTTTCATGGCTCAATTGTATTTAAATTTGCATGATCAGTGCCACCTTGTTGTAAAACCTCTTACACAAGATGAAAAGATATGTATTTAGTCAAGCACACAAGTTGCTCTTTTTTATTTTTACAATCTGTTCATAGTGTGTACATGAGTTTCATGACTAGTTTTGTTTTTTAGAATTTGCAAACTTTGCTCGAACAGTGATTTTCAAGCGTACATTATCTGGATTTTCCCAGCTATTGTACATTCATATCATCCATACTGATGAAACTTTGCAACCGCATCAATGCCGCTTCAGGAATACATGCCACTGTTGTGAAGTGGCTCTGAAAATGCAAACTGGTCTTGGATCAGCGCTCTGCCAGACCCTTCAGCAGTTTGTCTCTGAGACAACAGAGGAAGAAAACGGAGACAGAGCTTTCTGAATCTCAGTCTCTGTAATACAGGCTGTCCACAGAGTCACTGCCCGATTTCTCCTTTCATCTAGAACTACCGCGCTGCAATGGACCGGTGAGACTTCCACTGACCACAGCATGGAGACTTCCTGCTGCAAGTGCAACATTTTACTGAAAGTATTCTCAAATCAAGCCAGAGAGTAACGTAATGTCTAAGATGGCTCGTTGACATGTCGATGTTTGAATTTATGGTTACATATGACAGAACAGGTTGCGTGTGTGTGTGTGTGTGTTTATATATAATTTATTTGGATTATTGTCAATATTTTGAAGCATTCCCTTAGCACAGTGTTCTTTAATTTTATTATGATCAATAGAAAAAGATAACACTGGTGATGTTACTGGTGTTTTTCTACAAACCAAATATAAACATTTGAATATGCAACACCGCTTCAGTTGAAATGAAGAAGAATGGCAATGTCTCTCTGTATTTTTAAAAGAAATGTAAAGACTTCTTTAATTACCTTGGCTTTTAAATTGGAGTAATGTTATAGCTTTAGGGTTATTGTTTTTTTATAAATCTTTTTGACCCCTATTTATTTTATTTATCTTATTTCGTTCAACATTTTATTGTTTTCAGTCTCGCAAATATGTTTATTGTCTCTTGTCTGTTTTTGTTTAACGTTTTTGTCTGTGTTGTTTTAATATTGCTATGTGGAGCACTTTGGACTTCATGTTTGTATGAAAAATAAAGTTAAGTTGAGTTGAGATGGAACAAAACTAGAGAACCAGAAAGAAAACAAACCCTAAATATTCACGAGTTATGTACAGCCTGTTCATTTCTGGAAATACATATTGTCTTTCTTGCCAAGACGAAGAGAAGATACCACATGTCTGTTTGCAAAATATGCAGTTAGAGCCAGCGAACGATTAGCTTAGCTTTGGAGATCAAACAAATGAGATATAACATGTTAATCAGTGAGCTTTAGAGCTGCTAGTAGGAGGAATTGTTTACCTTCGTACAGAGCCACTGCTACCCCTGTTGCTAAGCTAAGTTATTAGCTTCATCTTTAGCGTACAGACATGAGAGTGGTATCTATTTTATCATTTAACTCTTGGCGAGAAAGACAATAAGTGTATTTGCCAAAACATCCACCTTTAGACACATGTTGTACATCACTGGTTAGATGTCTTGCTTTTATTTCATCAATGAAAAATAAAAAATTTTATAGACCAAAATCACAAATTACAAATTTGCCTCAGAGGGCTTTACAGTCTATACACTTGTGACATCCTCTGTCCCAGAACCCTCACATCGGAACAGGAAAAACTCCCCCAAAAAAAAACTTTAATGGGGAGAAAAGAGGGAGAGACCTGTGGGAGAGCAACAGAGGAGGGATCCCTCTCCCAGGATGGACAGAAGTGTGATAGATGTCATGTGTATAGAATGAACACTACAGAGTTACAAGACATTCAATGCATATTACAGAACCACGGCAGGAGGCAAGACCAGAGTCCAGGTATAAGATCCATAGGAACCTGTGAGGCAAGAAAGCACAGAGACTCTGGTGAAGAAGCAAAGCCAGTAATGAGCATTAATGGTATCGGTAATAGAGAATAGTAATGTGAGTAATAATACAAACCAGAAAGGGGGGTGGAAGGGGAAAAAGTCTTCTAGAAATATCTGGAACTTCACGAGAGGAGGTAGGCTGCAAACTTTCGCCGCTGCTGACTTCCAGCAACGGAGACTAATCAAAAACGAACTGGATCCAATTAAAAGTCAAAAATAGTAATTTAATAAAAAGATAGCAGATACAACTGCAACCACGAAGGTAAACAATGCAAACTGATGCACTCAATTGCAACCTAATGTTTTACAAATGCAATCTGAAATACACCATGCATGGTAATGTTCTCGAGAACAGAGTCCACGTGCAATTTCACTCACAGGTCCGACCTGGCCGGGTTCTGAAAAACGAATATTGCCGAGAACTGAAGCTTTTTCTCTCAAACATTCTTTTTATGTTCTTTGATGGCCGGAAAGCGTCCGAAGCCTGTCGCAAAACCTAAAGGCCGTCATCCGGGGTCAGTGATTGGTTTCCGATTGATCTGACCCCTCCATCGATCCGCTGCTCATCTCAGTGGCTGGGCTCCTTGTGACATCACCTCTGACATCACCTCTGACCTGCGACCGCATGGTCCTACCCAGGAGTCTTCTCTGTTGTCTTATGGCAATCTGCTTCTCATCAGTTGTCTCAGCTTCTCCTCCTCCGTCTCTGAAAAGCCTCGCCTTGAATTCCCTAACTTTCCCTGATGGCTATTCTTTACAGTGTTTAAATCCTCCAGTGTTTATGCATTCATGATTTCAATACATTCAATATGTCAATATACTGTAACATATAATATCCTTCATGTAAACCTATTACAAACATAATTCATTCTTCAGTAAATATTTTGTGACTCTTACATATTTTACATTTTATTATTGACACTTCTATTCACCACTAAGGGTGTTATAAATTCTACTACTAATACTTCTTAATACTGTAATTCTCCACAGTATTCTCAATAATAATGAACCAGCATATTAAATTAAGTTTACATTGTATTATAATGTGATGGACAACCACCCACTCAAAGCAGTTTCACACTACATATCATTCACACCCATTCATACACTGGCAGGGGCTACCATGCAAGCTGCCAATCAGGACTAACTAACATTCACACACATTTACACACCGTAGCACAGCTACGGGAGCAATTGAAGGACGACCCTGCTCACCACTGAGCCACAGTCACCCTCCGGCTAAGACAATATTATATATTAAAATAACCATAGTATCGCATTGTCGCAACTGAAAAGTTTCATTACATACAGTGGCTTGCAAAAGTATTCATACCCCTTGAACTTTTCCACATTTTGTCACATTACACGCCATAAACATAAATATATTTTATTGGAATTGTATGTGAAAGACCAACACAAAGTGTCACACAATTGTGAAGTACAAAGGAAATTATACATGTTTTTAAATTTTTTTCACAAATAAAAAACTGCAAAATTATTCAGCCCCCCTGAGTCAATACTTTGTGGAACCGCCTTTTGCTGCAATTACAACTGCAAGTCTTTTGGGGTATGTCTCTACCAGCGTTGCACATCTAGAGACTGAGATTTTTGCCCATTCTTCTTTGCAAAACAGCTCAAACTCAGTCAGATTAGATGGAGAGCGTTTGTGAACGGCGGTTTTCAGATCATGCCACAGATTCTCGATGGGATTTAGGTCTGGACTTTGACTGGGCCATTCTAACACATGAATATGTTTTGTTTTAAACCATTCCATTGTAGCCCTGGCTTTATGTTTAGGGTCGTTGTCCTGCTGGAAGGTGAACCTCCGCCCCAGTCTCAAGTCTTTTGCAGACTCCAACAGGTTTTCTTCCAAGATTGCCCTGTATTTGGCTCCATCCATCTTCCCATCAACTCTGACCAACTTCCCTGTCCCCGCTGAAGCGAAGCACCCTCAGAGCATCATGCTACCACCACCATGTTTGACAATGGGGATGGTGTGTTCAGGGTGATGTGCAGCGTTAGGTTTCCGCCACACATAACGTTTTGCATTTAGGCCAAAAAGTTCAATTTTGGTCTCATCTGACCAGAGCACCTTCTTCCACATGTTTGCTGTGTCCCCCACATGGTTTCTGGCAAACTGCAAACGGGACTTCTTATGGTTTTCTTTTAACTATGGCTTTCTTCTTGCCACCCTTCCATAAAGGCCAGATTTGTGGAGTGCATGCCCAATAGTTGTCCTGTGGACAGATTCCCCCAGCTGAGCTGTGGATCTCTGCAGTTCGTCCAGAGTCTCCATGGGCCTCTTGGCTGCATCTCTTGTCAGTGCTCTCCTTGTTCGGCCTGTAAGTTTAGGTGGACGGCCGTGTCTTGGTAGGTTTGCAGTTGTGCCATACTCTTTCCATTTCCGGATAATGGATTGAACAGTGCTCCGTGACATGTTCAAAGCTTGGGAAATCTTTTTATAGCCTAACCCTGCTTTAAACTTCTCCACAACTTTATCTCTGAGTGTGTTCCTTGGACTTCATGGTCCTGTTTGCTCCCCAATATTCTCTTAACAAACCTCTGAGGCCGTCACAGAACAGCTGTATTTGTACTGAGATTAGATTGCACACAGGTGGACTCTATTTAGTCATAAGGTCAACATTCAATCATTCAGCAGTCATCGGGCAACTTCTGAAGGCAATTGGTTGCACTCAGAGAAAAGGGGGCTGAATAATTTTGCACACTGCACTTTTCAGTTTTTTGTTTGTGAAAAAAATTTAAAAACATTTATAATTTTCTTAGTACTTCACAATTGTGTGACACTTTGTGTTGGTCTTTCACATAAAATTCCATTAAAATATATTTATGTTTGTGGCGTGTAATGTGACAAAATGTGGAAAAGTTCAAGGGGTATGAATACTTTTGCAAGCCACTGTACATGACTTCAAGCAGGGTACTGCCTTAATTGCAATGTTCTTCATCGCAGGTGTCCCATTTTAACGTTTGAATTGTTTCCTGTCGGGTATATCCTCTTCTTCATTGTCCTCCCTCAACCTCTTCCTAGATCTGCCCGGACGTGGGTCCTTCTCGTCCAATTCCATGTCGGTCTCTCCCTCAGCACCTGCATCTTCAGACACCTCAATATTGCCACTACTGTGAGGAAGATCATGGCCGGTTGTGACAGTAACTGTGTCAGAGTTGCTCTCTGTAAACTCATAACACTGTCTTGACTTCTTGCTGCTCCTCTCGTCTACTCTGTTAGTCTTTCTCTTCCGTTTCTTGGATGGACCAGGCAGAGGATCTGCTTCAGGGTCAGGGTCATTTACAGTTTTCTTGTTATAACCGTTAAAGTCGGTGTCACTGTTTGTGCTGCTTTCAGCAAACTCATCCCACCATCTGCATTCTTTGCTGCTTCTCTCTTCGATGTCCTCTCAGTCATCCTCTATTGACCTCTTCCATGACACTCCAGGCAGGTAGTCTTCTTCATCCCCCTGGTTGACTCCAACCTCAACCCAAGCACTCGAACCAGCCACTTCTGCATCTTCATTATTGTTATCAATAATGCCGTCATTGTTGTCGAGGCTGTTATGGTTTTCATTGATGTCATGGTTGTCCTCTTCTTGGTTGTCATCCTCCTGGTCTTCATTGTTGTCCTCCATTTCAACATTGTTCGGGTTTTCATCAATGTCACCGTCATTTGCACCTCTGTCAACAAGGTCGATCCACACTAATCTAACCCGCCTTAGTTGTCGATCGTAGATAAAATTCATCACGACAAAGAGTCCACCCAGAGGTTGATCCCCTGCTGCATGTAAAGGTATCAGGAATATGAAGTCTG
The DNA here is from genome assembly GCF_910591455.1 of Pholis gunnellus. NCBI lineage: Eukaryota > Metazoa > Chordata > Actinopteri > Perciformes > Pholidae > Pholis > Pholis gunnellus. Next base: position 3,119,992 of record NC_136539.1, read on the forward strand.
CAAGGTAAAGAAGCATTTCATCATTATCATTGTCAATTTACCATTTATTGCATTAAACTAAGAAATCAGTCTTCCTTAAAGGTGGAGTCTGAAATTCTCCCAGTTAAAAAGAAAATTTCCAAATTTCAAAACATGTTTTTTTACTAACAAAATATTCTACTTTAATCAACATTTGTGGGCATTTGCCTTTCAAAAACAACATTTTCAATGTGGCCGGTTTGTTCTCCTGCTTGCCACACACCAAGGGAGGCTCTATTATTAACAGGCACTCAGAAAGTTTTATTCGAAAACCTCAATAGAAGCTTTGAATGTAAAAAAATATATATATATATATATATATATATGTGGTACAGCACTACACAGGCAATTCCCCAGTGTCAAATATGCAGTGTCAAAGTATATGGACTCTCTTAGAGTTATTACAACAACGGCAAGAGTAATTACTACCAATTTATCGGTGTCTTGAAATACCGAATTGCAGAGGGCTAACCTGACCAAGTTGAAAGCTAACATTAGCTCAAATGTGCTCGCACATTAAGTTAGCTAGGCTAACTAGCAAACATCAAACTCCACAATGTGGGCAAGAGAGGTCAACGTGGAGGACTGACAGTGTTGTATTGTTTTCAATGTCCATAGATGCCAGTAAATAGCAAACACTGCGTGTGTGGGGAGTTGTGATATTATCTGGGACAAACTTTTCCTTTGAGTGCATGGGCACTCCTACAAGGATTCACTTTAAAGCCAATTAGTTTAAATTAATAGTTTATTTTTTGTCTGTTAAACTCAATAAGCACTTTTCAAAGCAACGTGAGCGTTATATTGCTGTCTAATTACTTTCAGCAGAGAAATTGAAATAAAGGTAGAAATCTGTGAATCTCTCCTTTAAAAATTGTATTCGAACACCTGTTGGTATAGAAGACCCACTTATCTGTGGCAAATCAAAAATTCAATATTAAATCTAACTGCAGTCAAATTTGATGTAACATATAGTTACAGAATTAGTATTTCAAATAAAAAATTACAACCCTATGAATTTAGTTTTCCCAGCAGCAGTACAATGTCTGGAGGCAGCAGACAATCAGAATATTTAAAGCCAAAAAAACATTCTTCAAACTCTTTCAGTAGCCAATTAGATTTTTGTTTGAATTGCTTGGTAGATTGCAGATGATACCGAAGTTTGTTTTAGGATGAAAATGGCTTGAATTGTTGTCGGATGTGTGTATCCTCTAAATGCACTGTAAACACATATTTCAGTGTTTACAGACATTGTTTAGATTATACTATTCTAAATATACTATATCTTTTAAGAACAATGTTTTTTGTGAGGTTTCATTGTTGTACAATGTAGCACAAATGGGAGTTGCACTTGAATCTCTAAACTAATAAAAAATTGTATGCAAACTAAATGTTTTTATTTTTAATAAATTGTTATTAAGATATGATATAATGGTGTTTGTTATTTTTTCCCTTGCAAACATTTTGTATTTTATTGTTTGAAGTGTTAGCTGGATATGTAGAAAATGCAAAACTCTTAAAAGTGTTCTGTTGAAGAGTTAAAAAGGAGTCAATTGAAAATAAGGTGTTGGGTAAGAATTACACTAAGGGAGTAAATACAAGAGGAAATATGTTTTAACACTGACAGGAGTCAGTTAAAAATCACTACGGTATTTGGAGTAATTTCTTAATCAACACTTAGTGTCAAGTAGGTCTAACACTCACGAAGAGTAACTTAATTAGAGTTCATTTTGATTAACACTCAAAAAAGACCTAGTGTCAAATATAAATAACACTACAAGTGTTATTTACATCATAGTGTCAAATCTGAGTAACACTTCTCAGTGTAGTGTAAAATATTACTCTAACCAGAGTTAAATTGACTCTAAAAATGTAACACTGTCCAGTGTAACTTTAACACTCTGTAGATAGGGACCATATGTTCACTGAATTAGTGTTAAAATTGACTCTTTAAGTGTTACATTGACACTGTCGATTTTACTGTGTAGCAGAGCATGAGGAGATAATCACTTAATTTAACAAAAAGCGTTTTTTGATTAGAATCACAGACTCCATCTTTAAACAGTTTTTGGAAAGATTGTACATTACAGAGGTCTTTAAATTGATAAACCAAGTACTTACATTTAGGGTTGTGAGATCCGTCTCCGCTTGCATCCATTTTGACGACTGGTCTGTAATTTATGTCTCAGATAATGGCTGCAGTTTGACTCCTTAACACTTCTGTGCTTTAATCTGTGACATCACAGCTTCCATGGCACGTAAGAGTTCTAGAATGTCATGGTTCCATTGTGTTCTTTGAATGTCATGGTTCCATCTCTGATAACACTGATGGTGTACATTACTGTGTTTATATATGGTGTTTTTTCTCAACAAATCATATGAAAAGCCTGTCAGACTATGTAGCCAAAGTCTGACAGGCCTTTATCTTAATCCTCTGTGCCTCTATGCTACCTTAGCTACAATGCTAATGTTGCTGCCAGTAACTATAACGTTTATGAGACTTTTTATTACAAACCTGCACTTGAATGCGGATATTTTGCCAAGAGAATATCTTTTATGATATGAGGCTAATGTGTTATTGCACAGTTCTGGAAACTAAGAAACACAAGTAATGAGTTTTTCATCCAACTGTCAATTCAAGCAGTGGTCAACGCCCAGAAATGTCAAATAGACCTTAGACAGTAAAAAATAGATATCACCAGCCTCAAACAATACTCACAGGAAGTCACTGTGCCCTGCCAAGAAATTTAGTTCTCACTTTGTGCTTCAGCAAATACAATAATAAACAGATTTTTCCTTAGTTTTGGCTCATATATGAAGCTTAAACTTAATTTTATGGATTTTGGAAGTAAAGGAAATGGAAATAGTCGAATGATGTTGCATAGTTTTAGTAACAATTCCAGTGAAATCTGAAATGTTGCTGCATAAACTGCATTCAGTCTAAGAAAAGGCTTTTGAAGAAAAGCAAATGGTCAGTGTTTGAACAATCTGGTAAAATGTATCATTTTACAAATAAAACACAGACTCAGTGTCACAGTACAACCCTCAATTGTTGCACCCTTACAAAGAGTATGAGAGTCACAAGAGTTTGAGCATCACAGTTGAAGAAATAAATCAAATAATTTCTTTGTCAGAACTCATATCTGTTTAATAGCTCCATTTAAACTTGAAACATTAATCTTGGAAAGGCTAAGATGATGTCATGGGAATATTAACAATGTCAGATCATCTGATGTTAAGGGTTTGGAGGCTAGATTTATCCTTGTCTTCTGTGGATAACATTTTGCACTTTAAATATAAAACTCTGACTGGTTTGTTCCACTTCAACTGGACAGGCTTTGCAGATCATTTCTATTTGATGTTGTCTTTGTCTGGGAGTGGCATTGGTCACCAGATGTAATTTAAAAAGGATAAAAACATCTTTCCAAGTTATGTTAAAAAATGACATAACAGCAAATTGCCCTCAGCTGTCGAAGTCACCATTTCTGCTTCTTATCGGAGAGAAATAGGTGAACAGCAGCCTGAGGCTCATCCCCATTCTATCTGCATATTAATTCACACTCCTGAGGTGTGGACAACATGAAATACTGATCTCTTCCTTAATCTGTTTGTTATTCCTCCTCCCCTAATTACTTTCGAAGCATTCTCGAGATAAATTGGGAAAGGAAAATATGCCCTTTTTTTTCTATAACCACAACATGTATACAAGAAAGGCATTTTAACATACAATGTACCCTTCTACTTGTGTCCTCAAGTCGGCGTCATTAGACTGGCATGGCTTAGAAAGACATTTCATTCACATGTCATATACACTGAGCAAACTGGAAATGATTCCGCATTGCTGGGTGATGACATAGGCATGCAACGCAGACAGTTAGTCTTACGACACAAATATTTCTAGCAACAATGGATCTTTCCAAATTGTTATTTAATTACTCCTTTAGGATCATGCATATTGATTCAGAACATCATCCTCATGATCTTCACTTGAGTGCCGTAGATTCTAGTCATCTTAGATTGGAGGATAGTTATTAAAAACAGCATTCTTACAGAAGTCTATATACAGTAACTGTGCAAATTTCACAATTTTTGCACTACACGCTTTGTACCATCAACATCTCTCGAGCTCAGGAGCTTGTGTCGTGAGAATGCCTTTCTTTAGCGTCATACAGGCGGTATGAGGAAATATGTTTCAGTAAAACTTCTGCCTTTTGTTTCCTTCTAGGGAGCGCTTTTGAGAACAAACAGCTTACCTGCAGTAAATACAATACACAATGAATGACATCATGAATCACTCTGTGGAAACTGCAAATCATTGATTACACACCGATCTAATCTTTTTTACATATAATGCGAGTCATGGTGAATGAGATTTTACAATCATCAAATAATCACTTTAAGCTTCTCTAGACATTTAAATCGAGTAAACTAGTAGATTGACTGATCTATAGGAACTGCCCAAAGCCCTGGAAAAATACTGTCAGTTATCTAAAGCGGTCAATACACGGTGCAAACCAACATATTGTGAAAATAACCATCTCAAATCTAACGGTCAGTCACTGCAGGGGCAGTTTGGTGAATGCAGAGGCTGGCCTCCAGCTAGACGCAGGAGGGTCACCTTCACCTGAAACGAGAAATAATTGACGAGAGGACTCGTCACACATTCATCGTCACATCCTGGATGCCGAGTTGGTGTTTTGTGTGCTGCCACATTACCGTACCTCATTTTTGAGACACTTGCTCATGTACATGTTGAACTCCTCCACGCTGCCGGTGTGCAGGTCATTAACTGCCAGAATTTGGTCTCCTTTGTGAAACAGGCACACTCTCTGTGGCTGGCCTGTCCACACAGACACACTATCACACATTCTGGTTTTTAGTTTCATCCTGTTGCTCTCATTCAGACAGTATTTGACATGTGCTTTTCATTTTTTGTACATCCATGTCATGGACAAATACTTCCATATGTTCCTTCTATTGGAACTAACAGGCACCCTTTCCAGCTGTGGGCCCCTATAATCAGCACCACCTTGCATTTAATATCTGAGGCCACTGAATGTCTATTGAAAATGTAAATGTCTTTGTCATAATTTGCAGATATCTACTGTCTTTTCTACTGCAGGTTTGATGTAGCCTATGTCTTACGGCTTTTCTACACAAGAGACGTTTCAGCCGCGTCCATTTCTCACATTGCTGTGAAACATTACCAGTGTTATCGAGACTGTAACGACGCGCCGCCGTTACTTAGACCACGGATAGTGTGTGAGGAAGGAGTCAAGGACAATACAAGTTTATTGGAGATAGATAGAGATATATATATAGATATATATATATATACAGTGGTGTATAAAGTACCCAAAAGCCATACTTGAGTAAAAGTAAAGATACCTTACTGGAAAACGACTCCAGTAAAAGTGAAAGTCGCCTATTAAAATACTACTTGAGTAAAAGTCTTAAAGTATCTGATATTTACTGTACTTAAGTATCAAAAGTAATTTTCTGATATGAAATGTACTTAAGTATTTAAAGTAAAAGTACAAGTAAATGATGTGAATAAAAAAGCAAAGGGTCAGAATTTTCAGAATTATGAAGTTTATTCTTTTAAGTGCTGTGGCCACCATGACCAAGGACAAGGAGTTGTGTTGAAAATAATTGGGTTGGCTGTGATCCATCCAGGAGCAACAATGTTCAACATCATATATTGTACATAAGTATACTTTTGCATCTACTATGAACTATGGGCCTGATTTGAACACAACAGGCAAAGGTTTTGCTCAAGCTGAATCTGCAATTGGTCGACTGCTACCATCATAACTCCATCTGATCATCCACAAAATGACTAAAATATCAAAACATGATCAATACTAAAGTATTACAAAACGTAATGCTGCGCTCTTACGGATCCTGTCAATCATATGGTGTGGTGGCTAGCTAACGTTAAGTTAGCTAACGTTAGCTAACTAGTGCTGCAGTGATTATAGCTATGATGACTCAAATCAACAACATCTCACAACTGTCAACACTTCCTCAGCTCACTAACTCGCTAGCGATCTGTCTACTACACTAATTGTCTCATTTGATTTACGATAGCTAGCGAACGTTAGCCTAACATACACCATGTATAGCTACATTAGAAGATCAGACACCTGTCTCCCCCCCTCCCCCGCCAAAGATATACTCCAATCCTGTGGGAAACACTGCTAGATATCTGAACAGGTTTATGATAATTATGATAACTAAACATTAACGTTGCGGCTCATGGGATTCATCTTCATTTACCTCAATGTGTTTCCTGTGGTTGGATGGGGAGTTTTTGAATGCCAATATTTCAGTAGCTTCGGGAAAGAGGCACTTCATCCGGTACGAAGAATCTTTCACTCCAACATAAGAAAACATTTCTCGCAAATATGGCCACAGTGTTGGTCTTCGTCACCACCGTCGTTTGTTGCGGGAGCAGCAGGTGCTTCCATTTCTGCTTCCATCATGAAATCAGTCATCGTAGAGTGGAATTCTACTCATGTAGTCGCTCGCTAGCTAGCATCCTGGGCATCACTGGGAATCAAAAAAACGCGGCTTTGAGAGCACTTGTTTGCAGTTGCGTAATAACGTGATTAACCAATGATTTAACTTGCAAGCTAGGTCCACTGATTCACCAAACCTGCTTGCTTGCAGTCTGTGTTCCACCACGATCCCCGACGTTGGTCTCATGATTCATTTTTTTTCTAAAGATAGATTTTATTTTGTAGCGAGTAACGAAGGTTTCAGGGGAAATGTATCGGAGTCAAAGTATCAGTTTTCTTTGCAAAATGTAGTGAAGTAAAAGTAAAAGTCAACAGAAATATAAATAGTAAAGTACAGATATCCAAAAAAACGACTTAAGTACAGTAACGAAGTATTTCTACTTCGTTACTATACACCACTGTATGTATGTATATATATATATAGATAGAGCAACAACTTACCTCTGCCTGTTTCCTGTTTCCTCTTCCCAGGGTGTTCGGGCAAATTACTTCCCTGGGGGCCCGAGCACCCATTTATAGTTCCGGGAAATACCAACTACAGGAAGCAGGTAGGGGGAAGTGAACATATGTGTTGCTGTATTTATTTAGATAAGTTATGGGTTGATCATTTAGGTATAGGACTTGTGTATGTATATATATATATATATAGTTGTTAATTAATATTTCTATGGTTGGTGTGGGTAAAATTCGGTAAATATTTATTATACATAGATAGCTAGCAATAGACTTACCTGTAGGTGGTATGGCTGGTCCAATTAGATGGACCAGGTGTACAAAAGGACCCTCATTTTGTTTGTGCGGGAGATTAGTGGAGGCCACTAGACACTGGTGAGAACGTTGGTGCAATGGTCGGCTTGAAAAATAAAGTAAGCGTCTTCTGAAACCTCTCTGGACTCCTGATCTGTTCATTTGCCTCCATGGCTGCTCGGGCATGTTTACAGAGACCCGAAGCAGATTTTCATGCTTCAAATCTAGTTTCTTCTGTTTTACGTGCACGTTGCGTGCACTGATTTTTCCTCTGGCCTCTTGTTGTGTTTCAGGTCTGCCATGCCCCTCTCTGTGTCTGATAATCCACACCTGAGTGCCTGGTGATCACCCACACCTGGCCTCAATCAACAATCAGCAGAGCTGTATATCTACTCCTAGAATCAGTCATGCTCTGTCTGTTGCTGTGTTAAAATCATTAAATCTGTGTTTTCTTTGAAAGCACCAGCTCTGCTAACTCCGCCATCCTTTGTCTTTGTTAGTCTTGGTGACTTTTAATAAGCGAGCATTGTAGGGGTTCTTTGCTATTTATTTCACTCATTTTCACCTGTTTTGTGGCTAGTTGTGGAGCAGCAGTAGTAGTTGTCGCAGTATTAGTAAGAGCATTAATTATTTCAACAACAAAAAAAGCCTCATTTTGAGCTTAATGTTTAAATACAGTTAATCCATGGGGCTTTTATTTTGAAAGGGTGGGGGAGAGAGGGGGAGAGGAGACATAATCATAATGTTTGACACACATAAACAGAGGTTATTAAATAACAAGCTTCATCACAAGCATTTCAGTTAGAATTCACTCTCTGGGGCTTTTGTTTTGAAATGGGGGGTGGGGAGGGAGAAGTGAAGAGGAGACAGAATCATAATGCTAGATAAACACAAACAGGTTATTAAATGACAGGCTTCATCACAAGCATTTCTGTTAGAATTAGTTCTGTGGGGCTTTTATTTTAAAATGGGGGGTGGGGGGTCCTCTAAAAGTATCCAAGACCTGAATGACTGTATGAGAGAGAAACACACACAGAGAGATAGAGGAAGAGAAGCGTATGTGTCTGTGAGTCTGTGTGTTTATAAACATCCCTAATTAGAAACACCTGTGTGTCTGCAGGCTTTAAATGTAGATGAAACTATGAAAAACCTGTCAAACAAATCCTCAAAACGTTTTTGGTTAGACTTCGTTGCTGAAAGTTAGCAGCGGCGAAAGTTTTGAGGCCTGCTCCTTCCGTGAAGTTTTTCACCCTTTACAAGTGACAAAAGACAAATCTTTTTTTCACAAGATTCTGAAGCTGCTCTTCACTCAAGTGGTGACATCGCGCACTCTAAGCTGCGCAATACACACCCATTATAAAGTCAGAAAAGGACTGAAAAAATCATAAAAGTTCAAATGGGACAGTGTAGAACATATCAAAAAGCTGAATTTTAAACATTGAAATTTTAAAGTTGAAATGGTGTCTGTAGCTGAAAGTATGAGGAAGTAGAAGGATTTGAAAGTTTAAGAAGTTTAAGAGGATTTGAAAATATTCTCCATAGACATCCCATTAAAAAAAAAAGCAAACAGCTTCATAATTCAAAAAGTTTAAAGATTAGAAATATGAAGAGACATCAGACATGAGCTGAACATTTTGATATTTGATTGTTGCTTAACAGCATTCCAACAGTAAAGCTTTGCATTTGCTGTATTGTACAATGATGTTTCCTCTCCTGTCAGGCTCTGGTGCCTTGAGAAAGTCTTCACTGCATCATATGTCATATGACTGAAATAGCCTGCGGTCCATATACATTACCATTTTAAAAAATGCTATATTATTTATTTCACAATATAAATAATACAGCATGGAATGGAAATAAGTCGAGCGTGTTTGTATCTCACTACATCTAAACACTTTTTAGTAGCTCCCTTTTTATGCATCTTTTCTTTATTTTCAATATACTGGTTGTTATTCTAATGGGTGTTCTAAGTGAGGTTGTCTTTGTGCAAACAATATAATATTAATCATATCAGTTTATCGCACGTTGTAGTACTTTTATGAAAAGAGGCATCAACTAAGGTGTGAGCTACCTCTCTCTTTTCTGTCCCTTCTACTTTATGACGCATCAGTGAAAAATGTTGACTCCATCAGGACACCATAACCTGACTTCATCTATAATATATATGTAATGTCACAATGCTGCCTTTTACTCACGGCATTCTACAGAGGGAATGAGTGCAAGTCCCTTCAACACAACCCCACCCTCCTCAGAAGATATTGCACCACACGCCAAAAGAAAGTCTTTGAAATCATATCAAATCCTGGACTTTTTTACATTTTATGTGTCCAGTTATCTGTTACGTTATATTTCCCTTAGATTTTATGATTTTAATTCCCGACATGAAGATCTAAATATTGCTAAAAGCCTCATCTACACCACCAGGAATACTATTTAATGGGGCAACACTGAATCCCTTCTTTTTTTGTTGGCCTTAAGATCGTTACATTATAATGAGTCAGTCAATACTGAATCAGTCTGTGCCAATCAAAGGTACATAACCAGCAGCTGCTTTTATTTAGTGTTCAGTACTCATTGTATTGCAGTATGTGTGTAAAAACTCTACCAAACTTGAATTGAGTTGTAGCGTAGACCCAGAAGGCAGTTTTATAGTCTCAGCTCTCTTTTATTGTTAGAATTCGTTTTAGGATGAATAAATAGACACACACACACACTTGCAGTTGCCACTGTGTGTTTTTCTGCGTCTGTGCATGTCTCCTCTGTCCAATTTTCAGGTCACTATCACATTTTATCAGGAAACGCATGACCAGCCTCCTGTGAGATCTGAAAGCTTCACAAATAATGTGTTTGTGTGTTTGTTTGTGTGTGTATGTGTGTCAGGGGAACCGGGAGGGCGGGACACGATACGCACAGATACATCACTGTAAACATGTTAATGCATCTTTTAGTATGCAAAATAAATACATATATATATGTGTTCTGTCTAATGCTAAGACTAAGTGTGTTTTCATGTACCTCTTACAAGAACCCAGTCATTTATGTCCCTGTATGAGAACAATATATTCTAGATTCTGGACCACGCTCAACTGCCTGTACTGGATGACTTTGACTCTTCGGCCCAATTCCAATTGGCCCATACACCCTCCCACTCCATGACAGAGTGAACTCAGCTTGTGGTCACCCTCACAGCTTCCAGATATCTGGCATGCTAATTATCTGAATCTGTATGTCTTCTGTCGGGGAGCTTCAGCCATTGAGAGCGCAAAGGGTTGAGGGGAAACCTGGCGGAGAGGTGCCCTCGCTGTAGCCTACCTGTGTGTGCTATAGGTTGCATTTGCAACCGGAGTTGTTGTTGTTGTACCGAGGGTATTGATGGATGATTGCATAACACAGTGACTGTTCTCCATAGAATAAACAGTAAAGACATGTGGAAACAGAACTGTTAACCGAATACGTTTATTACATTTTGTAGAGTAAATATTTCAATAAAATATATATTCAGTTAGCTTCATTTGTTAAAAAATAGTTTTATTTCTTCTTCTTTTTTTTATCTGCACGCTCAATTCAATTAATTCAATGAGCACTGACTGCTCCTGAGCTCAAACTATTTCATTGTGCACAGCTCATAGCCCAGGCCACTATGTGAACATAATTTACCGTATAGCCAGCAGGATGGCAATGTAAACAGGTATGTGTATCGTTGTCTATTAACATGGTCGGTACTGTTATCAGAAGCCACTTACAAATGGAGGTCACCAAAGAATGCATCAGCTCCGATTCTGTAATAATAAGAAACAACGGGAAATTCAAGAACAATAAATGAGACAAATCAAAGCAGCAGAGTTTGCAGAGCTGTCTTTCTTCAGTGTGGTCGTTGCTGGCTGATGATGGGGCTGGATCAGTGGAACAGGAAGCACAGCAGGGTGCTGAGCCACAGGCTAAGGGGGTGAAGTACAGGTGCATTAGCTCCCCACAGAGAGGGCATCATCATCGTATCTCTGCTGCTGTACAGGCCACAGGATGCCCATGGATAGCATGACGACACATTTAACCTATAGGACATGACTGGTTGATATTTTTCTATATTTTCGTCAAATATCTTGAAGAAGACTAAAACCAACAATGAATGTAAGATACTAACAAGTATTGTGTCTGCATCCCAAGCCTGGTGAATCTCATTCCTCTGTGCCATAGAGCTCCATTGTTGAGCCACAGCGTTGCACTGGCTGACATGTTCCTGTTTCTTTTGCCTTATGTTTTGATGCTTTTAATGCTTTTGTGTGAAGCACTTTGAATTGCCTTGTTGTTGAAATGTGCTGTACAAATGAACTTGCCTTGCCTTCCTTCCTTCAGTACCACTGCAGAGCCTCATTCTGGACCTTGCAGACAGCAGCTTCAACACAAGGCCCTCTTACTTGGTGTCTCCGAAGCTTTCAACCACATCCTGTGACCTTTCTCAGCGAATGTAGTTGCCCAGTTGTCATGGAAATAGTTCGTTATCACGTGACATATGAAGCTGGAACCAAAGTGTTACCTAATGGTCTCACACTTCACGGTCATACCAACGGAAATCCAGGTGAATCAAATCATAACACAGTTCTGCTGTCAGAAATACATACTGGAAGTAAGCCCCAACAAATGAATGATCACCACCTGTTACCTTTGATGATCATCTGTTTTAGGAAATAACTGACATGAACATTTTAGCAAAGAGCTAATGGGCTTGCGTCTGGGAAGTAAGTATTGGGAGACAGACTAACACAACTGGTCTGTCACTGGATTTGTTTTCAGTGAGAAAAACACCAAATACTCAGTTTTAACTTAAAATATATGTGTTCCCTTATACAGGTTACTGTAAATACTCATGCCTTCATGTTACTCGTCATCTGCTCTCCCTGATCAGTTAGGGCTGTATCGAAGCTGCATTCATAACATTGACATTTGAATTATTAGTAAATATGATGACAGACAGTGAAATATTTATTTGAAAACCTAAATAACAGCTTCAGATGTAAAAAACAAACACAAATACATTCAGCACAGCCCTAAAATCAATAGACTTTAATATTGATATCAGCATTAGTGAATAACACCTGTCGCTTTGGTCCTCGGTATCCCAGCATACATTCACCATACGTTCAAGTTGTCAGATGTTTTGCATGTAGGTGTGTTTGTCTAACAACTGGAGCAATTCAAGGGGCAATTACACATCAAACGTGCTTCATTTTGTCACCCTGGCACACAGCATTCACCACACACACACAGTAGAATTTATTTTTAATAAATATTGCATGTATTCCTATCAGAAAGATCTTGACATGCGCACGCCTACCATCTGTGAATTTCGCCCCCGTAGAAAGAGCTTGAATATGTGTCGGTCTTGGCGAGAGAACATGACAAACTGGAGGATCAAAGGGGTTTGGGATTGTGCCAAGATACAATATGATATGTGGTTGTGCTGAAGTGAGCGTCATGTTGGATCTAATTCATGACAGAGCCAGGAAAACTCTGCATAGTTCTTGAGCAGTAAGAATGAAGAGTTTAACGCTAACTTCAAGACTAACGCATCAGGTTGGAAAAGGTTGCTGCCCTAAATTAAAGTATTGTAGAGCTCCTGTAAGGGTAATATTTTGTGTTAGATTGACAGTTTTTTTTATCAGTGTAACAAAGACATTTTTTTCAACTTACATATTTAGTTGCAAATTTAAATTCTGAACATATCAGCAAAACGTTCACTCGAAAGATGGTTTGTTTCACAGAACCATGTGAGAAGCCGTTGTTGGAAACTGTTAAAGAGTTCAAAAGTATTTGAAATCCAGAAAAGCCTTCAGTTTTGTTCTTTGCTCTTCTTTCCATGAAGAAATACTCAGTTCTGATGTAATTGATGCTATTGCAGCATGTAATTTATAAAAGCAAAGTGTTTACTTAATATTGGACTTCAATCACAGTATTTCCCAAACCTTTAGCTCAAGGTGCCCAAAGCTAACCACACCTGGAGGGCAGGATGCATACCATCCACTGCAGCCTCCTCCCCACAACCTCTGTGTGGTTTAACAAGGTACCATTTCCATGAATGAAAAAGCACAGTACAGCCTACAATGCGTCTAAAGCTGCAGCCACCACAATCCAGACCTGGATAAATAGTGGAATAGGTCAAACTGTCAACAGCTTAAGGACATTTTAAGAAAATAAACATTTTTAAGCAACCAGTATTATCTCCAGCGTTATCATCACAGTTTTAAACACGTGGTTAACATTGTAGATTGAAACACAAATGTAATCAAATTATTTTGAGAGAATAAGTCAACGATGACTTCCTCATACAATGATTAGAATTGTATTTGTGAGACGTAAAAAAAACAAATGTAAACCAGGAGAAAATAGGTTTTCCTCAAAAATTAATTGACGATGCAATTTTGTTGTTTGGCGAGATCATTTTCAGGAGACCAGGGCCCTATTCCTCGTACGTGGTTGAACTAAGTCGATCAAATGTCCTATTATCCAGCTTAAATTAACTCGATGATTGACATCAGGCTATCTCGGTTCCTCAAAGGCTGATCCGCGCTCAAACAGTCTCGTTAATTCGAACCAGACGTCAGTCATCAGGATCGTTGCGCGTGTCCGTCCTACTTCAAAAGGGGGAAGCGTCGATCACCGAAACCATGATTTTCTAACAGTACAACGGCAAATAAACTCAAAGAAAGAGCCTCTTTTTACTCCGCTGACGAGCAGGAGATGATCATGAACGCATATGAGGAATTCAAGACCATAATCATGGCGAAATCTAACGCTGCGAGGGCGACGAGAAGCATGGCAAAATATCGCAGACGTCATTAAATGCGCAAGTGTTGGGAAAATGTACAGGTTAATTTTAAGTGCCTCATCACCCCAATCAATCAGATGATATTTCTTTAAATGTGCTGCTGGCAGTAGGCTTAATGGAATGCATCATCCAATGAGATCGATAGCGAAAATAATTATATTATTATATATTATATTATATATATATATTATAAGTAGATAAAAACAAGCCCAAAGAGAATCTAACTGATACCAATGAATAGATGCTGATGAGGATATATGTACTGTATGCACGTATGTATCACGTACTATATATGTGTGTGTGTGTGTACATGTATGTGTAGATTACATATAGAACTAGGAGTTTGAATATGTGTGTGTGAATCTGTGTATGGGCGGATCAATATGTGTGTATTATTCATAATAAGCAGTAAAAATAAATTGTGTGTAATTCTCTCTATTCGTATCATGAGTCCACCTTCATCATGTTCTACAACAATGATATCTATGGTGTACTAATAATACTGTCATATCATTATGAGTGCTTTCAACCATCATGTAGTTCAACCAGCCATCAAGAGGACACGGGAGCAAGTAAACACTAAGCACAAAAACATTATTCAGAATGGTGAGTCAATACAACATGTTGTTCCATGGTAATGTAATGAACACATCCATACGTTTCTTAATCGCCAAATAAACTTTATGAACAACACGCAGCGGCTTTCCCGATGTTCTCCGCATCACCGACACTGTACAAACATGAACCACTCGCAAAAAAGCGCGAGGCTGTGATACAGTCCGTGAGACAGTAGATGGCGTGTGGTGTTCAATGTACGGCTCGAGAAGGTCTTTAAATAAATGATTCCTTGTCGGCAGAATCGATAGCGCTCGTACAGGAAGTCATCATGATGTGATAACGGATCTTGGCGATCTCGAAGAACTCTCTCCCTATAAAACGCTAATCTGACTAATATCTCTTCCTCATCGATGGATCTCTGAGGAAGGGAGCTGACACTTTTCCCCGGGGGAGTGGCAGCTTATCCAGCGGATCTAGCTCAAGCCTGCTCTGGAGCAGGTTCAGGTTTATGGATGTGTTGCTATGGTGATTTTTCCAAACTTGCTTCGAGGAACCGAAAAGCCTCACCCGGCTAACTCAGTTAGCCACGTACGAGGAATAGGGCCCAGGCTGCCGAGGAATAGAAAGGAATGTAATTATTCACCATAAGGCAAAAGTAGGTGACGGCATTGATAAAGAGATGACAGATGATATTCTATTTTTTTTATAAATACAATATTTAGCTATTTTGTAAAAATGTAGAGACCTGATATCACTAAAGACGAGGTGGACTTGTGGTAATGATAGCAGTATAATGCATGCAAACAAAGGAAGAACATTTTTTTCCCATTGTAATGAACAACAAAAATAATGAAACAGAATCATGTTCATCAGGTGGCTGGTGTATCTGTACTCCTGTTTACCCTCCCTCCCTTCTCTATTGTCTCTCTTCTATCCTTTCATTCTGCAAACCCAGCAGGTATTGGCTGAGAAATCATCTTCCAACACGGAAAAGAGGAACAGATGGAGTGGAAACCTTAAACCATCCACAGGGAGCACCAGCTACATATAAGCTAATACAAGTATGATTGAGACGACTCTGGTGGTGTACGCAAAGACTGTTTGAACTGATTTTACACAAACAAATGTCTGGCTTTGTTTTGAACATGGAGCGGCGTCATTCTCTGCTGGGACCTTCAGTCTGATTTATACAGCTGTGGAAATGTTACAGTTGAATGAGTTAAAGGGAGCAGAAGTAGTCCCAACGCAATTGGATGAATAAATAAAATCTGTTTACACAGCTTCCAAACCTAAGCTTCCCCAGCTATTTGGTTGGAAAGTCAATGGATGGACATAAATGTTCACACTCTACCATGTGGGAGAGAGAATGAAAATGAGGTGGTCTGTTTCTGGTTTAAGTGATGAGAGATGGATTACATGGAAAAGTGTCCTTGTTGTGTTCTGTCTCAATTTGTCCTAAATGAACTGGCGAGGTCAAGAGACATAAGGGGAGACACAATAACCAGCTACTGTTTGTTATGGGTGCTAAATGTGTTCAGATGTAATTTTACACTTAGGTTGTATTGAATGGTAGTGGTGAAACGGATCATAAAACTCACGGTTCGGATCAGATCACAGATCAGAGTCCTGGATCAGATCACAGATCAGATCAGCACAAAAGAAAATAGTGAGCAAATATTCACTCAACATTATTTCTTATTTAGTGCCTTAGGCTACATCCATACTATTACGTTTTAAAACGAAAACGCCGTCCACACGGCGTTTCAGCATCGTTTTCGAATTGATCTCCGTCCAGACGAAAACGCCTGAAAACAAATATCACGTGACTATTCATGTACACTGGGCATGCGCGTGGGTGTCGATTGAAACAGGAAGTAGATTGGTTTGCTTAGTTAAAAAAGCTCGCTAATCGCTCCAACAACAGCTGCAGACAATAATGCAGACTTTAACAGGACAACAGCTGTTAGAAAAGAAAAAAAAGGTCAAAAAAGGTCAGCATCGCCTGTAATCAGTTGTCCGTGTTGAATTAACCTGGTAGTCGATCGGTAATCAATGCTGTTGTTTGTGAGCTTGAGGGTCACGTGATAGGAATGTGACGAATCAGGGAAGGACACGTCATGACTGCTAAGAACCAATCAAGTAGCGAACGCGGGTGTGGGCGTCATCGTTTCTAAACATATCTGTTTACGACCGTCCACAAGAAAACATAACCCGGAGTTTTCAAACGTATCCGTCTTCGGTGCTCGATAACGCCGGCGTAGTGTGGACGCTCAGTGTAAACGTAGCAAAACATATGCGTTTCCAAATGGAAACGGAGTAGTGTGGACATGGCCTCTTCACATTTGAACATTTGGTTGGTTGTTAATGAACAGTTCTCTCATTCTCCCTCTCTAAAGCACACACAGATGTAAAGTAAACTGCGACAGTGCTCTAATCTCCCAGTGGGGAGAGACTGGAGAGGAGCATTTTATCTAAAGAATTGGGAACACCTAAAGTCATTACGAATTCCATTGATCCCGCAGACTGAGGTTTATTCACATTTACATTTACAGCAAAGAAGCTGAGGAAATAAAATCTCTATATAAGAAATGTTGTTTGTTATTATTCTGTAGTGTTGAGGCTGAAACTGGTGGAGGAAGCGCAAGGCCGCTGCTGTGTTTACTTCTTTCTGCGCAGGCGCATCATAAAGTAACTCGATCCGGTCCAAATTCAAAACAGTATTTAATTAAACAATGACGACTGTAAACTGATGATGACAATTACAACCTATAATACACTATCGATAGTATGCATCTCGAGAGCAGAGACCACGTGCAACTCCCCTCACAGGCCCGACCAAGTCGGATCCTGCAAAGCGAACTACCATGGCCCGGCGCACGTCCTCGCAAACAGTCCTTTTATGTCCTTTGATGGTCGGAAAGTGTCCCACGCTGTCGCAAAACACAAAGGCCGTCTTCTGGGGGTCAGTGATTGGCTTCCAATCGCTCTGACGCCTCCTTCATCGATCCACTGCTCATCTCAATGGCTGGACCCCTTGTGACATCACCTCTGACCTGGGACCGCATGGTCTTACCCAGGAGTGCTCTCTGTTTTATGGCCGTCTGCTTCCCTTCAGTTGTCTCCGGTTCTCCTCCTCCTTCCTTGGCCATTTGTCCAGCACCTCTGTGTCCCCTTTGATGTCTCTGCCTCATGGCTCAGAACCCCCATAACGATGTGACTGTACTTTGGTTCAACACTTCCAATGATTATGTTAAAAGACTCCTACAAGTAAACTTATTGCAAACATATAATATCTTCTATAAGTAAACATCCTGTAAACCTATATTACATTCCATAAGTAAATATATTGTGACTCTTAACATAATTTACATTCTCATCATTGTGACAATTTCATTCACCACTAGGGGTGCTATAAATTCTACTAAATAATGCTTTTAATTCTTAAATTCTCCACAGTAGCAATGGCTCTATTCTGTCATCTCTATCACTACCGTGAGAGCAGCACTTAAACCAAACATCCTTGAAGAACATCGAAGGCTGTCTCCCATGAAAGGCTGTTCATAAAATTATGATTAGCCCATCTATTGTATATTTTCAGCAGCTGGCCGTGACTAGTTTGCCATTTTGAAAACCCACTCTTCAGAGACGGAAGACGTTTTTTCTTGTGGTAATGTTTGATTCATTCATGCGTCTATCGGGATTCTGTTTCAGGGTTTTTCAATTGTTACACCACTACTTTGCATTCCTCTGATCTCCTCCATTAGCCTATATCACAACAGGGACTCGAGGTGCTTGAATTATTGCGGATATGACAAGAGCATCAAGGTGTTGTCTTGGATAACAACGGTCTGGGTTTGTCGTACATGCACGGATCCATCCTATAGACAGCTGACATTTTTCAAAGAAAAGACGGATAAGGAAACATAGGACTCGATTGCTTTATTGTCAATATAGTAGACAATATTGGAAGATATTCAATATATTCAGCACCTTTCAACATCAAGGCATTTCAAAATGAGACAAAACATCATTAAGACAAGATATAAAAGAAAACTTAAAGCTGCACTTGGTACATTATATAAAAAGAAGTTGTTGTCATATTTGATTAAACTGTCTGTCACTAGTACATGAGACAGGTACCCTGAGGAAAACCTGGTTCCTCTGCCTCCTTGTAGTGCTCATTCTGGCATTTGCAAGAGTCCACTGTGCCTGAAGGAAAAGAACCAAATCAATAGAATTTAAAAATAAAAAGATTAAAATGTATTAAACTGAATGAGCAGAATACAAATAATAGAAGGAAAAGACAAGATATGAAAATGTCAAGCCAGACTGATCGATCTGGTTTATAACATGGCAGCAGATCAGAAACCTGCACCTTAATTGCTGCATATTGTAATCCTGAAGAGGCATCAGTCAGATCTCTGACACACAGGACGATCTAGGAACTGCAGTGCCTTGTGAAAAACACAAAACTGAGCAATGCTGCTCACAAGTGGTAATTTTAGTCATTGCAGAATCATGCACTATTCCGCTCCAATTTCATTTACAATGGAGTCCCTCCGTCACCAGTGAGGGTTTCTGATAGGACATGTGTATGCATGAGAGGCCAGGGTTTATTCTAAATACCAGCAATTTGCAAAGATGCCTTGTAACCTAAATCTGTCAGCTTTAGGGTCCCTAAATCTAAACGTTGTAGCTTTGCAGTGCCAAAGCTTGAGGCTTTTTGTGTTGTCGTGGAAATAGCCAGGACGTAGTTTTCAGTCACTTGGATTGAGGAAAGGTTGGAGAGAACTAGTACTTGGAGTGGAGACCGAACTCTCGGTTTACACACCTGACCAGCATGCATCTGGAGCTGAATGTACTAATACGGTACAGTAGTTCTAAAGTCTTCATGGACATGGATACAGACGCAATGTTCTTTGGATAATATATATGAGACCAAGAAAAGACTGAAACTTGATTTAATGAGATTTGTTATACCTTTAATTTGCACAATTCTGGAATAAAATAATCAACCAATGAGCTGTTGGTGCTCGACTCAGTTGTACATTAAAGGAGCCTCTGACAAAGTATTGTTCAGCACCTGCCACGGATGTTATGGTGTCAGTTTGTTTTGTTAACCCAGAATGGTTATTAATGTATACATAATTCATATAATAAGCAGTGCTTATGAAAAGGCTGCTTGAGGAACTGATCCCAGAAAGACGATCTGACAGCACAATACTTCACTATGCGGCCACTTTGAAAGTTAAAATGTCTGCAATGCTTCAGTCTGAGTATTGGGTTCATTATCAACGTGTTCTTAAAGTTCAATTATTCATATTTTTGTACAATAAATTGACATTTTATGTTATCTGTGTGTGTGTGTATATATATATATATATATATATGTATACATATATATTATGTACACATTGTTATTCTACTTATGAGCTGTTGAGACTGTACCTTGAAGGCAATTTGCTGTCTGCTGATGTCTGAGAGAACAATCACTCCTCAGTTCAGTCCTCACTTATCGACGTGTCTTTTCTCATGAAAATCAGCGGGGTTACTTTCATATTAGGTGATGAGATACTTGTGCGTTAGCCAGCGTTTTTCCTCACAGCATCCTGGAAAAGTGACTGCAATGTTGAGTGAATGTGAACAACAATCGTTCGTGTCCTTTAGAAATCTTCGTCATTGTTTGTTCCTCTGTCTGGGACAAAAAGATGAGGTAATGGAGGTCACGTCAGTTTGGCCAGCATGTCTACATCACCAGGCTGTAAAAGTTGTGAGAAAACATTTGATACTCACACATTACCAAGTCAACAAAGTGAGCATTCTGCTGGTGACATAATGTGCATTATATTAAAGTTACACAAGATGAATTTAAAGCCATTTTAACTGGGACATTGCAAATCATTTGTATGTATTGCTTTTACACCGACTGCGGAAATCTATTGTTCATGTTATTTGGTTTGGACATTTGCTAATTTAACATCTTTTCTATTGCTGCCCTTGGGGTTTAAATACGTTGTGAATGAAAACAATGGCTGACTGCGTGCACGGTCTCCATCAAAGACAAAAACAAACATCTTAGTTGTGACCTGGGGGAAACAGTGTGGCACAAGTCTTTGAATTGAAGCGTCGTAAAAGAGATGTGAATATCAAAGACGTCTCAAACAGCAGGTGTAACATTATTGTTGTATGTCTGTAAGTGTGTTTAATGGGCTGCTGCTGTCTCAGCCAGGAGACTCTTCTAAAGGAGATGTTTCATCTCAATGAGGCATTTCCTGGTTAAATACATTTTAAATACAAAGAGAATAGAAAATTGGAAGAGACGTTTGAAGTGAGGCTACAGCGGACTTCAAAGTCTTGAAAAGTGAAATAAAACTGCCACATTTTCTTCCATTAAAACAAAAGAAAACGGAAGAAATGTATAGAAAATCTCGCTCCTAAAGCTGTCTATACCCAAAGCTAAGAACAGCAGGGAAGATGAATGCACCCTCCGCCGACAACAACAACAACAACAACAAGAAACGGCAGAATAGTGGAAGTGCATTATAGTTCTGCCTGTGATCCCAAGCCATTTTTTCCGAAGTGGAGGAAGAAATGTATGCAGTCAACAGCATCAAAGACGATGGAGATCAAAAGGGATTGGAATACAGAAATCCCTGGCAAAGAGGATCATTAGTGAATTTAGGGAGAAAGGCGGTCTGTCTCAGCACTGCCGAGTTCACTGAGACCAGACTGAATTCTTAAAATGTTTTAATTTATTCAAATGAAACAATTAGCTACACAACATTTTCTCTAAATCCCTGGTTAGAAATGACAAAAAATAAATCTAAACCTACAGATTATTCTGAGAGGGACTGGACCCTCTCAGAGTCCACAACATGCTTTTCACTCAAGGTCCAGATCATTGCCTTTCTACCTTTTTTCTCATTTTGACTTCATCGTCAATCAGGCTCGTTGTGTGTATGATTTGATTGGAGAGGTTTGATAAGATGCAGTTGTGGTGATTTTCATATTTGTGGTCAAAGAAAAGGAGGATTGTCACTGTTGTGGTGGGGTTTATGCACAGTGAGTGACATCAACCAGGACCTTGGAGTTAAAAGACTCTTTTTAGTATGGAAATGTTCTGATTACGTCCAGTCAGGTGTGTAGGTTGTTGTTTCCTGCTCTGCTGAAACATGCTCACTGGAACAAGGTGAAACTTTGGGTTTGAAAAAAAGGGGGAAAAAAGAAGGAGAACAAAAACCCAACGGGTCGGGAAGCATTGTGCAATAAATAGATTTGATGAATGCAGGCTTTATTTTATACAAAACATCTAAATCAATTTCTGTACAGGATTTCTTTTTTCTTTCTACCTACATGTTTTTCTTCCTTTCCTCCTTTTTTCCTATTTGTTTATTTGGTGGACATCCACGTCTGCTTGATTAATTTAATTTAATTTTAATGGGATGTCATTGCAGTTGTGTTGCGTTGCACTGTGGCATAATGGAGTCCTGGATTGATTTGAAATGCTGTAAGAGGTGATGTGTAACAAGGATTGTGTCGTTTGTGTTTCCTCCAGCTGAGGGCAGCAGCACCGCCGGCGTGCTGCTAATCTACTGCAGTTCTACAGCAGAAGAAGTTCCCGATGCAACAGCACGGCATCAACATGCCTACTGCTGTGATTATGGAGGAGAATTATGATAAATTATTAGAGCAGTGTGAAGCTCAAGAGCTCGAGGTAAGCACTGGATCGCGAAATTCATTCTGAGTTGTGCCAACGACGCTTTCTTGGAGGCTTGGTAGTGATACGACAGTTAGCGTTAGCTCACGACCAGCTTTGGCTAACGTTATGGCTAAGAAGCTAGTCTGTTGTCACTAACGTTACTTTAACGCGTATTATACTTTCAGCCACTGGTGCATTAAAACGTACGCTACGAGTTAGCTCATAATTGAAAAAAAAAAAGAATTGTAACTTTTTAGACTTAGCGATACTCTGCTTTAACCTCTGCTACTAGCAGGTAGTAGGTAACGTTAGCTCGGTAGCTAGCCTCAGATAGCGAGACTTTGTTGTGTTGGTAAACTAGAGCTAATACAGCAGCACTGCTTTATTCAGGTTCCCATCACATAAAAGCCATTGCTTGTTTCACTGTGTGGCGTCAGGTACCTTGGGACTGACCAATTACTTTGATACATATAGCTAGAAACATTGTAAGTCAAGAGACCAACGCTACAACGTTAGCACAAAGTAATAACACACCTGACTGTAAGTGATGGTGCAGTCTGAAGCTAACGGTACGTAGCTAATGTCTGTTGGGGAGTCATCTTTGCCATATATCTTACATCATAGATTGTTTACAGTATGTACAGTTTGTTTGCTGATATGTATCTTCAATCTTTAATATCATACCTGCATTTCTCGTTAACAGGCTCCAGGGGGCATTGCAACACCGCAAGTGTACGCTCAGCTGCTGTCGCTCTATTTACTGCATAATGACATGTAAGTCCACTCTGTGTCTCTTCAGGAGCTGGTGGGGGTTTCTCTCTTTCTTCACAGGTTGTTTTTATTATTAGGGGTGGGGACATGGACTCATTTACTTACAAATTGTTGATAGACATATTTTGCCTATTTTTTTTGTTCTTCTTCATAGAATTACAAAGCATCTTTAATGTCAAAAAGACTTGGTAAACCGTGAGGATTCCCGTTTTCCTCCGCAGCTTTCTGTGCTCTGACTTTTTGTAGCACATGAAGAGCACGTACGGCTTTACAAATAATTAAAAAAAGAATGCATCTGTGTGTGGCAAACGGCAGTAGGTAGCTGAAGCTGTGCTACGTTATCTCACCGCTAACTCTATTCTAGCATTGCTGCCTGCACCTGCAGCGTAAGTCTGTGCATGGTCTAACTTGTTGCTGTGGCTCCAACAGGAATAACGGCAGGTATCTCTGGAAACGGATCCCCCAAGCAATAAAATCGGTGAGCATGATAAAACATATGGCGACATTGCTGATCACAACTCCTCAGCTGCCTCATCTTGCATATGCACCATGTGATTTGGTGCTGTTAAAATGTCACCACTCTGATTCACAACACAAGTATTTGGGTGTGACAGCACTTGACTGTAGCATGACAACCCCTGCCTTGTCAAGTGGCGCATGCTAATGCCTTTTCCATTTGTTGCATACAGGCAAACCCAGAATTGACATCTATTTGGGCCGTTGGCCAGCACATTTGGCAGCGAGACTTTCCAGGGGTCTACACAACCATCGCAGCCTTCCAATGGTCAGAGAATATCCTCCCGGTCATGGAGGCTCTCCGAGGTAACATTCCATTTTGCTTTTAAGATGACTGAAACACTTCTAAGTTATATTTATATGCTTTACGCATTTGGCTCTGGGTAAACGGTAGGGGAAATACCCTGTAGGGCAACTGGAGTGAATCATATATGCATGATTTAGAATTCAAATCAACAGGGTTCACCAGCTGACAACTGTTTTAGCTGTGATGCAACCCAGGGGAAATAACATGTAAGGGACTGAGTTTGACTTGTTTATAACACATTTTCATGTCCAGCAGTATGGCCTGTCGGCATTATGAAGGCTAGTTCAGGTTACAGCACAACACTCTGAATAAGTTAACCTGCTCACGTACTTACTCCGATAATCTCTCTTGATAACGCAGTTATTTCACACGTTCTTACGTCAAATGCCTCATTTTGTCAAACATCCCCATCCGTAGCATGTGACGGTTCCCTTGTGCAAGAGTTTAAGAATAGCCTCCCCCTCATGTTTACGTACTCCTTGTTCATCTGCCATGTATGCTGACGTGCGGTATGTCATAAGACACTTGGGTAACCATTGATAATAATTTCTTGTTGCGGTGGGGGGGGGGGGGGGGGGGGAGAGAGAGAGATTAAGAGTGTTTGAGTCTACTCGCACACATTTTACACTTTTTGAGTTTTTAATGTTGCAGTTTTAAACATGGCAGCAAATCCTCCTCTAAAGAAATGATTTATGTGATAAAGCAAGTCGATTGGTGTTAACTGTAAACACTTTCTATTGACTATGTTTGTGTAAAAATAACATTTAGCTGTATATCTAAACAGCCACTGCATTACAAGCAACTGGTCTTATTGGTCATAAACGTTAGGCTTTAAAATATCACCAACTAGGCATCAAATAACTAGAGCTGAAGGGATGTCTTAGACATGAGAAAACCTCAACATACATTTAACAAAACAAGTAAATCTGTGATTTAATATAGACATAATCATCTAAGCCGTCAACTTTCTTTTTTATTAACATCAGTGGTTAATTTAAATTTAGACAATTATGTCTAAACTGATGAAGATACTCCATTTCTAGTTGCAGACTAAACCCTTTTATATAGACAGCATGCGCTGTAATGTCCAACAAATCAAAGGAGTTGAAATGGTCAAAACAACACGGGGGTCAGAGGCTGTTGACATCGACTTGTTTACCTATTAGACAGAGCTCGGCCGGGGCTCCTCTGAGCCGGTCACGTGGAACCCGGTGGCCTCCGCTCAGTCCACCGCTCTTGTCGCTGTTAGAAGGGACACAGTGCTTACCAGGACGAGTGACACATGGGGCACTGAGGAGGAGGGGGCCATTTCTGTGAAAAGATCCCGAGACAGCAAGCAGGCAGGAATGTGCGCCCCGGTTGGTGGGAAGGGATCGGGTGTCACCAGCTGTGAGGGTCCGGTATAAAGGCCGGAGCTGCCAGCTCTCAGTCAGAATAGATATCAGCATTTCACACGTTACAGCACGCACTAAGGATAAGTGCGTGTCTGCTAACTTTTTGAAACAAACCGTTTGGTTTTCTCGTGTTAAAATAACAAAACTTGCCGGAGTAAGTGTAGTTGGAGACTTCTCCCATTATGGACGTTCAGAGGACAGGGTCTATGGGTCGGCCCCCGAGCCCCATGGATAGCCTGGAGAAGCAGCTGAGCTGCCCCATCTGCCTGGACATGTTTACCAAGCCCGTGGTCATCCTGCCCTGCCAACACAACCTGTGCCGTAGCTGTGCCAGCGACCTCTACGACTCCCGCAACCCGTACCGCTTCTCCGGCGGCGTCTTTCGCTGTCCTACCTGCCGCTTTGAGGTCGTGCTTGACCGCCATGGCGTGCACGGGCTCCAGCGAAACCTGCTGGTAGAAAACATTATCGACCTCTACAAGCAGCAGCAAGAAGGCAGCGGCGGCGGCGGCGGCGGAGGCACAGAAACCACCCTGAAGCCTAAGGAATCCAAAGAGCCGATGTGCCAAGAGCACGAGGAGGAGAAAATCAACATCTACTGCGTGACGTGTCAGGTGCCCACCTGCTCCATGTGCAAAGTGTTCGGCCAGCACAAGGACTGTGAGGTGTCACCGTTAGCAAACGTTTACCAGGCCCAGAAGGGGGAACTGAGCAACGCCATCGACACCCTGGTGGCCGGCAACGGCCGCCTGCAGGCCCTGCTCAACCAGATGGAAGATGCCTGCCGCGCCGTCCAGGAAAACGCTCAGCTTGCCAAGCAGGGGCTGGCCGAGCGCTTCGACCTGCTGTACGCCGTCCTGGAAGAGCGCAAGACCGTTCTGCTTGAGCAGATCGGCAAAGAGCAAGACGAGAAGGTGGCGGCTCTGCGGGCACTGGCCCAGCGTTACGGCGAGCGGCTGCAGACCAGTTCGGAGCTCACAGACACGGCCGTGAGGGCCCTGGAGCAGGGCGGCGCCGCTCAGTTTCTGCTGGCCTCCAAGGGCCTCATCACGCAGACCAAGGACGCAGCGAAAGGCTCGCTGGGGGAAGAGAGGCCGGAGCCGGGCTTCGAGAAAATGGACCACTTCACTTTGTCGACGGAGCACGTCGAGGCAGTCCTGGCAAAAATGGACTTCGGAGCTTGTGATGATGATGAATTTGAGGACGCAGAAGAGGAGGAGGAGGAAGAAGAGGAGGAAGAGGAATAGTGAATATGGAAGTGGTTATGGACTATAATGTAATACGTGCTTTCGAAGGTTTTTCTGTGTTGATGGCTGGGACTGCGTTTGATGTTGAAAGAAATACAAGGTTACAGTGGCTGTTGGCTATAATGGCTTGCCCATACTTTCAGTGCAATATTTAATTTCAATGTTATATTCATACCTTTTCTTAACTTGTTTTTATACTTTTGTACTTCTAAGCCAGTTCAATGGAGAAAATGACTTTGATAAATGTAACAATAGAACGTCTGAAGATTGATTACATGTCATTTCCCTCATATGTAGCTCAAGCAAATAGCCGTTTGTGTTTCTCTCACTTTGTCCAAGTTTGTGTTGAATTGGTGATCAGCTGATCCGCCTGTAATCACCAAACCTGTCTCTAATGGAATGTGAAATAAAGCTGCATGAAGTTAAGCTCCCATTTGCTTTATTGGCCAACTAAAACATGAAGCTTAATTAAGTTAAGGGAACATACAGAGGAAGACTCAGTATTATTTTGGTTGGAGTGCTTCCATCCAAAATGTTTGCCAGACTGCTGCTGCTTTTACTTGGCAATAGGCTGCATTTAAAAATAAAAGCCCTTGCCACGTCCTGTCTGCTTTGCCTTTGCTGGTGAAAAGTGGGGGGCTATTTATAAGAGGTGAGAAACGATAGCGGCCCTGGAATAGACTCTGGGACGGACAGGACAGGTCCTGTTTCTGCTCCATAAAGCTCCCATCCTCCCACTCATGGACGTCTTGCTCAGCAGCAAAGGCCGGTCCAGTTGCCACACGAGTCATCGCCCAACGGTCAAGAGGCCGCGGTAAAAATACATGCGTTCCCGGGCGACCGTGTTACAAAAAGCCCCCCGGAGGTGACCCGCTTGTCCTCCGTTCCTCTTCTAACACAAAGCCAGACGAGTGCAAGAAAGTTGTTCCAACACCAGGAGCACTTTTATGGTGTTTGACATGTGGTTCACTTTTAACAGATGGGAGTTTTATTCTGAGTGTGTGTGTGTGGGGGGGGGGGGGTCAGCTGGGTCAGTTTCCTTTGTAGTCAGTCATCATGACGAGACACCGCAATGACAAAACAATAGTATTTTATCCACTTTTCTCTGGAGCCCCACCATTAAAATATCACTAAAGTGTCTAAATACAGACTGCACATATTAATCTACAACCATAAAAACATGACAAAATCAAACTAAGGTACCGTCAAACACAATTGATATACAAGCACTGCCTTTTGTTGGATAAGCACAATAACAGGAGTACAGGAAGCCCCTTGGACAGCAGAATGGGGAAAGTGCTCCTCACAAAATCTCCAGCCTTCGACTCCCAGCTGTCTTTACTCATCCCGCTTGTTATTGTTACTGCCGCTAGCTGCTGCAACAGACTGTTGGTATACACACACACACACACACACACACACACACACACACACACACAGACACACCGTTGCTAGGCTATAACACTTGAAAGGCTATAACCCTGAGGCATTTACGTGATAGCTGCAGGAGCAGAGAATACATGCTGCTGTATGTTGTTCTGTGAGGCCCTGCCACTCTGAAAAGTTATCTCCACAAACTACAGCAGCATGTCACGTCGGGCCAGATAAATGTGTCTGCTCAAGCCAGAGCCTGTTGATAAAGGCTTCAGGGCTTCGTAGTGTTGAGCACTGCACAGCATACTGGAACGCTCTCGCTTCATCTTAAGCCTGCCTCATTAAACAGATCTATTTTTAAGTATACTTGATTATAACAAAATCCAGTTTCCCAATTTGTTTTAGCTCCTAAATTCATCATTATCTAGTCCAAGGTTACATAACTACGAATGCAAACACACAGGATTACCATAAGCAGACTTTAAGATGGGGAAAATTTGCCAGAACAGGGAAAGTAGTGAAAACTGCAGCTCTGGTGCATTCACTTGAGATCTGCACAAAACACACTCACAGAGAGTATGCCCCTGGCTTCAAACCCTCTTTGTATCACTCTTGACTGTAATTCATGGTTTATAACCCCCTTGTGTTGTTGCTAATTTGCAACTTTGTTCACGGGAACCATGACCCTTTTGAATACCATGTTAAACTTGTGTGTGCAAGTTCACCGCTAAGTTGTTGTTGCACTGTAATACACAGCCAGAGCAGTTTTGGCACACATGTACCCGTCTGATATTAACGTCTCCCGTGGTTCACGCATTCCCTCACAGAGAGCACGCGGCAGCGGGCGTACAGTCTAGTGGCCCAGGCGTACACCTCCATCGCAGCAGAAGATTTCGCCGCCTTCGTGGGATACTCTGTGGAAGAGGCAGTGAAGGGTAGGATTCAGTTTACACAACCTCCTCACAGGAAATATTATTGTCATCGTGTAAACCTAGTTCAAAACATGTTACAGTAATAAAAGCAGACATTCGCTGATCGTATTTCTATTGTTCTTCTTTCCCATCTTCGTCTGTAGGTGTGGTGACCCAGGGCTGGCAGGCTGACCCCGCTACCAGGATGGTGATGCCCAAAAAGCCAGGTAGGTGGCAGCATTGCTCTTTTAATCCGTAACCCGTCGTCAGCACACTGTTATGTTATGTTACCCACACTTTTTGCCTCTCTTCCCCGACATTTTATCAGACACTCGTAAAACTGTTGAGAGCAGGAATTTAAGAGACATTTTAATCTCAATGAAAAACGAGGGTGACGTCTTTCCCCTTTTCCGAGAATCTCTTTGAAATGTTTGATTTGCTAAGTCTCCTCTGTCTAATGTCCGAAGGGTTCCCTCATCCATTCCCTTTCTTTTCTCCTCCTCCACTCACTTATTTTGTCAAGTGATATTTTTCTTTTTTTTATCACATCATCACCTGTCCTCAAGCTCAGACAGTCATGGATCTATCTCGCAAGATAAACCTGCTGATTTACGCAAACGGTCGAGTCGCCGAAGCATCTGCCGCGCACATGTCCGGCTCAACGCGCTTACCTCACTCACCATTAATCCTCGCATGTCTGTTACCCCCCCCCCCCCCCCCACACACACACACGCACGCACGCACGCACGCACGCACGCACGCACGCACGCACGCACGCACACACACACACACACACACACCCTCCACAGCGCCATTGGGGCTAAATAGCGCTTGGTAATTTGGTAATACTAGTTTGTAGAGTGGATCTCACACACAGGAAGTCATTCTGGTCGAGATAGATGTAAAGTAGTTAAGTCTTGTAACAATCTGCTGGCTGGAAGCCTCTCGGGCTCACGTAGGTGGTGTTGTTAAACGGTGGTGACAGTGCGGTTAACTCGACCTGTGACCTGACGTCTGAGTTAGAACGCGTTGCAGATGGAAGAAGATGGATGGCACTTGGCTCAATGGGGAATCCCCTCTGACTCAACCTCTCCTCCCCTCTCTCTCTCTCTCTCTCTCTCAACAGATCCTCCCCCCGTCTCACTGGTTCCAAACGAGCAGCAGTTGGCCAGACTCACCGACTACGTGGCTTTTCTTGAGAACTGATAACTCGCCATTCTTTTTCCCTCTGGCCTGGAACAGGGGGAGAGTACAGGTGTGGATAGACCTCCGGTCTCACTCCCTGATGGAGACGTACAAAAAAAACACACCCATCATCTGGCATGACTGCTGCACGCTCTTCTCCAAGACCTGTTTCTTTATGACTCGTCTAGCTCCCCCTGTTAATTCATACGGTGAAAATGTCAGAACACAATGTTGTCTTTCGCTCTCTGTAACCCACCTGATGTATAGATGTGGGTCTTGGTTTTGAAGGAACCTAACAGACCCTTACAATACAATAGAAATACACAAGCTGCTATGTTTTAGCACTTGGAGGTTGCCAACAAATTTAGTCAGGAAGTCTTCAGACCTCATATTTTGAAGTTTATGTTCACTGGTTAATAAATATTTTGCTGTTTCTAATTTACTGTTTTTCATTTTGTATTAGTTCTGTATCAGGTCGGTCTTTACGGAGAGCAGACTGGGCTCAATCGAGGAAGTGGAACATTTAATTACATTTGCCGCTTGGTGCTTTACTGCTGTCACGTGAAGATGAGTTTGCCGTTTTCTGTGGCCCGGCATCAACTATTCACGTACATAAGGAAGAACCATTAATGCTGTGGTCGCCGCCACGTTAGACCACCAGTTAACTTGACGTGCAAATAATCTGATCAAAGCTGTTTTGGTTGGTCCACATGTGTTGAATGGTATGAATTACACAAACCTCTCAGTCCTCCAACTTTCAAATCTGTTGCCTGGCTGAACCCACCCACTGTGACATGCAAAGCAGCTTTACTGTCAGTGCGGAGATTTCAAATCACTTCTTCAGAGTAGGCCAATTATTACAAGTTATTATGAAATAGTAGAATGAATGCTCCGTTCGTCTACTAAAGCTTAAATGACCATGGAGTGATGGACGCTTTGCTTTGTTAGAGCACATCTGGCTGCCGTCTGTTCAGCAATGCTACCAAATGAATGTCTGCTGGTGTTTTTTTTAATGTTTTTTAGCACTTATTTACTTTATCCTTAATGGACCTACACTAGCTTGAAATTGGCAGACATTTGACGTGATTTAGTGTGAAATTGTGTACATCAGAGCCATTCCTCCCATGTTTGTAGTGGCGAGGAACTCGTTGGTTTCGTGGCAGGGTTTGCTTTGTTTTTAAAATTGGCTCTTGGTTTCTTCCTCGCTGGAATTGTTTAAGTCTATTTTAGTAACAACCGGGGCTTTAACTTCCTTTTGCTGTTGTTTGCTGTTTTTTAATGATCATTGAACGTGGCCTGTAGGCAATTTCAGCGATGAAGTGGAGGCTTCTTACTGGTTCAGACTGACCTCGCCTATAAGTCAGAGCGAGAGACGCTATCTGATCCTCATCATTGTCCCGTTTCCGTCACGACGGTACTAAATCTGCTCACCGATGCTCATGCAGACACACACGTGTTGGACCCACGACATGGTGTGAAGCTAAATGTTCCATGTGTTGAGATGGATAACCTCAATGCATTTTCACAGTGGTAATTACAAGAACATCAGTTGTAATCCTATTGGTTAGAACGTGGTGCTAATAATGCTAAGTTGGTAGTTACCGTGTGGTCATGCAGGGAGGGTATCCTCTCTCCAGTTCTCCCAAATGAACTGTTGATTATCCGATATGTGTGACCAGATCAAATGTTTCTGTTGATTTCTGTTATGCAATTTCAGATTTGCACAATTACAATTATGACTAGTAATAATGTACTTGCAGATCTTCATAAATGTATTTTGGGCATCTGTTCAGAATATGCCACAATGGCTCACATCACAGCTGACGTTATGAATAGCAACAATGGGATTGTAGATATCTGAAATGGTTTTTAGTTCTTAGCAAGAATTCATGCATCCAGAGATGTAATTGTGTATATAAAAGTGGTGTTACTGCTCCTGGGGAGAATGACGTTGTGCATATCTGAAATGTTGTTTTTGACCAGGAGAATTAAATTACAGTCATCTGAAATATCAGAGTCCAGCTTTTAAATATCAAAACAGCCACTTGTACTTTGTAAGGACTTAAAGGTATCTTAAGTACAATCAAAGTTGCAGATATCTTGAAATATGGTGAGAATACGTTTTGTACTCGGAGAAATACTCTTATTGATTTCTAAATACAGATAGGTGTGTGGTCAATGAAATGTCAAAATGGCTTGCCATAGTGTGTGTGTAGGTGTGTGTGTGTGTGTGTGTGTGCATGGCTGGGTGAATGTGTATTAATATTACTGTGCTTTGGATAAAAGCATTCCTCAGCACTTTAAATGCTGTGAATTAAATGTTTTGTTCAAACGCTTATTGACACTGACAGGTTTCGACTGGTAAAGTCGAAGAACACGGGACATCTTTCAGGCAACCAATGAGCTAATTAGAAAAACCTGAGTTTAAATCCTGCATTTGGATCCTAAATCAGTCTTTACTATACAGTTGTGGTGCTCTTTCAAACCCTTTCAGACCATTAATACTGAGCTAGTTGATGCATGCCGATGAAACCGTTTTACAGCTTCATATGATACATCAAAATGTCAAGGCGACCCGGCTTTGAAGCGAGGACACACGGGCATACCGTACGTCTAGAATAGACTCTGAGCACTTTTACTGCTGTGGGTCCAACATGCGAGTACCATTAGTCTCATGCTGGTTGAATGAAGACGGTCAGTGAGGTTTTAGATGATCCTTTCTGTTTGTCCCATGCATGACCCTGTATTTGATCGTGTGTGTCCCACAGAGGCAAACAGCTGTAACTTGCTTTCGTAAAGGTCAAAGGTCATGTAGCATTAACGGAGCTTCCACACTTCTCTTGGACTAGAGGCTGAACTTTGGTTTCCATTTCCACTGGTCACTGCTGGTTTTTCACCATGAAATACCGAGACTGGATTCAGTGTTAACTGTAACTGTCATGAACTACAGCAGCTGTGCCATAAATAGTTGTTGCACTTAAAAACAGCCTTTGAGTTTCTCACACAAGTGGCCTGAACATTTTTTATTTTTTTTATTTAAAAGGGACCATGTACAGTTTAAACATAAATGTCACCATTCGATGCACTGTACCAGATTGTAGCTTAAGCTAATTTGCATCTGCAGTCCCTTGGCAGGTCAAACAAGGACAGGACAATAACACAGTAAAAGGAAAAGACATAATACAAAGATATACCATAAAAAACATAGACACTCAATACAACACTACACACAAATAACATATCAGAAATTAATGTTTGTCAATAAAATCAAGTCAGGAAGACCACGAGAATTGAGGTCAGTGTTGTGCAGCTTTTAAAATACCTTTTAAGTTGGATTTAAAAGTGCTAATAGAGCTGCAGCTCCTCACACCTTCAGGCAGGGTGTTCCACTGGTGTGTTGCTTTTACAGAGAAGGCTGATTGTCTAAAAGTAGTGCAGCGAAATGGTATTTTACAGTCTCATGTAGAGGATATTCTTGCTGATCGAATGGAAGTTACTGAGCGAGTGTATACAAAGTCACGGAGTGGAGGAGGGGCCGAACCATTTAGAAGTCTATATACCAGGCACAAATTTGAGAACAATCTAAATTTGTCAAAGCTCAGTAGATTGTGCTTCTCAAGTACCCTACAATGGTGAAAGAGCAACGGCCTTTTGTCCAGGATTTTTATTGTTTGCTTATATAATAACTCGAGAGGTCTTATGGCTGTTTCATCAGCCTGCCTCCAACATGTAATGCAGTAGGACAAATGGGCTGCATTTAGAGAGAGACAGTTTCTAATGTGTCTAAGATTTGCTAGGTTGTATTTTTATGTGGGCTCTTAACTGAGTCAGTCAGTGACCGAGTGTGTTTTGCACAGATGCCCTCAAAGAGCCGGGGGCTTTGGTGAGGTCATTCTTTCCAGGGGTCAAAGGTGACTTCTGTCTTTGCATCATATAACATGCTACTGACATGATGTTATACAGGACTGCAAGGGTAACAAACGGGGGGGGGGGGGGGGGGGCAAAGCTTGACAACCTTTCTGCTTGCATGGAGTAAAGGGTTGCCATTGAGTCAGTCAGTTAGCTGTGGGCTACATCTTGAGCCTTGTTTATTTACGTTTCTTTTCTTCTTCTTTTTCATATTTTGGAAAAAGCAGTTCCCGTTTGCAATGTACCTATGATGTACAGACAACCATCACTTGATTACTGTGATACTGTAGAAAACTGAAATACCTGACGACTGTCAGGCAACGTAAAGCTGTGGCTGGTCATCTTCTTCAAAGAAGTAATCGTTTTAAATCCAGCCAGCTATCAATGAATCAAATGTGCTGACAAAAAAAAGACAAAAACCTAACAAGCACTGAAATGATTGGCTGGGTTTCTTGCCTGTCTACCGACCGACCTGTCTACCTGCACACACTCGCTCACCGGAGTCTTCCACAAGCTGCTACCTTGATAGTTGTGAGTACTAACAATAGCCGTGTACATTGTCTACATTCATAATGATAATTTGGGGTCGTGGCTTTGGAGGGGGCCTGAACGGACGGACTGTCAGTGTTGCCGATTTAGCAAATCTCCCGCTATATTTAGCAACCTTTAGTACTAGTGCTGCTAGCTGCTTTCTATGATAAAGAGTTTGCAACACTGGGCTGGGTTTTTACGTTGGACCACTTTTTAAAATCTAGCGTACTCTTGCTAGTTTCTTACCAACCCTAGTTTAAATGAGGTTTTCTTTTTTTCTTTCTAAGTAGATTGATGGTGTCATGTCTGTGTGTTCAGATTTGACTGAGGTATGATTCAGAGGAGTAGTACACGTTTTGGCCTAAATTGTGGCAATCGGGCACTAACTGTTAGAGAATCTTTCTTGGCCTCAGTGAGCTGTGTGCCATCGCACATCAAGCTGTTGGCCTCGTGTAATTTTCTGTTGGCATGCACCTGTCCGTCACCTCACGCCTCACAGTTTGAAAAAGTCAGTGCTAAAAAAGGCTCCAAATGTTGTGGTTTATTTCAGAAATCTTTTTATTTTATAATTTCACTATAATTTCAATACGTTTTTTTTTTTTTTTACGAATTTATGGAAATGGGATATAAACATATAGATATATAGATACCTACTGTTAATTTATTTATAAAGAAAGTAAAAACAAAACACAGTCTTTGTGGTAAATTGCAAATAATTATTGTTAGTGCTACAGGTTAGTATTATTGGGTAATCAATGGAGCAGGATTAAACAGAAAAATAATAAAAACAACAAACAGCCACTTATAATATATTTAGCTATGCTCTGTTCATTTAGCACAGGGGTCCCCAAACTTTTTCCTGTGAGGGCCACATCACTGAACATATTGTTTGACCTAGGGCCCGATTATGGGGGGGGGGGGGGTGCTACGTGCGTGCGTGCTACTCGCAGGTGAGCGACTGTTGCATCGTGCACGCGGATCGGGGCGGAACACCGCCGTGCGCGATACAGAGAGCAGGGGAATTGAAAACGCGCGACCATGTAGATGTAAATTAAGCACAAGTACTCGTCCTTCAAGCTCCCGTCTCTCGGCTCTTCTACTCTTCTACTTCTACAGGGTGCGCGCATGACAGCGCTCATCTCGTTCGCCCCCTGGTGGTTGGCTGATTCAGGAAGCGTTTGATTTGATATGTAGCAGAGCACGTATTTTAAACGTCAATATCGCAGACGATCATGCTCATTTAATCGTGGCAGCCAAAATCGTGATCGCAATTAAAATTCGATTAATTGTGCAGACTGAAAAAAAATCATAATGCGTCTCTGGTATTGTTCAGGGGGCCGGACTAAATGTGGAGGCGGGCCGCATCCGGCCCGCGGGCCGTAGTTTGGGGACCACTGATTTAGCACATGCTCATGAAGCATGGTTCACATTACAGGATATATATACACATTACATATCCATAGTCTATTATTATGGAGCTTCATGGATGCAGCTTAGGTGTGGAAATGACATGCAAGTCTCCTCACACATCTTGATGACATGGCTCAGCGGTTCTGGCAGTGTCTTTATCAGATGGAGATGATCTGCTCAGCAGGCTCATGATAGCTGGAGGGCCTTGGATGGAGGAGATGAACCAGCAGGGGGCAGTCTTCACTAACAGTTGGTGTGATTTCATCTGACACGCTACTGCTCGCTACTATCAGATACTAAAGTGCATTATAGACAAGTTTACAAAGCCTTCATCAAAAGAAGCAATATTTGGACAAGATCAGAAAAAAGCAGATTACTTTTTTTTCACATGTTCCCTTTGATTCAACTTGGAAGAGGGGGGGGGGGGCTTTGTTTACATTTTCATTAACAGCAGTAAAAGCTCTCTCACATCCACAGAGAAAATGTTTCCATGTGGGACGATGATTCATGAGTATGAGACCAAGAGAAGAGTCCAAGAGGATGTGGGAGACTGGAGCAGAGGTCGTGATGAGGAAAAAAGAGGGAGAAGAGAGGGATCAGAGAGGAGGAGAAGAGAGATGGTGCGAGGGTCCGGTATAGGCGCCAAAGCAAGAGAAGTGGTGGGAAGAAGAGAGAAGATGGAGAGCGAGGGAAAGTTCAGGCATTGCAGCAAGAGCGCCAAGTGGACAAATGTCTGCTGCAACGAGGCAAAGATAGACATTTGAATTGTAACAGATTGCGGCAGGGCTACATTAAAATGATCTGTGTTGTAAATCGTGTAAACAAATTGAAAATGCATGAATCTGTGGCAGCTTTTCAACATTTAGACGGTTTGTGTCACGACAAGCCACATCCACATTCTGCATCCTTGTGGATTCATAAATCACTTATGTTTACCCTGGTCTAGCATGAAAATTAACAAAAAAAAATGTGCTTACATTTGTCATATATACAGACAATAAAGCCCCTGAAGACTCTCTAAATCCCTGCAGTAGTCAGACAAACAAGTCCTGCATCCTCCAACCAGCTCATGAGAACCATCGGAACGTGAAAATCCATTCTCACGGACTCATGCAGCTTCTCGATGCAGCTGTTTTCCAAGCCATGTGTCCTCAGCCAGAGTTCACAGATCATGTGCACAGGTCCTCACATCTCTCATCCAGGAGATTTCCTAATCCGCTATTAAAAGTCAAGATGTCCAGCAGGACTTGACTTGGCTTAAACTGTCCCAGACGGAACTGAATGGGTCTTTTTGTGAGTCCACCATGTGCCTTTCATTCATGTCCTGCTCCTGGGGCCGCCACCTTTAGACTAGGTGTAATTGCAGAGGAAATTAAGTGAATAAAATGAATACAGATCACTGGCAGAGGACAAACACAACTATGTTTTTGTTTTACTCAGCTTCAAAGTCTGCTCTTATTTGAAAAAGACTCCCAAGTTAAATATAAATTTCCTCTTGATGCCAGAAAAATCTTTTTTTTAAATGTTTTGTTAAATACGGCTCCTTTAGTGTTATATGATACCTTTTGGAACGCATTAGGCTGAGAGGAGGACATGGTTAAGAGGACACAATAGAAATGGCTCTTGCAGCATATAAATCTAAGCCAGCTGGAAAATACACATCGCTCTTCTCCAACATCTTCTTTCAGTCTTTCAGCCATGATTCCTTAAATGAAAGACATTTGTCTTTTTGTTTTGGTTCGCTTTCAGACACATTTTATTTCTCACACGTTTGCTCTAATACTGGGACAAAGATTAGACATTACAAAAAACTAATATATGTGTGTTATTGTCAACAGATCCCATTAAAACACTAAATCCCCATGGACCTATCCCTCTAGAAAGTACTGTAGATCTTATTCCTCTGAGCTCTGTGCCCAGCCCAATATCATGGGAAGTTGGGAAATGGTCACAAAATGCATTCTGCGTGCATTAACACAAATTGCCCATTTATTTGCTTTCCCTATGTTGCTGAGAACAAAAACAATGACAATTGAAAGTTAAATAAGGATCCTTTTTATGTTGGACAAATAAATGAAAGATGATGTAATAGTCAGACCAAGTGAGGTAGTATAATATATCGACAAAGACCACTAATGGCGGGCGGGAGGAGAGGCGGATGGGTCCATTAAATACAGGACGTTCATTTTTGTTGTCCAAAACTTTTGTTTTGTAACGTAATGTCGTCCCGAAAGAAGTAGGTCAGAGCAACACGAAATAGCACAAAACCAAGAGATTGCATTTGGTGACAATTTCACAAATTGCCGGGAGACTGTTGCTGCACCATAAAGCTCCACTTTTGTCTAAAAACTATTAAGCGCATAGTGACTCCCATTGTTGCACTGTGTGACATGTTCCTTCATTACCATGAACACACTCACTGTAGTTTATTTCAATCCGTACATACTTTCTCTGAATGCCACAAATACTCACTAGAACACAGAATGTGTAAATAAAATAAAACAAACCGCTGTTTTAGGAAAATAACTTTTTTACCCTTGCTGATTGCGTGGCTATAAGGTTGGTGATGTCGGTCATTTGATCAGTTCGGTCCAGACTGAAATATCTAAAGTATGGGATGGATTGCTAGATTGAATTCATGCAGTCCTCAGGTACATTTGCGATACTTTGGTTAATTTAAAAAAATCTGCAAACCCGTTCTCACTTCCAATGACTGTGTGTCATAGTTTGAAGCTAACCTGTGGTATTTGACGCATGGTGGTGAGAAGGTTTTGGATATTCCCATCAGCTGTACTTTGTGTTCAGTGCTGATTAGCACATTTTAGCTCTGATAAAAAACTGAACAAACATTATACCTACTAAACACCAGCATGTTAGCATTATCATTGTGGGCATGAAAGTGCCGCCTTACAGAAACAATATTATTATAGAATAACACTAGTCTTATTCGACTATCAGGAGAAGCAACCTTTAGAAAGGCTCGTCCCTACACATAACACGGATTGTCTATACACTATTTCAGTCACCATCGAGCACAGTGAGCTTGTCTTCCCAAAGGATCAATCCAAACATCTCATGGTGGTTTGCAGCGAGCCGCGGACTCCCTGTCCCATGTTATTATATTTCCTCTGAATTCTCTGGATATTTGAAGGTATGAGTGACATACCGTCACACAACACCAACCTAATTAACCCTTTGCATTGTTGTCACACAGGAACGTATCTTTGATGGAAGATCATCTTCTTCACAAGGTCTTTCTACTCTATCTCCCTTCTCCTCTTTGTTGGAAAACATAGAACCTTGGAGGTTGTGCCAGTTCCTTAATTCTGGGGTTAAAAAGCTTTCTTTTGCTTTTCCTGCTCAACAGAATCCAACATGAGGTGCACAAATCCAACTTCCCCCTGCAGGAAATGGACTCCAGTGCAATTATCCTAATCTGTGTGCCCCTTCAGTATGTTATTTGCCTCTGGGCATGTTGAGAGAAAATGTTCTTTAACTGTAAAATCTGAACGGGCACCACACTGATTTTTCACATGACGTTTGCTCATCGTAGTTAGTAGTACACCTAAAGTCTGAGAGTACAACCCTGATGATGTCATCGCTGCCTGGGTTTCGAGACTACCAAATTATTTTCAAAGTGAATCCAATACGGAAGGGTCTTAAAACGTGCATGGGGGCAACTCCTCTGGTAAAATAGTGTGAATTGTGATTGCAAGTCGCTGCCTATTGTTTGTCTGTCATGTGACGGAGTCTTTCCTGTTCTGATGTGAGGGTCCTGGGACAGAGGATGTCGTATGTGTACATATTGTAAAGCCCTCTGAGGAGAATTTGTGATTTGTGACTCAGCACGGGGGGGGGGCATCGTGTATTTACATTATAACAAATGATCCCCATTGACACCTCCAGTCATCCCCTTCCTCTTCGGAGCCTTGTCACACAAAGACATCTGTCCTTTCTTACCCGTGCTTATCTCTGGGACTCTTCACACCTAAACATTTGGTTAAGCACACCCCCATTCAGTTACTTCCTCTTATGGAAGCAAAGGCAGAGATACCCCATATGGTCTTGTTACCATTTAGCTATAGAAATGTACTCGCACAGGGAAAATTCTCCATCACATTACATACAGTAGGTCTGACATCACTTGAGGATATTTATCAGACTTTTCACATATGCAGTATTACTCCCCAACACCTGTAAACAGAGTGAGGAGTGTTAATTCCATGGAGTTCCCCTTTAAACTTCTGCCACTTTTTGTCCTGGCTACTCAGTAAAGTCAGTTACAGACAAAGGAGAAACTCACCGGCGATGAATACACTGTACACCAAGCATGAACTAAATAAACACTAAACACACAAAACATAGGTAAGCCACCTGTTTCATTTGCTTTAGAAATTAGATATAGACACAAATCTGGACTGCATTAGGAAACAAGTCAATAAAAGAACTTCCAGAAGATCTGTGGACATGTGACTTTGCACCGGTTGGCAAATCTGGCATTAATATTGTGAACACAGACGGATCTGCTCAAAAGAAAGCTGTTGTTGCTCTCTGTTCTGTCTGTGCCAAACATGATTGTTTCAATTTGTGAATAATACAACATGGGGTAAGTGAGCAACTTGTCATTGCAGTCTAATTTGAAGCCAATAGCTGAGGCACAAGCATCATAGCTGCACTGTAACTTTAAATGACATCATGATTAGCTGGCCTTTCAGCTCTACTGCTAAAAGTATTGCTAGTATAACAGGCTATGCAAACTGGGACAATGTCACCGACAGCAACGATGTGACTTGTTGTCAGCATTCCCTCCTGTTCCCTCCTTTTGATCTCATTCTAATCGAATTAACTTGTCTGAGAACACTTCCCTCTGCTGACTCAGGATGGAAAGAATGTTTTCCTGTCAGACTAGAACTAAGGAGTGGGTGGTTTTACTACTCTCTCATTT
The DNA here is from genome assembly GCF_910591455.1 of Pholis gunnellus. Classification (NCBI taxonomy): domain Eukaryota; kingdom Metazoa; phylum Chordata; class Actinopteri; order Perciformes; family Pholidae; genus Pholis; species Pholis gunnellus. The sequence continues at coordinate 3,160,855 of NC_136539.1, forward strand.
GACTGCCACAGCATGCACTGGAAAATGGGAAAATAGTGACATGACTGTGTTTTTGAATAGGTTTTCAATTTGATTTCTTCTTTGATTTTATATATTGACCAAATTAGGGTGTCAAAATCCACCATGTTCATTTGTATTCATGAGGTACAAGTGCGTTCTGAACCTCTCTGTTGGTACTCAGGAGCCAGTGTACAGGAAATATCACTGACCTCATGTGACCAGTATTTGATTGCTTTACTTCTCATTCTAAAACCATTAATATGCAGTTATGACATGCGTGTCCACAGGCTTTGTTTAACAGGAGAGACTGCAATATAAAGTCATTTATATTCATGTTTTTGATTAGATTTTTAAATAATGGAATGATAGAAATTTGAACAAATTATATTCTCCACAATATGTGTTATTATATTTTTTAAATGTGACATATTGAAGGAGATGCATTGTAATTTCTGGTAACCCTTGTTTGTTTGTTTTTTGTCAAATCTGATCTAATGTTCAGAAACTATAATGATGGTAATAATGTTGACACAAATAAGACTGTAAGTTGTAATAAATTAGAATTATCCTTAAAAAAAAGGAAACACTTCAGACATGCAAAAAAAAAAGGTTTTGAAGTATCTACACAGATGTGTGAGGTTCACAATGCTAACACTAGATCACACAAACATACTCTACCCTAATAAGCTGTAAAAGACTAAAGTGAGTCTGCTCATGAACAGCATAATGTAGTGTTTTGTTGCAATAGTCCATCTAGGAAGCTCACATACACTATGAAGGATGTCGGAAGGAAAACATCTGTCGGCCTCGAGAGAATCTGAAGAATGTGGTCAGGAAAGACTCCTCTCATCCGCATGAGTTTTTAATCTCACCCTCTCCCTCTCAAGATCCAGCTGAATTCTTCCTGTGATGCTGCTGTTACCTTTACTGGAGGTCAAGGGCCTCAAGGAGTCACACAGTCACGGTGAATAAGCTGGAATCTGTTGTCTGTGCTGAGTGGTTTTCAGACCTCTAAGTGGGTTGTGAGCAGTGGTGTATAAAGTACCCAAAAGCCATACTTGAGTAAAAGTAAAGATACCTTACTGGAAAACGACTCCAGTAAAAGTGAAAGTCGCCTATTAAAATACTACTTGAGTAAAAGTCTTAAAGTATCTGATATTTACTGTACTTAAGTATCAAAAGTAATTTTCTGATATGAAATGTACTTAAGTATTTAAAGTAAAAGTACAAGTAAATGATGTGAATAAAAAAGCAAAGGGTCAGAATTTTGAGAATTAGGAAGTTCATTCTTTTAAGTGCTGTGGCCACCATGACCAAGGACAAGGAGTTGTGTTGAAAATAATTGGGTTGGCTGTGATCCATCCAGGAGCAACAATGTTCAACATCATATATTGTACATAAATATACTTTTGCATCTACTATGAACTATGGGCCTGATTTGAACACAACAGGCAAAGGTTTTGCTCAAGCTGAATCTGCAATTGGTCGACTGCTACCATCATAACTCCATCTGATCATCCACCAAATGACTCAAATATCAAAACATGATCAATACTAAAGTATTACAAAATGTAATGCTGCGCTCTCGCGGATCCTGTCAATCATATGGTGTGGTGGCTAGCTAACGTTCAGTGAGCTAACGTTAGCTAACTAGTGCTGCAGTGATTATAGCTATGATGACTCAAATCAACAACATCTCACAACTGTGAACACTTCCTCAGCTCACTAACTCGCTAGCGATCTGTCTACTACACTAATTGTCTCATTTGATTTACGATAGCTAGCGAACGTTAGCCTAACATACACCATGTATAGCTACATTAGAAGATCAGACACCAGCTGTCCCCCCCCCTCCCCCCAAAGATATACTCCAATCCTGTGGGAAACACTGCTAGATAGCTTAACAGGTTTATGATAATTATGATAACTAAACATTAACGTTGCGGCTCATGGGATTCATCTTTATTTACCCCAATGTGTTTCCTGTGGTTGGATGGGGAGTTTTTGAATGCCAATATTTCAGTAGCTTCGGGAAAGAGGCACTTCATCTGGTACGAAGAATCTTTCACTCCAACATAAGAAAACATTTCTCGCAAATATGGCCACGGTGTTGGTCTTCGTCACCACCGTCGTTTGTTGCGGGAGCAGCAGGTGCTTCCATTTCTGCTTCCATCATGAAATCAGTCATCGTAGAGTGGAATTCTACTCATGTAGTCGCTCGCTAGCTAGCATCCTGGGCATCACTGGGAATCAAAAAATCGCGGCTTTGAGAGCACTTGTTTGCAGTTGCGTAATAACGTGATTAACCAATGATTTAACTTGCAAGCTAGGTCCACTGATTCACCAAACCTGCTTGCTTGCAGTCTGTGTTCCACCACAGTCCCCGACGTTGGTCTCATGATTCATTTTTTTTCTAAAGATAGATTTTATTTTGTAGCGAGTAACGAAGGTTTCAGGGGAAATGTATCGGAGTCAAAGTATCAGTTTTCTTTGCAAAATGTAGTGAAGTAAAAGTAAAAGTCAACAGAAATATAAATAGTAAAGTAAAGTACAGATATCCAAAAAAACGACTTAAGTACAGTAACGAAGTATTTCTACTTCGTTACTGTACACCACTGGTTGTGAGCGGTTATGGAATTGTCAATTGACTGATTTTGCTGTTAACATTAACAGGCCAATTGTGTGTTTATGGTTTTATTAATATACATGTATGTGTTTGCTTTAAAACCACTCACTAAGAACAGACAATACGACATGTAACCAGTGAGTTCTGCTCTGTGTTTAATGTTGGAAACCTCAATGGAAACTTAACTACATGCAGATGATTTAACCAAACTAATAGAATATGAATGTAGAACTCATTTGTGGAAAGAGAATGGTATTTCATAAAAGTTGAATTAATGTCTAAAATTGTTTCATGGAGCATAAACACAACGCAGTTTGCAATAGTGCTCACCATAAACCAACATAAATAACTACAATCAGTAACCACTGAGAATCAAAATTCGCCCATTTTCCTAAAGCTGAGAACGAACGGCTGAGCTATTTATCAGAGCTTCCCACAGCGGATGTCAGTACCATATGAAAGTTCTGTTCAGCTCCCAGCCCGTCCTTGCTTCATTAAAAGCTAATGGGCCTATAGGGATCGTGTTATATCTGGTGAGCAGCTAACCTTTTTTGCAGCACTACTTTGTATTCTAAAGTTTGAGTCACTCCTGCTGCTGCTTGAAGAGTCCATCACAACTATGAGTCGATGTTTGGGTGGCGTGCGAACTGAAGAGAACGGGTCGTCCTTATTTTCGTTTCATTTTTACGGTTCCTCCCCGGTGTGTAAAGGCTTTTGTTTGAGTATTTGCTAAGGCAACGTAAAGCATAACTGTTCCATTTATTTTCCTATCCATTAACCCACTTCTTGGGTTAATGGTTGGTTTTGTGATCTATGAGAACCATGCAGATCATGTTGTCCCTGCTTTCACCACAAAATCTGAACATTTTTGAGGAAAAAAAAGAGTTGAGTAACTTTTGCTCCTTCTGTTCTCTCAGATCTTTCAGCCCTTTGGTGTTAGACGTTTAACTTGGCAACATTCACCGGTCCAAGGAAATTTGTAGACTGTATGCTCAGCATCCAGCCTGACCATGAATGGGCAATAGCTGACCAGCATATGTGGGATGCCACTGCAAAGAGAGTCCAGGGAGACAATGGGAGACGGAAGAGATGCTGGTGGTTACTGCTGTGACTCAGGAGCTGCAGATAGCGGGAGCGCCTTTTACAGCTCTGCTGCTCAATGTGAAAGTCATTACAGGCCCCGGACGTTTATGGCTGTTGTGGAAAGATGCAGAGCCAGCAGTGTGAGTCATCGATGGGACGGCGGCTTGTGTGCTGCTACAGCAGTAAAAACCTCCTCTTGTTCTTTTGGCCACATGGAGCATAAAACCACCAGGGATATAACAGAGCTCCCACGCTCGTTGCTTAACCTTGCCAATTCATCATTTGGAAAGTAGTCGACCAAACCGCGGCTACATGATCTTTCCCGGGAGGATAACTTTGGCTTCACGGCCCCATTAAATGATCTTTTCCTTGGGTTTCCTATCATCAAAACACAGTGGAGATCACACTTATTATTTCACTCATCTTCAAAAAAAAGTCATGCACAAAAAACCAATGCAGTTTGGTTTTTCTCCAAATTGTTCAGAAAAAACATGTTTTTCAACGATTTCTTTGAACAGTTTAAGTCTGTGGCACAACTTTCCTTCAGCAACGTTTACACTGGCACACTCCCATGGCCCCGTATGAATCATCGGCCTGCGGCAATGCCCACACAACCACTGCTTTGGTAAAGGCACCATATGGTGAAACCAAAGGAGCCTGTTCAGCGAACTGGAAGCGATGAGAGTCCCCGTTTTATCTGTTAGGCTCCTGATACTACGATGCTGTGACAGAAGGAATGAGAGGATGCTGCACATGAATACATGAGGTTGATATTGCTCCTGTTTGTGAGTTAGATAGAAAGAAGCAAAATGGCAGGGGAATTAAATGTTGAGGTTATCGAGTTCTACAGTCACAGATTCAAAAGTTATGGTAAAAAAATATATAGATAGAATTTTCAACAAAAAGTGTGCATATCATCAGTCTTCGTTTATAATCAAGGAGTGTTTCTTAATCTATCAAAGACCCAAATCAAAATATCTTCTGGGAAATCTACAGTGAAAACTCTGAGCAGAGTTCACATCTAGAAAAATGTACATAATCACTAGACTACCCCCAGTGGCTTATTATGTGAGACCATGCTCTAATGGTCCAGACAGTGGATCCAATACATTCCTGTAACCTTAGAATGTCTTACATGTTGAGAAAAAGAGAAAATCACCCAGAGAGGAATGCTGCCTTTTTAAAATAATATAATAAAGTCTCAAACAGAGGAAGAAAGCACTGAAAGGGCAGCATAAATGAGTTGGGATAGAAAAGAGAGGAGCGAAGGACTGCCCTTATTTCACATGCTCTTTATGACCCATTCATCACCTTACGGAAACCAAAATATGGCTTTGCTCTGTTTGATGGTGTCGAGTTTATTTGTTTTAATTCATGTGCTGCTGGGTGGCTGCATGTTGGAAGAGAGAGAGGGTGGTTTGGCTTGTGCTGAATGCCTCGGCAGTCACAGTGAGCTGCTGTTAGTCACTCTCTGCTCATTGTGGAAATTCTGACTCTGAACTGCCGGTTGCTGGGGGCTCTGTTTTTTTTGTTAAACGTGGAAGACTGGCAGAATCTTTTTTGAATGCTTTTAAATCCTAGCCCCGCGTGCATGTTAGTGCATGTGAGTGTGAGAGTCCCCGCTGGCTAGCTAATGGCTGCCACTCTGCCCTGCGCTCATACTGCGGTTACCGCCGACGGGGTCGTCGTGGAAACAACACTCACCCTTCGGTATATGACATTATGAGATAGATGTTCATACTGATGCGTTAATGCGCCAGCAGCATTCTACTGTTGTAGCGGCTCAAGGTGGAGTTACTTTGAACTACTTTATATTCAACGTGTCGTACCTCTTAACAGGCATTACGTGGCGTTGACAGTCAATTAGGATCCTTTGTCGTGGACACATAAATTCCCAGGTTCTGTAGAAATATGTTTTAATCAAATTGAATATGTCATTTATTCTAATCTAATAAAAAAAATGTCCCTCTTTGCTTTTTGTGAAAATAATAGATCTTATTACTACTTTGGGCCATAAACACTCATTGAAATGAAACCATCTGAGAGTTTTGGAGGGAAATGTCTATTTGGTGGAACTGCTAACAACATCTGACACTGCTTTTTTTGTAAGGAGCTTTGTAATGTATTTCCTATTCTGATAACGTGTCTTTTATGTAAAATCTTAATTTAAAAAGAGTCAAGTCACTTTATTTGTCAGATAAATGTAAAGGGAACAATATTTGAAATGTAGTGGAGTAGAACCATAAAGCAAAATGGAAGTGATCAAGTAAAGTATCTAGAATTGTACCATATGTATACTGTACCCCATACAGCTGTTAGAATCTTTAACACATCTGTCATAAAGTACAACTTCCCACCCACAGAGAAAGGAAAGAGACAGCACATGGAGTCTCACCACTAATTGTGAGCAGTTGCTTTCAGTTCGGGTTTTGGATTTGAATAACTGTTTCTCTAGTGATATGTTATAACCATGCTTACAAGATTGTAATCTTTGCGATGTGGTACATGGAAACAGTCCCACAAGAATTAAAGGCTCAAGCAGCAAATTATGCAAAGCCAAAATGCCCGAATTAGAGCGTGAGATTCTTCGCCGACCACAACCACTAATGCATAGTGATTGGAGATCTGTGTGTGTGTGGTCGTCAACAAGATATTTCATCCACTTGTCACAGTTGATAATACAGACATTACATGGCCATAAGTATGTGGACCCTTGAACATCTCATCTTAAGACCGTGGACGTTATAATGCTGCTATAAGAGCCTCTTCTGGTTTGGAACCGGGCTAGCGAGGTAAAACACTGATGTTGGTTGATAAGGCTTGGTCCACAGTCAGTCTTAAAGATTCCAAGCGAAATGTCTCAGCTGTGGCTCAGGAGTAGAGAAGTTTGAAAAATGGCTTCAAATGCAAAAGAAAATGTGTATAGCTTAGAGTCATCACAACATTATTTAAGCAAAAATGTTTGAACTCCTGTTCCATGTTTGGAGAAAGTGGTGGGCCGTGGTGTGATATGAAGTGATGAGAGAATACTGAGGTGAGATGGTGAGTATGAGAGGAAATCAGGGGACTTTATTCAAACAATGAGCTATTTGACATCTGGACGCTTTGCTGGGGTTCACGAGAGAACACATCCCCGGGCCTTTTATATTCACTGACCACATATTTAATCATCTCCTCTCCTGACGACGACAAAGCCTGCAGTTCTCACCTCTTTACTTTGTTTGCTTGTAAATGATTTAGATCTCTCAAGGGACATCTATATCCTTCCATATATGGTGCTACATGGTCATTTTTGTAGTGCCTGAATACAGTGTATTGTCTTCAGCCTGTAAAACTGCTGAGGGTTTATGTTTAAAAATGTTAAGCTTGGCAGAATCACAAAGGCCTCAACATATACTCTGTCTCATTTTATCACATTTTTTTCCGGAGTCGTACTCAAGATTTTAGGAGTACTAAGGTCATGTGAAAGTATAGGTTGAATTTCTGCATACTGTCAGCACTGCATTTATTATGGACAAAAGATTTTGCTCATGGACCCTTCAACAGGCATCCTCACAAACACTGAAGTCCAAATTTCCCGGTCACAACCTCCCCTCCCTGATGGTTTGGGAACATTAAGCACGAAATGAGTACTGGCCTTGTGTTACTAGTGCCAGTTAGACTGCAGAATCATTTCTGTTTGATCATTTTTTTGCTCAAGTTGAAATATTTCAATGTTTCTTTGCATTGACTTTGTATTTAATTGCGATGTGCAAAGAGTTTGATTTGTGTTTGGTGTAAATAAACTGAAAGAAATGTTTGACTGGAAACTTACTTTATATTTATTTCAATTATTAAGCCATGATAGTGTAAATACTTTTTTTTTTATCCTCCACACCGCAAGGAACCTAATTCTGGTGGAGAAACACCAAATGATATACCTGAAGGTATTTCCATTCTTTTCCTTTTGTTGATTCAACTTTAATTTAAAGATATTGATGCAAAAACACACTTGATGCAATTTTTCTGTAATCTCAGAACAAGACTCCTCTCTTGGTTGTTAACATCTCCAAATTCTTAACCAATCATGTGAACACAGTTCTCTTAGTGGAAGTAAAAAAAATGTGCTTCGCCCCTTTAACGTTGCTTCTGTTGTCTCTGAGTGAAGTCTATTGCACAACAGCTCTTTACTATTTAATAAGTGAGATCCAGTTTAAAGCTGGAACTTGGACTTTGTCAGTCATTTGGCAGCAGCATTATGAGTAATAAACTTAGAGATGTTTCACTTTACAAGTTAAATATTGCCCAGACACATCATTAGTATTGGTCTCTGCAGCTAGACCGTTTAGTGAGGGAGGAGGTACAGGTGCTGCCTGGCCCTGGAGGACCCACATTCCTGGGCCATAAAGTTCAGAGGATCCAGCATGTATGACAGGGCCAAGACCTTCTTCTGGGAGCACAGTGTCACCAAGTCACAGGTGGCAGCAATAAACACTTGGAGTGACAAACGAGGTCATAATAGAACAATATAAAACTTGACAATACGTTTTTTTCCACTGCAGACATTTTGACATAATACATAAAGGATGGTTGACTTCCACTTAGCTCCTCCAGTTTCAGGGTCCTGGTATTGAGCATGCTGACTGACTATCGCAATGTCATGGTTTATAGGGACACTTGAAGAACAGAGCCATCATTAATGTTAATGGTAACACCTGACCTTTATGATGACAAATCAAAATGTCTTCTGTTAAAAAAAATATTTCATATAATAAAGATAAATGGAATCGCAGTCAGCGGCTTGTGACGTGTTTCTTTCTATCACATGGAAATGTTGGCTTTATCAGATAGTCTCGTTAATCAGGAAATGGTTTGTGAATAAAATCTCAGAGGAGTATGAAAAGAATGACCCATGAGGATCACTACTCAGAATATGCTCTTATCTTTTGACCAAATGGCTAATACCCCCTTGAGTGAAGCCTATCTGCCATGAGAAATCCTTTCATTTTACTGCAGCAGCGTCTGACAGTCTGCTCTGCACAGTCCTGGTTCTCCAGTGCCTCCCTTCCCTCCAGCGAGCCCAGCAATACGGCCTGGGCTTCCAGCAGCGTGGTGTTGGCTCCCAGCGGAGCAGTGAGGGCGAGGGCCTCTGCTCCTGGCCAGAGGAGGAACCGCTGCTGCCGGTACTCTGACTGCAGGTCGACGGCAGCAGCGAAGCCGGATCTGGGTCGGTACCTGGTGGGCTGGTCGCTGCCGGAGGCTGCACTGGAGTCTGAGCTAAAAGAGTCCGATGTCACTGAGAATTAAACCTGACAACAGGCATTAAGAATAACTATTTCGAAATAGCCAATCTTCTCGCTGACGGTCTCATTTGCTTATGTAAGTTATAGAGGCCTCAGTATTAAACTGAGATTATTTCATAAAGGTTTGAATATTGATTAGGGGATTCATCTACAAAAATAAGTTTGGTAACTTTGGACCAACATTCAACTTTCAATATTTAACTCACTTAACAGACACTTGCATATATGTGAGCACTAATATGTCAGCCGCTCCTCTTTTCAAGCTAATCGTAAATCAACTGAAGACTAAAGGCAGTAAAATAATCCTATAAAATAATCAACAAAAACATGAATGACAGATGACCTTTATAGAATTCTAGCTTCTGGTTTTAGTCCCCCCCCCCCCCCCCCCCCCCCCCACCCACACACACACCCACACACACACCCACACACACACACACACACCTTTTAAAGGATGTCAAATATTGTTTGTACTTCTCTGTAACTGTTTCTGGTGTATAGGTCTTCATTCAAAACAAGAAAGAAAAGAATGAGCTGCTCGTGTATATTAGAAAGTCTAAATTGTGTTTATTTACCCCTATACCCAGATGAAACACACATTTCAGTAAAACCAAATGAAATAAAAAAATGTAAAAGCCTGACAAGTACATTCCATTTCTCAACAGCTGGAACTTTAATGTTTGAGTCAATGGATCCAGAAGTGCACTTAACATTACATTAATGTTTGGTCATTGTCATTATAAAACCATAAACCATCATACAAGACTTGTGTAAACATTGCTGTGGATTCTGTGACTGTAAAATAGTGAAGTAATGATTCCACAGGGATCAAGTGTGTTTTAAAACAATATAAATCAATAAAAGTCAATGTTGCTATGTGAATGTGGAACGTAAAATACACAATATAAAAGAAAGATGACTGCATTGAATAATGCCAGTCCTGCTTGTACTGATGTATTGCTTATCTCTGTCCAAGATATTCATATACGTTTCTTACTTAATTATAAAACTGCTTTTTTTTTTAAATATGAAGACTCATATGATGCCGTTGTTCCAGAAAATGTGACGTTACAAAACTGTATGTACTTAACAACTGCATTGGTAAAACAAACATACTATGTAGCACCAGAAGGTTAAAACTAATCATGCAGCAAATCGTGTTGCCTTCCTTCTTGTTGTAAAAAAGGACTACTTCAAGAATTTCGGGGATAAAGTCCATTTTTTTGTGGAATCCAGTGCAGCCACCATTGCTTTGGTATTACATCCTTACAGTATGGCCATTTTGGATGATTCTCCTCAGAATCCCCTAAACAGAGGGGCTAGCCGGCCATGTTTTGTCCTATGTTCTTATTGCAGCGATGACTCCTTGGTTGAGAGGTGCTGGTGATGAATGGAAAAGAAAAACTTGGTTAGCCGTTTAACAAAGAGACTTCTTTACATGTTAACATTATATCTCAAACACATTTTCACTTTTGAATGACTCAAATTATCTTTTTGACGGATAGTGTAATCAAATAGTATACACTAAATTATAATTGATGATTGAAGTGGCATACAATCTGCAGATATTTTCAGGAAGCACATTGTACTCACAGAATAAAGAAATAATTGGAGACCTTACGTCGCAATTATGACTTTTATTTCATTTCATTCTAATGCATCAGTTACAAGACCTTTATATCATAATTACGAGATATTTATAATGTATTGGCTTATATTACGCACTTTGTGCCATCTGATCTAGAAAGGTGCTATATGCAGTAAATACATGTTACTTACTTATTTACACACTTAGTGATATTTATCTTTATCATTCTGTATCTTGTAATTATTAGACATGGATCTCATTATTATAGCATCCATCTACTATCATCAATGTAGCCAAAGGAGCAGATGTTGTAGGTTCTTGTGGTAGTCGGGTCAGTTAAAAAAGGGGCACAATGAGTTTTAGCCAACTGCTATCGGTAATGTTTCAGTTTGTATCGAAGGTGCAGTGAGTGCACTACACCAGGATTACTGCTTGTGACTTGTTACACACATTTCATTGGACTGAGTTGCTATGGAAACTTAAACTTGGTGTAGTCTTTAAAAAAAGCGATGAGATAAAATGCATTAAAGTCTTTATTTTTAAGTATTCACATCCGTTACTAATGTAGTACACTGTAAATGATTCTTGTTGTTTTCACAGTAATATAACTGTATTCTCTACAGTTTCTTACTGTAGAAACGAAAGGTTACTGTACATTTTTAATGTTGACTGACAAACACAAACCTCCACCTTCAGATGAAAGACTGCCCTTCATTTCAGAGCAATATTTTGTATTTTTGTAAGTTTTGACATCAGAGTTCAGAAAAGTTTCCTTGCACAGACTGAAGGAGGTTTAATGGATAAGGCTAGGCTAAGCTAGGAACGTAGCTTTGGTTTTATCAAATCACTAGCTAGTTTCTGCTTACCAGGAACCTGCTTGATCATTAATATCTGGTGAGTGGTGACTCTTGATACTTGTATTCAAACTAAAATTGCACATAACATAACGTTAGCCTAGAAGAACCACCTGTGACTTTGATGTTCTGTAACGTTACCAATAAATAACTCTTAAGGCACAGCTAAAGTAGCTGTCTTATGTTAGCGTAGCATAGCATGTCATAACATGACACATTTGATTTTAAAACGTTTGATAGTATATTTAGTCTGAAGACCAAAGTTAACTAAATGTTTAGCTTTGAATGTTTGCATGTAACCTTAATCTTAGCAGGCAGTCTTTTTGATTTGATTTTGAATGGTTTTGCTGTTTTCTTTCGTCCACAAGGTGGCATCAGAATAACCATTATCACCATACCCTGGCCAAGTAAGGCCCACTACAACTAATGGCATACAAGCCTATATATAAATTACCTGTTATTTACTTATGTTTTGATCTACAATCTTAATCTGAAAAGTAACTAAAGCTGTCAAATGAATGTAATGAAGTATATAGTAGCAGGAAACAGAAATAATCAAGTCAAGTAAAAGTACCTCAACTTTGAGTAACTGTATTCAGTTATTTCCCACCAGTGTGAACCCACAAACCGACTAACGGGAGACTCTGTGTCACAACTTAATCTTCCTGATGGAATGTGTAGAACTATTTAACTCGGCTTAAACTGAGATACTACGTCTTTTGAGAATAACTGATCAGTGATAATGAGAGGTTACTATAATCCAAACATGTACCTGGTTTTCCGCAAGCCTGAGCACACTGCTGATGCGTGTCAAAGCGGTTCTGGTTCCCACCACAGCCTCCATACCAGAAGCGCGTGCAGCTCTTGCTGGCGGCATTGAAGTGCCACTTGAGGACAAATTTGGCACAAGTACCTTCCTCTTTGGGAAGCTGGCAAATGTCCACGGCTGTAGAGTCCGCTGTGAGAGAAGAGACAAATAACAATCAATGAAAGTATGAGAACACTAACTAATTGTTCACTGAATTTGACTTTAAAGGTATACTTCACATGCACAATTTTTCTATAAATCGCTCACTGTGTGTTAGCATGAGAAAGCTGGTTTTCTCATGCATCCTCAGTTAACAGAGAAGTGTAATCCTAGTCTCATTTATCGTTACACATGCATTTTCACCAAACCCATACTATTTAAAACACTTCAGCCACTACGTCTCATGTTGCGTAGGCGCGAGTCCGGACGAGTAAGGCTGTTATGCTGTTGTTAAAGCTGGACCCATATATTTCAATCCCTTAAGGATTTATTCTTTTCCCAGTGAAGGCTTGCCAGAAAAACTGTTTTCTTTATGAACTTCAGGTAACACAGGCTGAGTAACGGCAAATGGTCATGTTATGGGTAAAGTATTCCTTAAAACAACATGTGGTGCAATCAGCGGTAAATATATTATTACCATTATACGTAATAACTTGTAATGAAGAGATGATGGCAGCATTTTGCCAGTAACCTGTTTGTGTTGTGGAATGGAAATCGATATAATGCTTGTAAATGTTTCTCAAGAAGGAACAAAGCACTTCCATCAAAGCTGACTTTTGCTCTTCCATAATCACGAACTACAGTGTATTTGGTTTGGAATCTACTTTGTATTAGTCATTATCTTGTGCCAATTAACTCCAACGCTTAAGCAGTACCAAGAACTTGAAACAGCTCTGAATGAGGACTGCTGCCAAAAAAAAACAGCGAAGAAGGCTTTCCATTTATTTTCTCTGGCTCGCTCCTGTGACAAAAGCACAACCTTCTCAGTTTGAAGGCTTGGCTTTGCACTTGTTCCGTCTGTCATTTAGACCCTCTGACGTTCAGTGGAGGAGGTTGGTGGGTTTACATTTGCATACAAAGGATTTATTGTTTAGTGAATTAAGCACAGTTTGTGGAAATGTAATTATGTAATAGTGATATAAGATGCATTACTGACGACTTGATGTCCTGATATACTCAACATCCGGGGTGGTCTGAAAAGGTTTGATTCAGATCATGTTTCGGGTGTTTGGATTTGCTTGTTTAAACTAGACCTGGAAGGAAGCGCTTTTCCTTTCCCATTGGATTGGATGTGCATGGAATGCACTGTTACCCACATCAAAGTCAGTTATGTCTTCAAAACGGGGAAGGAACAGTTATATAATACTCTTGGCCGACAGAAACCTAGTCATGTTATTCAGTGAGTGTAGATGAGATCTCACCAGGAGCCGGGAGGATCTCCACCTGTTCAACCTGCTGCACCTTTGGCTGAGGCTCTGGCACTGGAAACATAAAAGCATAAATGTGGTTTAAGCTTTAAGAAACAAACTTTTCACCAGCTGGAAAACTATCAAGAGGATTTTCACCACGCTGCAATGTGGATTTAAATGACCAAAGATTACTCAGATGTAATCCTCATCTGTTACAAATTATGCACATCGGTACTTTGCTTTTCTTTTTACTGTTTACTTTAATTTCCCAGCATACCTATACTTCTGTATTAAGATGCAATCCACATTTTCCCAATAATTGATGTGATAAGTGAAGGTTTTTACGAAATTAAGGAGTAAAATTCCTTCATCTTATATGGTAGGCCTTGCTCCCTTAATCATTTAACATTGAAAATGTGCAGTCATTTTTGAAACAATAGGTCTTTGATTTTGCGCAAAAGCAAACAAAGCACGTGTCTCAATTTAGCCAACACACATGGATTTTTTTCGCTTGAAAGGCCAACTGTTGCTAGTAGACTTGATCAACTATAGCTAGCCAGCAAAAAATAATGCCAAAGCTGCAGCTTTGTAAGTTGGTTGAAAACACACAAAGGGTCTTAGATATGCACATGTTAGCTACATACATGATAACGTGCTAAAAGATGTCTGAGCATCCTCACCAACTGGTGAGCCATGTGGGAGGCACGAAAACAAAGGAACAGAATTGTTTGTGTACTTGCGAGTACAGACAGTTATAGTCGATATAAATAAATTGAAAATGTAAATGCTATTATTGTCTTACATAATCGTTGGATGGTTAAAAAGCGTACTATAGAAAACACGCCTTAACAAGCTAGGTAACGGCTTGCTTTGAGGTTTCAATCAAAACAGTATGCTTCACTTTTACAAGAGAAAAGGTTTCAAGGATGCGGAGGAACTGATGAGTTTGGCGAATTCTTTTTTTTCTGGACTTGAATTTCATAATATGCTGCGTTATATCACGCCATCACACCAGAGGGCCTGGCACTGACGACAACTTACCTGACCTCGTGCAGTTTTTCAAGCAGAGGGCCTCAGTGTCGAACCTATTGTCATTGCCTCCACAACCTCCATACCAGAACCGGGTACAGATCTCGTTCTTTCTGTCAAAGAACCACTTAGCCTGATAGTCTTTGCACGGCATTCCAGGGTCATAGTCAAGTGAGCATGGGTCTGCAAATTCATTGACTAGAACATGCGAAAAGAAAAAGAACAACAGCAGTGATGGAAGACAGACAGAGAGAGAGAGAAGATGAGTTTGTGTTAAGATTAAATGAACAACTGTAAGGCATACAGCTGCTACTGTGTGCTGTGAAAGAAGATGCTGCTAATGGATACATTCACATCTGCAGCTTAGGGGTGTTTAAACAGGTCTAATGGAGTCAAACAGGTCTTAGAGCTGAAATAGTTCATTCTCATAATGCAAAGAGAACAGCATTCAAAATGGCACAACATTCTTCAGAGGGATCAGGTTACTGGCATTATTAGGAGTTTGGACGTTCAGAAATTAGGCAGTCAGTAGAAAGAAAGAGGTTGGAGTGTAGGTTTTCATTGGTGAATTAGAAAGTTAGTTATAACTACAGCTACTGTTATGTTAGTTCATTTCAGTCATAAGATCTACATGGCTGTGTTGTCCATGCATGTGACCAATCCCAGAAATCGACCCAGAAATATGTCATCACAGCTATTTATGATTAAAAAAATCCACCGGCTGAATTGTCTGTTAATTCCTTTCTGGGACAGTATTGTGTGAACTGCAGGGTGCAAATGAAAGCAGCTCACACTAGGTTATCAAAGTAGAGCACTCCCTGACAACTTTTAAAAAATGAAGTCAGCATTACCGCCCTTATAACCATAAATGAATGATACTCGGAAAGGTGATGAAGCTGGCCTCGTCAAAGACCCTCCTGGATTTTCGGCTTGTATATGTTCTCATATTCCAGTTATGCCTCAAGTGTTCTGTCTTCTAAGAAACAGCAGCTGTAAGGCTTCACTCCTAACACATATACACTCTGTAAATCTTCTTCATTGCTTCTATTTTCCCCACAAACAAGAGGCATTTTTCTCCAAAGCGACGCGGAGAGTGCAACCTCGCCCCCTTTTGTTCATCCCAACACTTGAAGAAAAAGATGAAATCAAACCAAGACTCTGAATTTGAGCAGTAGATTTTGCACGTTTCCCTGAATGACTCACACTATATCTTGGCATGTAGGCCTACCAGGGAGTTGATTAATAGGCCCCTTGTGGAGTGTTTGAATTGAAATATTGCTGCATTACAGCATCTCACTTTATGTTCTTTCAGTTAAAACATCAGGAATTATTTATATGACTAACACTCTGCCTAGGAAACACTGCCAAATGCAAACATACCATGAACATAAATGCATCAGGCACATATAGAGTAAATATTGAATGGATTTGTGCTGAAAGTTCAAAGACTGCTAAATAACAAGTTATGCAGGTCAAAAATTACAGAATAAAGGTCAGAGCAGAAGAAATTATGCATTATGCAACCATTATGCACACTCCAACACGCACGCATATGTCTGTGCGATCACTCACCAGTCTCTGGTTTGTCCAGCGGTGTGGTGTTTACAGTCCTGGGGCTTTGGTTGGCTGGCTTATGCTCTGGCTTGTGATCTACTGCTTCTGTCAGTGAAACCATCAGTCATGGAACAGTTTTAGCTTAGAGTTCGTTTATTTATTTGCATCTAACCCCCCCCCCCCCCCCCCCCCCCCAAAACAAACAAACAAAATATAACGCAGTAAAGGAGTAAAAAAAGGATCATGGTGTTTTCAAAGAAGAGAGATTTACACAAAAAGTTAGCAAAAAGCTGCAAAGTAAGTCTCTATATTACTATCTGGTGGAGTTGCTAAACCTAAGCGAAGGGTGAATTGATGAAATTACAGACAACCCATATATTTAGTAGGCTATATCAGCTTCTTGTGTGTTATGGGGCATGGGAAATTTTAATAATATGTCATCTTGTGACAAAGAAAAAAACACACTTTTGTAGATGCGTTTATGGACTTACTGGTAGTCATGATGCCTTTGCGGGTTGAGACAGTTTGACCCTCTGCAGTGTGGGCGGTGACCACAGCATGGTATGTTTGGGCACTCTCTAAGTTGTCCACGGAAAGCTCTGTGCCCGACACGTTGGTCTTCAGCACCAGAGCGTGGTCGTGCAACCGCGTCACCACGACCTCAAAGTAGACGAAGAGCTTGAGGTCTGGGCTGGTCCAACGCAATTTCAAGCCGCTGGATGTGACGTTAGAGACGTGCAGCTCATCAGCATCTGGGGGGGGGGGGTAAAGCGGTGTCAAGGCAGGACGATGCACAGTAAAATCACTTGTTGACATTTTGCAGAAAACAACAGTTGGATAGTAGCTGTTGTGGATAAATATCAGTGTGACTACGATAATGTAATTTTTTGTATCGAGTCCTGATTTTAGAGGTGATTTTTCAACATGGTTAGCATTTAGCTATGCATGACTCACAGTGAAGAAAAACAGTAACAACCCATCCACATCTTACTTTAGTACATCCACACTTACCTTTGTGCTTTCTTTGATGAACTGCTTGGTGGGTTTCATGATGTTTCTGATGTTTTCTATAAATGTACCAATAAATAGCAAATTAAACCATCAATGTTTCCAACTAATTTACAGAAACCAGTGACTTGGCTTAAAATAATAATAATAACTTACTCCTGTTGTTGTGATGATGTAAATGGGTTTTTAAGTGGTTGGTCACTCTGGAACCACTTGCAGTTTTTGGAGACTTCAGGAGACATGTAGAAAGCATTTTCAACTGAAAAGAAAAATAACATAGAACACAGGATGTCAGGTTTAACTAATGCAATAACTGGCATCAAGCCTAAACTAGTAAATAGAAAAAAACGATTGATTGAAAGATATCCAGCTTGGACTTACTGCTGATATACTTTGGCAAAAGCTGGCCAAAGGTCTGGATGTGTTTCTCGTAAAACTGTGAGATGCTGTCCAGCCGCTTGAAGAAGACATCTGATGGCTCACTGGCCATTCGTGACAAGACACGGGCGTCTCCAGCACTCAACTTCTGACCCACACCCATGATGACCAGGAAGTAGCCTTTGCACTTGACCTCAGTGGCAATACGCACCAGCTGCTCCTCTTCTTTTTCCACACTCCCTGTCACAAAGAGCATCAGCACTTTCCTGGCACGGTGGAGAGGCGCCTTCTCAAACACCTGCTCCATTGTCGATTCGATAGCCGCTGCCAGTGCCCGGCCACCCTCTAACTGCGGTGTCTTCTCCAGCAGAAACTTGACAACGTCCTGAGCTGAGTGGTGCGCGGTCAAACCAATATCCACATGGATGGGGGAGCCAGTTTTGTTGTGGATGAACCCGTAAGGTGCTTGCTGGATTACGGACACCCTGGCATGGTTAACGGATGATGTGGGATTTGGCGACACTTGTAGCTGCTCCACTATGTGTGAGATGTAACGCTTAATCTCGGTAAAGACTGTTGGGTAGGTAGACTCAGAGCTGTCGATGACGAAAGCCATGTCGATGTCCACGTCTGTGGTGGAAGACCTCCGATCTCGACTATTGGCCGATGGGGGGACATAGTCACACATTTGGTCCGGAGAGCAGGTGTCTGAAAAAAGAAAACACATAATGCATTGTTACTTTCATTGCTACAAGAAGGTAATGTATTAAAAATGTAAAAAAGCGAGTGTACTACCCTGGGATTTTTTTTGTACAATGGTGATGTCCCACAAGGTTAAATATACTATGATTAGAGATAACCTTTCTTATTTTTCCAGAAATAGATCTAGTGTTGTATCTGTGTTTACTGTATACTGTATATTTACATGGGATAAAATAACAAATAATCCAAAAAAAGGAAATAAAACAACTATTGTTTGTGTAAAACAACACATCTGGTTGAAAATCAGATCAAGATGATCATTAAAAAGGGTATTTTTCAGTGAAAATGTGAAAAAATGTTTACAATATAATAACAATAAAAACAATAAGACATAACTGTGGTGATATCATTAGTGCATAAACATAGAACTCTTACCAAGGCAGACATGGCAGTTCATCACCTTCTGAATGACTGAATTGTACTGTGCGCTTCCAGCGTTGGGAAGGACAATCACTTGGGCCAGTGCTGTGTTGTTGACCTGGTACACGAAAAATATTGAAATACAATACACACTGTAATTTTCTTCTCTGGAAACAGACACTGTGCATATGCCTTACAAAGTTCCCCTATGAGATATAGGTTTTTGGGTTTACCTGCAGTGCTTTGCTGAGAGCTCTGTCCTCACGAGGGACCAGGAACAGAGTGGCGATTCCAGCGTCATGGAGGCGAAGAGCTGCATTGGTAACTGCTCGTGCCTGACCGACTGTTCCGCCGACAAGGAAGATGGCCACCTTCCTCATGAGAAAGCCGCTGCGCACTCTCTTAAAGGTGTTCTGGGCCACAAAGCTCATGGCCGTCTCCAAGCTGCGCTGCTTACGGGTTTGCAGGGTCTGCAGGCCCTCGATGCGCTGCAACAGGGCACGTTTCTTCATTGCATCAGCGAACCGGATCTCAGTGGTCACTTCGTCATTGTACAGGGTTAAAGCAACACGGGCTCCTCTTGGACAGTTACTCTCGGAGATGGTGATGTCTCTGACTAGGCGCAGCACTGTCTCACGCATATTGTTGAAGGCCGGGCGACCGACAGCCTCAGAGGCATCCAGGGCAAAGGCCAGCTCAGTGGGGTAGAGCGGGCATTCCTGCTTACCTAATGGTGTACACATAGAGCATTTTGTTCTCTGTAGAGTAGTGCGTACAGTACAAAATCATCTGTTATTATCTGAATAATACGATTTTTTTCTACTTACCATAACAGCAAGCTGGTAGAAAAAAAGGAGAAAAAACACGGTGAGACATTATTGTGTTACTGTGCACAACCCATGAATATCATTGCTTATTTTTGATGTTGCGGAACAGCATTATTGGTACTCGTTATCATACTTGTTATTATACTTACGACAGTTGTCTCTGATCTTCTTAACGAGGTCACATTGCTGAGGACAAGCAGACATTTGGAGAAAAATATTGAAAGATTTTGATCACAGGCACCAGCGATGACTTTTGCTCTGATCATTCAATACAATTTGAAACAATTTGAAATAAAAGCACATACCACAACCCCTGGTCCTCTCGGTCCTTTCTGACCCTATGGGGACAAAATCAGTTGTGTGGTAACAGCTGGACTTCACCGAGAATAAAAATCTATTTCTTTTTTATACTTGCTTACATAACACCATTATTTCTGAGAAATAACACTAAGAACTTAACAAAATGACATTGTGTAGTATAAACTATGTGTTATAAGTCTCTTTTTGGGGTATTTTGTACTTTTATTTGACAGTGTGGAGAGAGACAGGAAATGTGGGGTGAGAGAGTAGGGGAATGACATGCAGCTATTGATCTGGCCAGCCGGGAATCGACCTGGGTTCTTGCTGCTCAGGGCATTTTCATCCATGTTGTATGCACCCTAAGCCTAACTATCAGGCCACCCATATCATGAGTTTGAGTGATGAGAATCCATGAAGAAACTCAATCAAAAGCAGACCACTATAGACAGTGTATATTGTAAATCAAAACTACACATATTCTGCATCGGTGGCGTGTCATCTGAGTTTACTCAGTTTATAAACGAAGGGTAGAATTTTACGTTGCTTACATATGGCCCAGGATATCCATACTCTCCCTTCTGTCCAGGTGTGCCAATATTCCCTGAGACACCCTGTAAAGAAAAAAGAGAAAAATAATTCACTTTTAAAGTCATCCAACTGTCAATAGTTCAAAAAGGAGCTTGACTTAAATATATTTATGCATGTAGACCGCATACTAAAATTCTGAAAGAAAACTTCCAAACCAGTCCTCTACCATATCACACAAAACATATGTGTCCAGTGAGGCTTAGTGATATCCTAAAGGTGTGTTACATTTACATTATATGCTCATTTTGGCCAAATTTAAGGAGGGTCTGAAAACGTACCCTCTGTCCAGGATTCCCTCTGCGTCCAGGTCCGCCCTTGGTGCCGGGCTCACCACCTGCTCCCTGAAATGATGGAAGGACAGAGAATGCAAATAACCGGAATGTACTATAATTTCAGACTTCTGGTGAAAGTTCACTTCCGGTGGTAAAATGTTCTATTACCTTTGGTCCTATGAATCCTGGGAAGCCCTCATCACCCTGAAGAGGAAAATGCATTAATACTATTATAATACATGGCATTCATTAAACAATATTATTTGTGTCATTATTGTCCCATTGAATAAGTGTATAACTGCATTTATCTTGACATTTGTAATAGTGGTTCACTGAGAATTGCACCTTTACATGGGACAGAGCCATGGAATGTGTTTGTGCTGCTCAGCCCCACAGAAGGAATGTAATGTAGGTGTGTATAGGTGAAGACTTTATACGTCTTAATCGACAATAGGAGTTGGTCTAACAGTTATACAACTCCATCTTATCATCATTCTTTTTCTTTCTGTTTGTGATTTTAACATTCTCTTAATTCAATTTCTAAAATATCCCTGGATATTTGAGGCTAAATCAAATTGTAAGGTTAACTTAAATCAATCTGAAGACACATGGTCTGATTACCATGCATGCTACTAGAGGTCAGAATTCACTTGCCTTTCTTCCTGTAGGCCCTTCGACGCCAAACCCATCTCTACCATCTTCACCCTAGAAAGCGAACAGGAACAAAAACATGCCCAACAAATTGGTTCTCTTTGTATAGTGCACTGATATCAACTGCATACATGCTTGGTAGTTAAAAGGACCCCCCCCCCCCCCTTTATCCTAACAGAGCAGCATTGTTACGCGATACTATGTAACGTTATGGTACATTCAAGACAAGGAATAAATTCCTTCTCAGCAAAAACCCTAATTCCTTAATTAAAAACACAGTGCATACACTTTCAGATAAAAAATACACAGCAGCTTTAAATCACACATTTGATGATTATCTAACCATCTACTGTATTTAAAATATAGACCATTGGTTCAATAAACAACACTACCAACCATGTGAGTCTTATGACTTATTTTGCTCTTTTTCACCAGTTTTACATTATGATACATGCAAAGTAGATGTGGTTTCATTCTTACAGACTCTCCACGGGGACCAAGAGGTCCAATAACACCCTTGGGTCCTGACTCTCCTGGTTCACCCTGCAAAGGCAAAGAGATAACCAGATACAGAGAATGAGACAGAGACTGAAAGATAAATAAAAAGAGAATGTCAAGTCATCAAATTAAGAGTGAGATATTTATTTAAGCTATCAGGGCACTTTCTATTGATTTAATTAAGTAACTATGCTTTTTATGCAGTAGATCCAAAGCACAGCCTTGATGTTTTCTAATCCTCATTTGTTTGCTCAAATAGACTACACATGTGTGTCCGGTATTGTGAGAGAGCTAGGCTTAGGCCAGTGTGTTTATGAATATAACAAGTCTGTTATGGAAGAACATAAGCCACGCCAGATCATTTTCCCACTCAATACCTTGCGACCAAGAGTTCCTCTTCTACCCTTATCTCCACCGGGACCTGGACTACCTCCGGGACCCTAGGAAACAAAACATTAGGATATTGGTCACATGATTTTCAGTCAGTTCCGCGAGTGTGCCATTGCAGTTGCAAAGTGTGGTAGACACAAGTTATTGCTTATTTGTGAAATTATATTTTCAGATGTCTGCTCTGTTATGCATTTTACCATTTAAAACTGATGCTGGTTGTAAATGTGAGCCATAAATATATATGACTTGACATAGCAAAATATTCTCTTTAATATAATTTAATAATAATAAACTTAACAGGTACACTTACTCTGGGTCCAGGGTTTCCATCTTCTCCTCTGGGTCCTGGTGTACCGATTGGTCCCTGTGGACCCTTAAAAAACGACAAACCAAACATCGATGTCGCACCAGTTTCTTGCATATCAGAGTTGGACTTCCAACCCTCAAGTAAAGAATGAACACACATCTCTAGATATACATCAGTCAAAACTAATGTAAATACGCCAGTCACAGTTCAGTCAAAACAATGTGTTATATTGCTGATGCTGCCATGAAAAGTATTAATGGTAATGACAACAACCACTATAAAACATGCTTTGGCAACTGCATTTGTAGATTGAATAATCTGCGAATTGCTGTGAAAAGAATGACAAACTTACTCTTGATCCTCCTATACCAGGTTCTCCCTGAACACCCTCACCTCCTGGCTTTCCGGCATTACCCTTAAATGAGCGCAGCAAAATGTTACTGCCATTACAAGAGTTACTGCAATACGAATTAAACAATGCATGTTATCATCAAAAAGGGACTTACAGCCTGTCCAGGCGGGCCTCTTCTGCCATTAGCTCCCTAATGAAGTGGGAGCAGAAATCTTTATTAACAAAAAACAGTGGCAAGTCAGTATTTAGCAAAGACAATGAAGATGTTGCAAAATTGTTTACCCCTCTTCCGAGTTCACCGGGGCCTCCCTTCTGTCCATCCTCACCAGACTCTCCCTGTCATTTCAGAGCAGATATCCCAATAAAACAAACGCATACAAACACAACCAACCATGTCATGTTGAAA
This sequence comes from Pholis gunnellus, assembly GCF_910591455.1. Lineage (NCBI taxonomy): Eukaryota > Metazoa > Chordata > Actinopteri > Perciformes > Pholidae > Pholis > Pholis gunnellus. The sequence goes on from NC_136539.1 coordinate 3,184,187, forward strand.
AATGCATCTGCAGGATTGTTTTTCTATAACTACAATTTGTGAAGGGGGACATTACCGCTGGTCCAGCATCACCGGGGTCTCCTTTAGGTCCTGCTCTGTTGTTATCTTGTCCACTTGTACCCTATTAGACAGATACTCCTTTTTCAATTTTCAACTACATTCAAACACTCTAAAACACAGACCAAGAACATGTTCCTATGTCTACAAACTGCCTGGGACAACAACGGCATGCTGAGGGAAGGATGCACATACTAAATTATCAGACACCACAATCTTTTACTGCTGGCCACTGTTGGGAGCCCAGCTCAACGGCATGAAAATAGTGGCCAGTAAGGAACGGATGAATATAACTTCATGACTCAATCCAAGCTGGGCTGGGGATTCGTAACAGGTTATTAGTAATGTTGACTCTATGTTCATGTACTGTGTGTGCATGCAAACACATTTACAAACAATCGAGTAATGCACATAATATTCTTCAATAATCCCAAATCAGTGCAATAATAATGTTTTTATTGTTTAATACAATATGTTGTTTTATTGATTCAGACATGAAAATATAAATGGCACTATACCCAGTTTCCATAATACTCACAGGATCTCCTCTGATTCCCATTTCTCCTCTGCCTCCTGCTTGTCCTTTGGTACCTTTGGGACCCTGAAAGCAGTAAATATGCTTAGCGAGCATTTATCAGCATTAACCATTTGAGATTTTTAAAGAAAAATGGGTAAAAAGGAATCTAAAGCTAAAATTGTATCTAGTCACTCACTCTCCTGCCAGAGTTTCCGCTCTCTCCCGGGGGTCCAGCCACTCCACTTTTACCCTGAAAACATACAGCAGATGCAAATTAAACACCACAATCATGCATAAACCAGTTCACACTCACATGTGTTTGCCACATGAACTCATTGGTGCCACACAGCTTAAGACGAGGAGCAGCCATATATGATTCTGTTTGATTTATTACATATTAAAGAAATGGACTCCAAATCTAATATAACACACACTTACGTCTTCTCCATTGATTCCATCAAGCCCAATTTCCCCAAAGTCTCCCTGCAACACAGTAGCCGTTGGTTAATCAGTAGTCGTTTTTCTTTCTAATAGAGACTTTGAAGAAAGTTAGAAAAAATACTCACCTTTTCTCCTGAGTACCCACGAGAACCCTGAACAAAAGAAAAAAACAGTGTCACACCGCTGTATTATTTAAATCAAAAAAATAAAATGAGTTGAACGTTACAGTTCATATCAAAGCCTTTACCTTGACACCTCTTTGTCCAGGACATCCCTGGAAACCCTGAGTTCCATTCACACCAGGAGGACCTCTCTCTCCCTGTCATTACAGGACAATAAAAAAGACAATGAGAGGGATGCAATAAGAAGGAACATAAAGTGGTGGGGAAAAAAACAACATTGAAAGTGGTCACTGTACATCTTGAAATCAGAAAATATAGTTAAATAGCAGTTATAGATCATGACAGTTTACAGCAGGTGTCTGAAAGTTTCTCATGGAAAAAATGTCAGACTGTTACTACATATGTAAGAAAGACCGTCAAACTTACAGGTCCACCCTCATCTCCAGGATGTCCTTGGCTTCCTGGAGATCCTGGAGCACCCTGAAAGACAAAACAATAAAGTATTAGCCTCTGATTATTAATTAATTATTATTATTAATTAATTATTGTCTGGCGTAATTAAAGTTCTCAAAAAATATATATTTTCTATTATTTTTGACATTGACTACCTTAGTCGCTGAGAGTCCAACTGCTCCTCGGTCTCCTCTGGTGCCACTGCATTTGCATGGCACTGCACAGCACTCCCTCTCTGCAATATTGTCCTGCACAGCAAAATAAAACAAGTATTGAGTGATTCAAGAGGAAAACAAAAGCTCATGAAAGTCTTTTGTCTAACTGATTAGTACTCACCAGTTCTTCCATTAGCTCATAGTCCAAGTCCATGATATTGAGTCGTAAAGGTCTGGTGTACCTGAATCCCCGACCAAATTCCAGCAGCAAAGCTTCCTCAAATTTGAGCACCCGCTCCAGCCCGACCAGGATGAAACTGTTCACTCCTGTTTTACAGATATTGAGGAAAATGAATTACTTCTGAATATGATATTGTTATAATTTCACAGAGGTTTAAGGATAAATAGCCATGAAGGGCCATTTGTATATCATCTTTTTACCTGACAAATGAAGCTCGTCAACTCGCTTTTTCAATTCATCAAATGGGGCGTCAATACCATCAGTAAGATGAACAACAACCTTAAGGGGAAAAACACATTTCAGTTCCGGTTTTTCTGGCCATGATCCTGATCCAAGTACTTTAATATTAGAGATGTGCAGATACAGATTCAAAATACACTTTTATCCATCTAAATGTTGATTAAATATTTATCTGACAATTAGAAATAACAGGTGTGGATTTCTAAAGTTGGATCAACATATTTTTCATGAGCAAATTTAGTTCAAAACTATTAAATTGATCATCTTAAATTGATATGATATGAATGAAGAGTAACTCTGGGAATGCGAACTGACTTGACACAATCCGCTAAAGAGGAGAAATATTACTCTGTTGTTGGAACCAAAGAAACACTCTGCTCTGATTGTACAGTGTTGTTACAGAGTGGAGGTTCTTCTTTCACAAACTATCTTTGACAAGTACAGGCACAGCCTTACAGAGAATAATTTCAGCAGAGAATGGGCAAGTTTCACTTTGGCCAGCCATCATGTTACTCACAGAATTAATGTTAATTAGTAGCTGATATGACCAGCCATCGACAATAGCAACAGCCAGTGCTGGCTAAAAATGGATATCTGCTACTTGGATGTTTTGTACATTGCCCTTTGCTAATGAGCAAGAGATAGTTAAGGTCGGACATTAGAAATATTATGGGTTTTTTGCAATGTTATTTTGGCTTGGGACATTTCTAATTGAAACGGATTACGTAACCAACCTTGACAACGTCGTCCTGTCTAGTTTTGAACCTATTGGTGTAAGCTGAGATGGTCTTGCCATTGAGGACAAAGGGGCCACGACTCCGTAAGGCTTTGAACTCCTCAAAGAGCGCATCAGCCTTGTCTGTGAAGTCCAGCTGGACAGGCTCAGAGGCTGAGTCTAGGGCCAGCATGCCCACTTGCACAGAGGGAATCTGGCCAGATGAGCAACTGATAGCTGCCATTTTGGAAATTCTTTTCAGAATAGCATCAACCTTCATCTGGAGGTTGGTCTGAGCACTGAAGATGTCCTGGCCAGAAACATCAAAGCCCACCAACACCTCTATGCTGCAGGCTGTAAAACAAATTATGGCATTTTTGTGTGAACCACAGAAAACATGGGGAAACTGAAAAGTAATTACAAGTTGCAAATTAAATGTGTACAAGGTCCATTAGTAAGTAAACAGAAATACCATGTCTCTTACTTTTAGGAGTTTCCTGCACACCAACACACAGACTCCCTTTCACTTCATCATCCAAAGTCTCCAGGATTTGCTCATTGAGCTCTGAGAGTTCCAGATAGGTGCTTGCTCTAGCCACAGTGGAAGACTCACTTGCCAAGCCTTCTAACTCACGCTCAATGTCGCCCACTCCTACAGCAAAGACTCTCACACCTTTGTTTTTCAGACCAAGGGCTGCTGTTTTGCCATCATCAGCTGAGGGTCCTCCAGTGACAACCATTAGGATCTGAGGAGTGCCCTCATCCATCCTGCTGCCTTTTTCTTTGGTAAAGTGAACATCTTGAATGTGGCGAATGGCTGCACCAGTGTTGATTCTACGTCCACCTTTGTACTCTGCTCGGCCAATGGCACTTACAATGTCTTGCTTGTTCTGGTGTGTGTTGAGATAGAAGACATCAGTCACATCTGTGGTATAATGTGCCAGGCCGATCCGCAGGTTGTCTCTCTCGGTGAAGAACAGATCAATTAGGTTGCTAATAAAAGACATCACTTCATTGAAGTGTTCCCTGCCTAAGTTAATGGAGCCATCTACCAAAAACACTATATCAGCTTTTTTGGGTGGAGGCAGGCCGGATGCTATGAAAAGGAAGATAAGATATTGATGAGGATAGGGTGAAAACAAAAGAACTTGAGAAAAATGTATTCATTAGATTTTAGCATTATTAGACCATATTTAGGCAAACTGTGTTATCTAAGTATCTGTTATATGTATATACTTTGTTTACAAACCTGTGGGTGTTTCCTCTGTAATGGTCCCACTCAACCGGTCAATAACCCCCGGCTTGATTGCTGACAAGCCAGGGAAGTCAGCAACCTGGAAGACATCAGCTGAGGTGGTGGCTATTTGGGTTAGCTGCCTTGTGTCAGCATTACCAGCTCCAACACCAATGCAGTTGACACGGGCGCCCTTAAGCAGAGGTCCATAGATGGAAACATCTTGAGGGGAACGTCCACCTGTGAGAACCACAAGATGCTGGGAGGCCTCTTGACGAACCCCTGCAGCAGGTTTTAACTCCCTCTCTATAACATAATTAATGGCATCAGCCAGATCTGAAGACCGGCCACCCATCTGACGAAGTCTTTTGATAGCAGAGACAACAGCTGGCTTGTTGTTGTGAGAGTTGAGTGAGAACTCTGTTTTAACTTTATCTGCATACTGGACAACCCCAACACGCACTTGATCAGGCTGCACGTCGAGTTGTTGGACAATGGTGAGGATGAAGTCACGGATATGCGCAATGCCATCAGCACCTGTATTGACTGAGCCATCAATAAGGAAAATGATGTCCTTTCTCCCAAGATTTAAATTGTCTGCAAAATAAGCACAAAAAAGAGAAAGGGAGGTATAGTTTATTTTGAAATTTATCAGAAAAGGAATTATGCATTTAAAAAATAACCTCTACCACTATAACTCTTTTTTAATTATATGAGAAATGTAAAACAATGGTAAAAAGCAAATAATGCATATTTCAGTTACTGTTTTGAACATTTACATGTTGAAGTTTAACTTTAACTGAATAGATACAAAAATATTTCTTACCTAAGCTCACTGACGTGGGAACATAACTGCTAATGATGTCAGAGGTAGATATTGTTCGGACTGAATCAATGAGCTGTGACTCCACACTTGGAAGCTGCTGGAAACTGTCAACTGTATATACCAGTTCAGGCTTCAGGGAAATCTGTCTCAGTTCATCAGGGTCGGCATTCCTTGAACCAATGGCAAGAGGTGCAACCTGGTTTCTCTTAAGTTGTTCAGCTGCAGCGGATACATCATCTGTAGACTTGCCACCTGTAACTAGAATGAGGAACTGGGGCACACCATCCTCAATGCGGCTTCCCGCTGACCTCTGGTAGATGTTTCTATAGACCCACTCAAGAGCACGACCTGTGTTTAGACGGTCCCCACCTTTGCTTCGAAGTTTCGTCACAGCCTGGCGTACCTCATCTTTGGTGGAGAATTCATTCAGAAGAAATTCTAGCTTCGGTACATCACTGTACTGTACCACTGAAATTCGGACCTTATCCAATCCTACATCCAGCTTCTCCACAACTCTTCTTATCATTTCACGGATGGAAGGGAACTCACTACGCACCGCTGTGGTGCCATCTATCAGAAATACAACGTCCCTCTTTTCTCCTCCTGTGGGTGCTGCTGTGATTACTGCTCAAAAAGAATGCAAGCACAGCAACAATTTATGATTATTAACTTCAGAGTTTCTATTATATATAGAGAACATGCAGTATGACTGAAAGAGTTAAATATTGTTTCAGAGTAAGTCACAAGAAGACCAACATATACTGTAGTAAAGTATGTGGTGTGGGGTGTGTGAAAATGAATTTCAACTGAAAATCTAAATTTTATTGAGTAAAATTACCATCAATGGTTGGGAATACTGGACGCATCCTGGTGATGTCATCATCTGACAGCTCAGTGAGAGTGGTGATTAGGTTTTCTTGGACTGTGTACAGGCCAGGAAGGTCATCGATGGTGAAGGCAAAGTTAGGCACGTATGACACCACCTGAAGCTCTGTCGGGTTAACCTCCCTGGTCCCGATGCTGAAGGGAAGAACTCTAGATTGTTTGAGGGAAGATGCTGCACTGCTGATGTCATCTGTTGCAGACCCACTGGAGACGACAATTACAAACTGCGGTACACCCTCTTGCTTCCTGCTACCGCGTGTCGCTGTCAGAACATCCTGACTGACAAACTGCAAGGCCTGACCCAGGTTACGTTGTCTTCCTCCTCGCTGCCTCATTCCTCTGACGGCTTGCAAAACACCTTCTTTAGTTTTATGTGTGTTCAGAAACATGTCAGCTTGAGCAGAGTCACCATACTGGACGACACCAATCTGGATCTTATTCTCGCCCACATTGAGACTCTCTACAACCCTGCGGATAAACTCCTGGATGATAGGAAAGTCCCGTCCAACACCATCAGATCCATCAACAAGGAAAACAACATCCTTCCGGGGGCCTTGCGTCTCAGCTGAAAGACAGAAAAGGTAATATTATTATAACCTAATTGAGAAATGATCAAAATATGGAAGAAAAGGTCAATAGAATATTACAGCAGCAATTATACACCCATGTTAGATAGCCTCTTAACAGATTGTTGGACTCCTTCTTGACTTGATAATATGGTGAAACGTTTAGCCCATAATTTGTTCCCAAACTATTTGTAGTAATCTGATGCATATTCAGGAGGCCATTTATATTATCTCCAAACTTTTCCTCTTTCTCTTCCTCATCAAATGGGGACCTAGTAGACTGTGGGAAAGAATGTCTTCTTACAACATACAATTTGGATGAAAATGAATGAAAGTTGAATTAGTTGAAAATAACAATGAGTCATAGAGAATGTAATGGATGGCATAAGAAGCTTGTCACATCCAGCCTACATCTCACAACTTCAATTTCCGTCACTGTATACTGTAAATCATCCACACAGAGAAGTCTGAGCCAGCCAGCAGGTAGCCAGATCAATTTTCTCACACTGAAAAATCCTACAACTTGTGAACCCACTCAAAATGTAAGTGCTGTAGTTATAAACTGAAGGACTCAGCAAGTACAATATGCTGCTGCTGTGATATTAACAGGAACTGATAACATCAATACAAAACTTGCTATTGCAAAGTTGTACCTACTTTGTAATAGCTGCTTGTGTGCATTAAGAATGATCTAATGTTAATTCAAGATCTATTATATCAGGTATTCCATCTTCTGTATCTATGAGCTAGAGCTAATTCTACGTAAACAACAACCATCTCCATAGTCTAAACTGGCTCCAAAAGTATATGGAGGTCCCAGATCTTAAATGCTTTACTTTATTTTTATTGTATTGTATCTGCATTATACTTGCTATTTTCTGCTGTTGCATGTTTTTTATTTACCATGAGAAGGGAACATTTCTGCTGAATGAAAATGTTCTACAGCTTGAGAAAAAAAACACACAATATGTTTCTCGTATAAATTAACACTTGTAAACATTATAATGTTCCTTTAATTTGAATAGGGGAAGAACTTTGTGTTGCTACTTTTCTGGACTACAGTGCCTATTATCAATACAAGGAAACATGTTTATTTTATCTATATCCCGTTGTGCAGTGCATCAATTAAAAACAAAATAAAATAAAAATGAAAATAATTTTGGAAGGTCAAAGTATTAAAATTGTTCTTTTCTCGATAGAAAATTATTTTACTGAGAGATTGACACAGATGGTGGATGTGAGTACCTCATCAAAAAGGGAAAATAGGAATATGACTAAAAAGAACATTAGGAATATAAATAAGAAGAAGAAAAGAAAAGAAAGGAAAGAATGCCACCAAAAATATCCTTGTATGAGTTTGTGAAATGACTACTCGTTGTTTTCTTTGTTTGAGACTCCGACTCAAGAACGTCTTTAGAATCAAGAATAGATTAATGGATTCATGACCGAAAGGACAAGGTTGCGGGTACAAGCGGCCAAAATGAGTTTCCTCCGTAGGGTGGCCGGGCTCAGCCTTAGAGATAGTGTAAGGAGCTCGGACATCAGGAGGGAACTTGGAGTCGAGCCGCTACTCCTTCGCATCGAAAGGAGTCAGCTGAGGTGGTTTTGGCATCTAATTAGGATGCCTCCTGGACGCCTCCCACTGGAGGTTTTCCGGGCACGTCTAACTGGGAGGAGACCCCGGGGAAGACCCAGAACACGCTGGAGGGATTATATCTCCCAGCTGGCCTGGGAACGCCTCGGGATCCCCCAGTATGAGCTGGAAAATGTTGCGGGCAAGAGGGAAGTCTGGGTCAGCCTGCTTGGCCTGCTGCCACCGCGACCCGACCCCGGATAAGCAGAGGAAAATGGATGGGAGGATGGATGGATGGATTCATCCATTAAAGAAATTGAAGAGCACAGACTTTTTGAATGCAAACTTTACTTGACCAAAAGGAAGTCCTTTTTTCTATGCCAAACACATTTGGGCGAGTTCTCTCTTTAAAAAGACAGATTATAAAAACAAATCAGCAGCAATATACTAAAACATCAGCAGCAATATGTGCAAAAGGGATGGGTGAAGTGTAAAGTACAAAAATAATAATGAAACTACTAATGACACTATAATTGTTGATGCGACAAAACATCATAATGCACTTTAACAACACGACATAGGACATAAGTCAGGATAAGTTGGAAGGAATGCCATCAATGCTAGAATACAGTAATATGAATACATCTAACATGACCTGTCGTAATACCAAGTGATATTTGACCGGTCTTGTGAGGTTTAAGCACGGTTTGCTTGCTCAGTTGTTTGCATGTGATTAAATCAAGATAAGACGATTGAAGTCTACGGCAATGTTGAAAAGCACTTAACTAAAATTAAAGTCACGTCACTTTTAATTATCTAGCCTAATATCACAAATATGTCATAGGTTCTTTACAATATGAACAGCATATGAGACCCTCTGTACTCTTAGACCATTGCTTCGGGTATAAGGAAAAACTCCCCCAACAAACCCCTTTAACGGAGAAGAAAAGAAAGACACCTGAGGAAGAGCGAGTAAGGAGGGATCCCTTTCCAAGGACTGAAAAGTCGTGCCAAAATGGATTTTAACAAACTGCTGATGAAAACAGATATTTTAAGACTCAGTCACTTTCTCACCAGTTACTGTTGGAGTCAAGGGTGTGGCCCTCAGTAGCGCTGTGCTTATTAGAGAGAGGAGCTGTTCTTGGACATTCTGGATGTCAGTGAACTCAGACACTGACAGAGCAAAATTAGGGTCATATGATATTTTCTGCAGCTCTCCACTGTCAGAGCTCCTTGTTCCAATGCCAATCACAAAGATGCCCTGCTGTTTAAGAGCAGAGGCTGGGGTATCTACATTGTCAAAAGACCTTCCACCCTTTAGCAAGATCAACATCTGTGGAACACCTTGCAGGCGCCTACTCCCGGAGGAGTTTGTAAATACATTATCGCTGACGTATTGTAGAGCAGAACCGGTGTTGAGGGGACCGCCTCCTCTGGGTCTCAGCCCTCTGATGGAATCCACAATATCCTCTCTTGTTGTGAATGTTTTCAGATAGAAATGGACCTCTGTATCTCTGCTGTACTGGACTACAGAGACACGGTCTTTGTTTTCTCCCACATTGAGTTTCTCAACCACTTTCTCAACAAAATCACGCATGGCAGGGAAGCCATTCCTTGTGCTATTAGAACCATCCAGAAGGAATACGATATCTTTTTTGGCAGTTTCAACTAAGTAAAGACAGAAAGACAAAAAATAAAAATATTTGTAAAAAGTAAGCTCCTGGACCAATCTTAAAGTGGTGAGGTATTTTATTTAAAGTAACTAGCACTGCCTACGCCAATGTTATACAGTGGGAAAGAACAGCACTGCCTCTATTTTAAACCACACGTGGAGCTAAACAGGTATTGCACTTGATTTATTTCCCTCTCTGTAGGCGAAACAAGTCAGGTAGATTTTCTGGCCAGCATTAGGAAGTGCTTGTCAACATACCGAGTACAGTTGGGGGTTCAGGGGTGATGTCAATAACCACAGCCTCCAAGGAGGACTGAAGTTGCTGTAGGATATGGGGAAGGTCAGTGAATTCAGAAACAGATAGAGCAGAATTGGCATTGTGGGATATCTTCCGCAGTTCTCTGCTATCAGAGCTTCTGGTTCCAATTGCAAAGGTCAAGACACCCAGCTGTTTGAGAGCAGAGGCTGCTGCATCAATACTGTCAGAAGACCCTTTCCCACTTAACAAAATCAGGACTTGTGGAACTCCTTCCAGGCGCCTGCTTCCGGCAGAGGGAGCGAAGACAGTATCCCTCACGTACTGGAGAGCTGCTCCAGTGTTGAGGGGTATTCCACCTATGTGCCTCAAATCTCTGACAGTGTCAAGGATCTCCCTTTTTGTTGTGTACCTGTTCAGATAGAACTGGACAGCGGGATCTCTGCTGTACTGAACCACTGAGACACGGTCTGTGTTATCATCCACGCTCAGTCTTTCAATTACTCTTTGGACAAAGTCTTGCATAGCTGGGAATCCAGTTCTAGTACCATTAGATCCATCCAACAAGAAAACAACATCCCTTCCCTTTGTCTGTCTCTCCACTGGGGAACATACAATTGAAAAAATGTCTGTAGTTATTTCATGTGTCAAACGTTTTCCGTGAAAAACGTCTTATGATGAAAGTTAACCTCAAGGTTTACAAGATTAGCTCTATTAATACTGGCACGACTATTTTGGCAAAAATTGACTTGCTGAACTTGACTTTCTGTAATACACTTTAATACAGTTCATATTGCGTCACACCATGATCTTGGAATGTAAAAATCTGTCACTTTCTCACCAGTTACTGTTGGAGTCAAGGGTGTGGCCCTCAGTAGCGCTGTGCTTATTAGAGAGAGGAGCTGTTCTTGGACATTCTGGATGTCAGTGAACTCAGACACTGACAGAGCAAAATTAGGGTCATATGATATTTTCTGCAGCTCTCCACTGTCAGAGCTCCTTGTTCCAATGCCAATCACAAAGATGCCCTGCTGTTTAAGAGCAGAGGCTGGGGTATCTACATTGTCAAAAGACCTTCCACCCTTTAGCAAGATCAACATCTGTGGAACACCTTGCAGGCGCCTACTCCCGGAGGAGTTTGTAAATACATTATCGCTGACGTATTGTAGAGCAGAACCGGTGTTGAGGGGACCGCCTCCTCTGGGTCTCAGCCCTCTGATGGAATCCACAATATCCTCTCTTGTTGTGAATGTTTTCAGATAGAAATGGACCTCTGTATCTCTGCTGTACTGGACTACAGAGACACGGTCTTTGTTTTCTCCCACATTGAGTTTCTCAACCACTTTCTCAACAAAATCACGCATGGCAGGGAAGCCATTCCTTGTGCTATTAGAACCATCCAGAAGGAATACGATATCTTTTTTGGCAGTTTCAACTAAGTAAAGACAGAAAGACAAAAAATAAAAATATTTGTAAAAAGTAAGCTCCTGGACCAATCTTAAAGTGGTGAGGTATTTTATTTAAAGTAACTAGCACTGCCTACGCCAATGTTATACAGTGGGAAAGAACAGCACTGCCTCTATTTTAAACCACACGTGGAGCTAAACAGGTATTGCACTTGATTTATTTCCCTCTCTGTAGGCGAAACAAGTCAGGTAGATTTTCTGGCCAGCATTAGGAAGTGCTTGTCAACATACCGAGTACAGTTGGGGGTTCAGGGGTGATGTCAATAACCACAGCCTCCAAGGAGGACTGAAGTTGCTGTAGGATATGGGGAAGGTCAGTGAATTCAGAAACAGATAGAGCAGAATTGGCATTGTGGGATATCTTCCGCAGTTCTCTGCTATCAGAGCTTCTGGTTCCAATTGCAAAGGTCAAGACACCCAGCTGTTTGAGAGCAGAGGCTGCTGCATCAATACTGTCAGAAGACCCTTTCCCACTTAACAAAATCAGGACTTGTGGAACTCCTTCCAGGCGCCTGCTTCCGGCAGAGGGAGTGAAGACAGTATCCCTCACGTACTGGAGAGCTGCTCCAGTGTTGAGGGGTATTCCACCTATGTGCCTCAAATCTCTGACAGTGTCAAGGATCTCCCTTTTTGTTGTGTACCTGTTCAGATAGAACTGGACAGCGGGATCTCTGCTGTACTGAACAACTGAGACACGGTCTGTGTTATCATCCACGCTCAGTCTTTCAATTACTCTTTGGACAAAGTCTTGCATAGCTGGGAATCCAGTTCTAGTACCATTAGATCCATCCAACAAGAAAACAACATCCCTTCCCTTTGTCTGTCTCTCCACTGGGGAACATACAATTGAAAAAATGTCTGTAGTTATTTCATGTGTCAAAAGTTTTCCGTGAAAAACGTCTTATGATGAAAGTTAACCTCAAGGTTTACAAGATTAGCTCTATTAATACTGGCACGACTATTTTGGCAAAAATTGACTTGCTGAACTTGACTTTCTGTAATACACTTTAATACAGTTCATATTGCGTCACACCATGATCTTGGAATGTAAAAATCTGTCACTTTCTCACCAGTTACTGTTGGAGTCAAGGGTGTGGCCCTCAGTAGCGCTGTGCTTATTAGAGAGAGGAGCTGTTCTTGGACATTCTGGATGTCAGTGAACTCAGACACTGACAGAGCAAAATTAGGGTCATATGATATTTTCTGCAGCTCTCCACTGTCAGAGCTCCTTGTTCCAATGCCAATCACAAAGATGCCCTGCTGTTTAAGAGCAGAGGCTGGGGTATCTACATTGTCAAAAGACCTTCCACCCTTTAGCAAGATCAACATCTGTGGAACACCTTGCAGGCGCCTACTCCCGGAGGAGTTTGTAAATACATTATCGCTGACGTATTGTAGAGCAGAACCGGTGTTGAGGGGACCGCCTCCTCTGGGTCTCAGCCCTCTGATGGAATCCACAATATCCTCTCTTGTTGTGAATGTTTTCAGATAGAAATGGACCTCTGTATCTCTGCTGTACTGGACTACAGAGACACGGTCTTTGTTTTCTCCCACATTGAGTTTCTCAACCACTTTCTCAACAAAATCACGCATGGCAGGGAAGCCATTCCTTGTGCTATTAGAACCATCCAGAAGGAATACGATATCTTTTTTGGCAGTTTCAACTAAGTAAAGACAGAAAGACAAAAAATAAAAATATTTGTAAAAAGTAAGCTCCTGGACCAATCTTAAAGTGGTGAGGTATTTTATTTAAAGTAACTAGCACTGCCTACGCCAATGTTATACAGTGGGAAAGAACAGCACTGCCTCTATTTTAAACCACACGTGGAGCTAAACAGGTATTGCACTTGATTTATTTCCCTCTCTGTAGGCGAAACAAGTCAGGTAGATTTTCTGGCCAGCATTAGGAAGTGCTTGTCAACATACCGAGTACAGTTGGGGGTTCAGGGGTGATGTCAATAACCACAGCCTCCAAGGAGGACTGAAGTTGCTGTAGGATATGGGGAAGGTCAGTGAATTCAGAAACAGATAGAGCAGAATTGGCATTGTGGGATATCTTCCGCAGTTCTCTGCTATCAGAGCTTCTGGTTCCAATTGCAAAGGTCAAGACACCCAGCTGTTTGAGAGCAGAGGCTGCTGCATCAATACTGTCAGAAGACCCTTTCCCACTTAACAAAATCAGGACTTGTGGAACTCCTTCCAGGCGCCTGCTTCCGGCAGAGGGAGTGAAGACAGTATCCCTCACGTACTGGAGAGCTGCTCCAGTGTTGAGGGGTATTCCACCTATGTGCCTCAAATCTCTGACAGTGTCAAGGATCTCCCTTTTTGTTGTGTACCTGTTCAGATAGAACTGGACAGCGGGATCTCTGCTGTACTGAACCACTGAGACACGGTCTGTGTTATCATCCACGCTCAGTCTTTCAATTACTCTTTGGACAAAGTCTTGCATAGCTGGGAATCCAGTTCTAGTACCATTAGATCCATCCAACAAGAAAACAACATCCCTTCCCTTTGTCTGTCTCTCCACTGGGGAACATACAATTGAAAAAATGTCTGTAGTTATTTCATGTGTCAAAAGTTTTCCGTGAAAAACGTCTTATGATGAAAGTTAACCTCAAGGTTTACAAGATTAGCTCTATTAATACTGGCACGACTATTTTGGCAAAAATTGACTTGCTGAACTTGACTTTCTGTAATACACTTTAATACAGTTCATATTGCGTCACACCATGATCTTGGAATGTAAAAATCTGTCACTTTCTCACCAGTTACTGTTGGAGTCAAGGGTGTGGCCCTCAGTAGCGCTGTGCTTATTAGAGAGAGGAGCTGTTCTTGGACATTCTGGATGTCAGTGAACTCAGACACTGACAGAGCAAAATTAGGGTCATATGATATTTTCTGCAGCTCTCCACTGTCAGAGCTCCTTGTTCCAATGCCAATCACAAAGATGCCCTGCTGTTTAAGAGCAGAGGCTGGGGTATCTACATTGTCAAAAGACCTTCCACCCTTTAGCAAGATCAACATCTGTGGAACACCTTGCAGGCGCCTACTCCCGGAGGAGTTTGTAAATACATTATCGCTGACGTATTGTAGAGCAGAACCGGTGTTGAGGGGACCGCCTCCTCTGGGTCTCAGCCCTCTGATGGAATCCACAATATCCTCTCTTGTTGTGAATGTTTTCAGATAGAAATGGACCTCTGTATCTCTGCTGTACTGGACTACAGAGACACGGTCTTTGTTTTCTCCCACATTGAGTTTCTCAACCACTTTCTCAACAAAATCACGCATGGCAGGGAAGCCATTCCTTGTGCTATTAGAACCATCCAGAAGGAATACGATATCTTTTTTGGCAGTTTCAACTAAGTAAAGACAGAAAGACAAAAAATAAAAATATTTGTAAAAAGTAAGCTCCTGGACCAATCTTAAAGTGGTGAGGTATTTTATTTAAAGTAACTAGCACTGCCTACGCCAATGTTATACAGTGGGAAAGAACAGCACTGCCTCTATTTTAAACCACACGTGGAGCTAAACAGGTATTGCACTTGATTTATTTCCCTCTCTGTAGGCGAAACAAGTCAGGTAGATTTTCTGGCCAGCATTAGGAAGTGCTTGTCAACATACCGAGTACAGTTGGGGGTTCAGGGGTGATGTCAATAACCACAGCCTCCAAGGAGGACTGAAGTTGCTGTAGGATATGGGGAAGGTCAGTGAATTCAGAAACAGATAGAGCAGAATTGGCATTGTGGGATATCTTCCGCAGTTCTCTGCTATCAGAGCTTCTGGTTCCAATTGCAAAGGTCAAGACACCCAGCTGTTTGAGAGCAGAGGCTGCTGCATCAATACTGTCAGAAGACCCTTTCCCACTTAACAAAATCAGGACTTGTGGAACTCCTTCCAGGCGCCTGCTTCCGGCAGAGGGAGTGAAGACAGTATCCCTCACGTACTGGAGAGCTGCTCCAGTGTTGAGGGGTATTCCACCTATGTGCCTCAAATCTCTGACAGTGTCAAGGATCTCCCTTTTTGTTGTGTACCTGTTCAGATAGAACTGGACAGCGGGATCTCTGCTGTACTGAACCACTGAGACACGGTCTGTGTTATCATCCACGCTCAGTCTTTCAATTACTCTTTGGACAAAGTCTTGCATAGCTGGGAATCCAGTTCTAGTACCATTAGATCCATCCAACAAGAAAACAACATCCCTTCCCTTTGTCTGTCTCTCCACTGGGGAACATACAATTGAAAAAATGTCTGTAGTTATTTCATGTGTCAAAAGTTTTCTGTGAAAAACGTCTTATGATGAAAGTTAACCTCAAGGTTTACAAGATTAGCTCTATTAATACTGGCACGACTATTTTGGCAAACATTGACTTGCTGAACTTGACTTTCTGTAATACACTTTAATACAGTTCATATTGCGTCACACCATGATCTTGGAATGTAAAAATCTGTCACTTTCTCACCAGTTACTGTTGGAGTCAAGGGTGTGGCCCTCAGTAGCGCTGTGCTTATTAGAGAGAGGAGCTGTTCTTGGACATTCTGGATGTCAGTGAACTCAGACACTGACAGAGCAAAATTAGGGTCATATGATATTTTCTGCAGCTCTCCACTGTCAGAGCTCCTTGTTCCAATGCCAATCACAAAGATGCCCTGCTGTTTAAGAGCAGAGGCTGGGGTATCTACATTGTCAAAAGACCTTCCACCCTTTAGCAAGATCAACATCTGTGGAACACCTTGCAGGCGCCTACTCCCGGAGGAGTTTGTAAATACATTATCGCTGACGTATTGTAGAGCAGAACCGGTGTTGAGGGGACCGCCTCCTCTGGGTCTCAGCCCTCTGATGGAATCCACAATATCCTCTCTTGTTGTGAATGTTTTCAGATAGAAATGGACCTCTGTATCTCTGCTGTACTGGACTACAGAGACACGGTCTTTGTTTTCTCCCACATTGAGTTTCTCAACCACTTTCTCAACAAAATCACGCATGGCAGGGAAGCCATTCCTTGTGCTATTAGAACCATCCAGAAGGAATACGATATCTTTTTTGGCAGTTTCAACTAAGTAAAGACAGAAAGACAAAAAATAAAAATATTTGTAAAAAGTAAGCTCCTGGACCAATCTTAAAGTGGTGAGGTATTTTATTTAAAGTAACTAGCACTGCCTACGCCAATGTTATACAGTGGGAAAGAACAGCACTGCCTCTATTTTAAACCACACGTGGAGCTAAACAGGTATTGCACTTGATTTATTTCCCTCTCTGTAGGCGAAACAAGTCAGGTAGATTTTCTGGCCAGCATTAGGAAGTTCTTGTCAACATACCGAGTACAGTTGGGGGTTCAGGGGTGATGTCAATAACCACAGCCTCCAAGGAGGACTGAAGTTGCTGTAGGATATGGGGAAGGTCAGTGAATTCAGAAACAGATAGAGCAGAATTGGCATTGTGGGATATCTTCCGCAGTTCTCTGCTATCAGAGCTTCTGGTTCCAATTGCAAAGGTCAAGACACCCAGCTGTTTGAGAGCAGAGGCTGCTGCATCAATACTGTCAGAAGACCCTTTCCCACTTAACAAAATCAGGACTTGTGGAACTCCTTCCAGGCGCCTGCTTCCGGCAGAGGGAGTGAAGACAGTATCCCTCACGTACTGGAGAGCTGCTCCAGTGTTGAGGGGTATTCCACCTATGTGCCTCAAATCTCTGACAGTGTCAAGGATCTCCCTTTTTGTTGTGTACCTGTTCAGATAGAACTGGACAGCGGGATCTCTGCTGTACTGAACCACTGAGACACGGTCTGTGTTATCATCCACGCTCAGTCTTTCAATTACTCTTTGGACAAAGTCTTGCATAGCTGGGAATCCAGTTCTAGTACCATTAGATCCATCCAACAAGAAAACAACATCCCTTCCCTTTGTCTGTCTCTCCACTGGGGAACATACAATTGAAAAAATGTCTGTAGTTATTTCATGTGTCAAAAGTTTTCTGTGAAAAACGTCTTATGATGAAAGTTAACCTCAAGGTTTACAAGATTAGCTCTATTAATACTGGCACGACTATTTTGGCAAACATTGACTTGCTGAACTTGACTTTCTGTAATACACTTTAATACAGTTCATATTGCGTCACACCATGATCTTGGAATGTAAAAATCTGTCACTTTCTCACCAGTTACTGTTGGAGTCAAGGGTGTGGCCCTCAGTAGCGCTGTGCTTATTAGAGAGAGGAGCTGTTCTTGGACATTCTGGATGTCAGTGAACTCAGACACTGACAGAGCAAAATTAGGGTCATATGATATTTTCTGCAGCTCTCCACTGTCAGAGCTCCTTGTTCCAATGCCAATCACAAAGATGCCCTGCTGTTTAAGAGCAGAGGCTGGGGTATCTACATTGTCAAAAGACCTTCCACCCTTTAGCAAGATCAACATCTGTGGAACACCTTGCAGGCGCCTACTCCCGGAGGAGTTTGTAAATACATTATCGCTGACGTATTGTAGAGCAGAACCGGTGTTGAGGGGACCGCCTCCTCTGGGTCTCAGCCCTCTGATGGAATCCACAATATCCTCTCTTGTTGTGAATGTTTTCAGATAGAAATGGACCTCTGTATCTCTGCTGTACTGGACTACAGAGACACGGTCTTTGTTTTCTCCCACATTGAGTTTCTCAACCACTTTCTCAACAAAATCACGCATGGCA
Source organism: Pholis gunnellus (assembly GCF_910591455.1). NCBI lineage: Eukaryota > Metazoa > Chordata > Actinopteri > Perciformes > Pholidae > Pholis > Pholis gunnellus. The sequence continues at coordinate 3,202,288 of NC_136539.1, forward strand.
GGGAAGCCATTCCTTGTGCTATTAGAACCATCCAGAAGGAATACGATATCTTTTTTGGCAGTTTCAACTAAGTAAAGACAGAAAGACAAAAAATAAAAATATTTGTAAAAAGTAAGCTCCTGGACCAATCTTAAAGTGGTGAGGTATTTTATGTAAAGTAACTAGCACTGCCTACGCCAATGTTATACAGTGGGAAAGAACAGCACTGCCTCTATTTTAAACCACACGTGGAGCTAAACAGGTATTGCACTTGATTTATTTCCCTCTCTGTAGGCGAAACAAGTCAGGTAGATTTTCTGGCCAGCATTAGGAAGTTCTTGTCAACATACCGAGTACAGTTGGGGGTTCATGGGTGATGTCAATAACCACAGCCTCCAAGGAGGACTGAAGTTGCTGTAGGATATGGGGAAGGTCAGTGAATTCAGAAACAGATAGAGCAGAATTGGCATTGTGGGATATCTTCCGCAGTTCTCTGCTATCAGAGCTTCTGGTTCCAATTGCAAAGGTCAAGACACCCAGCTGTTTGAGAGCAGAGGCTGCTGCATCAATACTGTCAGAAGACCCTTTCCCACTTAACAAAATCAGGACTTGTGGAACTCCTTCCAGGCGCCTGCTTCCGGCAGAGGGAGTGAAGACAGTATCCCTCACGTACTGGAGAGCTGCTCCAGTGTTGAGGGGTATTCCACCTATGTGCCTCAAATCTCTGACAGTGTCAAGGATCTCCCTTTTTGTTGTGTACCTGTTCAGATAGAACTGGACAGCGGGATCTCTGCTGTACTGAACCACTGAGACACGGTCTGTGTTATCATCCACGCTCAGTCTTTCAATTACTCTTTGGACAAAGTCTTGCATAGCTGGGAATCCAGTTCTAGTACCATTAGATCCATCCAACAAGAAAACAACATCCCTTCCCTTTGTCTGTCTCTCCACTGGGGAACATACAATTGAAAAAATGTCTGTAGTTATTTCATGTGTCAAAAGTTTTCTGTGAAAAACGTCTTATGATGAAAGTTAACCTCAAGGTTTACAAGATTAGCTCTATTAATACTGGCACGACTATTTTGGCAAACATTGACTTGCTGAACTTGACTTTCTGTAATACACTTTAATACAGTTCATATTGCGTCACACCATGATCTTGGAATGTAAAAATCTGTCACTTTCTCACCAGTTACTGTTGGAGTCAAGGGTGTGGCCCTCAGTAGCGCTGTGCTTATTAGAGAGAGGAGCTGTTCTTGGACATTCTGGATGTCAGTGAACTCAGACACTGACAGAGCAAAATTAGGGTCATATGATATTTTCTGCAGCTCTCCACTGTCAGAGCTCCTTGTTCCAATGCCAATCACAAAGATGCCCTGCTGTTTAAGAGCAGAGGCTGGGGTATCTACATTGTCAAAAGACCTTCCACCCTTTAGCAAGATCAACATCTGTGGAACACCTTGCAGGCGCCTACTCCCGGAGGAGTTTGTAAATACATTATCGCTGACGTATTGTAGAGCAGAACCGGTGTTGAGGGGACCGCCTCCTCTGGGTCTCAGCCCTCTGATGGAATCCACAATATCCTCTCTTGTTGTGAATGTTTTCAGATAGAAATGGACCTCTGTATCTCTGCTGTACTGGACTACAGAGACACGGTCTTTGTTTTCTCCCACATTGAGTTTCTCAACCACTTTCTCAACAAAATCACGCATGGCAGGGAAGCCATTCCTTGTGCTATTAGAACCATCCAGAAGGAATACGATATCTTTTTTGGCAGTTTCAACTAAGTAAAGACAGAAAGACAAAAAATAAAAATATTTGTAAAAAGTAAGCTCCTGGACCAATCTTAAAGTGGTGAGGTATTTTATTTAAAGTAACTAGCACTGCCTACGCCAATGTTATACAGTGGGAAAGAACAGCACTGCCTCTATTTTAAACCACACGTGGAGCTAAACAGGTATTGCACTTGATTTATTTCCCTCTCTGTAGGCGAAACAAGTCAGGTAGATTTTCTGGCCAGCATTAGGAAGTGCTTGTCAACATACCGAGTACAGTTGGGGGTTCAGGGGTGATGTCAATAACCACAGCCTCCAAGGAGGACTGAAGTTGCTGTAGGATATGGGGAAGGTCAGTGAATTCAGAAACAGATAGAGCAGAATTGGCATTGTGGGATATCTTCCGCAGTTCTCTGCTATCAGAGCTTCTGGTTCCAATTGCAAAGGTCAAGACACCCAGCTGTTTGAGAGCAGAGGCTGCTGCATCAATACTGTCAGAAGACCCTTTCCCACTTAACAAAATCAGGACTTGTGGAACTCCTTCCAGGCGCCTGCTTCCGGCAGAGGGAGTGAAGACAGTATCCCTCACGTACTGGAGAGCTGCTCCAGTGTTGAGGGGTATTCCACCTATGTGCCTCAAATCTCTGACAGTGTCAAGGATCTCCCTTTTTGTTGTGTACCTGTTCAGATAGAACTGGACAGCGGGATCTCTGCTGTACTGAACCACTGAGACACGGTCTGTGTTATCATCCACGCTCAGTCTTTCAATTACTCTTTGGACAAAGTCTTGCATAGCTGGGAATCCAGTTCTAGTACCATTAGATCCATCCAACAAGAAAACAACATCCCTTCCCTTTGTCTGTCTCTCCACTGGGGAACATACAATTGAAAAAATGTCTGTAGTTATTTCATGTGTCAAAAGTTTTCTGTGAAAAACGTCTTATGATGAAAGTTAACCTCAAGGTTTACAAGATTAGCTCTATTAATACTGGCACGACTATTTTGGCAAACATTGACTTGCTGAACTTGACTTTCTGTAATACACTTTAATACAGTTCATATTGCGTCACACCATGATCTTGGAATGTAAAAATCTGTCACTTTCTCACCAGTTACTGTTGGAGTCAAGGGTGTGGCCCTCAGTAGCGCTGTGCTTATTAGAGAGAGGAGCTGTTCTTGGACATTCTGGATGTCAGTGAACTCAGACACTGACAGAGCAAAATTAGGGTCATATGATATTTTCTGCAGCTCTCCACTGTCAGAGCTCCTTGTTCCAATGCCAATCACAAAGATGCCCTGCTGTTTAAGAGCAGAGGCTGGGGTATCTACATTGTCAAAAGACCTTCCACCCTTTAGCAAGATCAACATCTGTGGAACACCTTGCAGGCGCCTACTCCCGGAGGAGTTTGTAAATACATTATCGCTGACGTATTGTAGAGCAGAACCGGTGTTGAGGGGACCGCCTCCTCTGGGTCTCAGCCCTCTGATGGAATCCACAATATCCTCTCTTGTTGTGAATGTTTTCAGATAGAAATGGACCTCTGTATCTCTGCTGTACTGGACTACAGAGACACGGTCTTTGTTTTCTCCCACATTGAGTTTCTCAACCACTTTCTCAACAAAATCACGCATGGCAGGGAAGCCATTCCTTGTGCTATTAGAACCATCCAGAAGGAATACGATATCTTTTTTGGCAGTTTCAACTAAGTAAAGACAGAAAGACAAAAAATAAAAATATTTGTAAAAAGTAAGCTCCTGGACCAATCTTAAAGTGGTGAGGTATTTTATTTAAAGTAACTAGCACTGCCTACGCCAATGTTATACAGTGGGAAAGAACAGCACTGCCTCTATTTTAAACCACACGTGGAGCTAAACAGGTATTGCACTTGATTTATTTCCCTCTCTGTAGGCGAAACAAGTCAGGTAGATTTTCTGGCCAGCATTAGGAAGTTCTTGTCAACATACCGAGTACAGTTGGGGGTTCAGGGGTGATGTCAATAACCACAGCCTCCAAGGAGGACTGAAGTTGCTGTAGGATATGGGGAAGGTCAGTGAATTCAGAAACAGATAGAGCAGAATTGGCATTGTGGGATATCTTCCGCAGTTCTCTGCTATCAGAGCTTCTGGTTCCAATTGCAAAGGTCAAGACACCCAGCTGTTTGAGAGCAGAGGCTGCTGCATCAATACTGTCAGAAGACCCTTTCCCACTTAACAAAATCAGGACTTGTGGAACTCCTTCCAGGCGCCTGCTTCCGGCAGAGGGAGTGAAGACAGTATCCCTCACGTACTGGAGAGCTGCTCCAGTGTTGAGGGGTATTCCACCTATGTGCCTCAAATCTCTGACAGTGTCAAGGATCTCCCTTTTTGTTGTGTACCTGTTCAGATAGAACTGGACAGCGGGATCTCTGCTGTACTGAACCACTGAGACACGGTCTGTGTTATCATCCACGCTCAGTCTTTCAATTACTCTTTGGACAAAGTCTTGCATAGCTGGGAATCCAGTTCTAGTACCATTAGATCCATCCAACAAGAAAACAACATCCCTTCCCTTTGTCTGTCTCTCCACTGGGGAACATACAATTGAAAAAATGTCTGTAGTTATTTCATGTGTCAAAAGTTTTCCGTGAAAAACGTCTTATGATGAAAGTTAACCTCAAGGTTTACAAGATTAGCTCTATTAATACTGGCACGACTATTTTGGCAAAAATTGACTTGCTGAACTTGACTTTCTGTAATACACTTTAATACAGTTCATATTGCGTCACACCATGATCTTGGAATGTAAAAATCTGTCACTTTCTCACCAGTTACTGTTGGAGTCAAGGGTGTGGCCCTCAGTAGCGCTGTGCTTATTAGAGAGAGGAGCTGTTCTTGGACATTCTGGATGTCAGTGAACTCAGACACTGACAGAGCAAAATTAGGGTCATATGATATTTTCTGCAGCTCTCCACTGTCAGAGCTCCTTGTTCCAATGCCAATCACAAAGATGCCCTGCTGTTTAAGAGCAGAGGCTGGGGTATCTACATTGTCAAAAGACCTTCCACCCTTTAGCAAGATCAACATCTGTGGAACACCTTGCAGGCGCCTACTCCCGGAGGAGTTTGTAAATACATTATCGCTGACGTATTGTAGAGCAGAACCGGTGTTGAGGGGACCGCCTCCTCTGGGTCTCAGCCCTCTGATGGAATCCACAATATCCTCTCTTGTTGTGAATGTTTTCAGATAGAAATGGACCTCTGTATCTCTGCTGTACTGGACTACAGAGACACGGTCTTTGTTTTCTCCCACATTGAGTTTCTCAACCACTTTCTCAACAAAATCACGCATGGCAGGGAAGCCATTCCTTGTGCTATTAGAACCATCCAGAAGGAATACGATATCTTTTTTGGCAGTTTCAACTAAGTAAAGACAGAAAGACAAAAAATAAAAATATTTGTAAAAAGTAAGCTCCTGGACCAATCTTAAAGTGGTGAGGTATTTTATTTAAAGTAACTAGCACTGCCTACGCCAATGTTATACAGTGGGAAAGAACAGCACTGCCTCTATTTTAAACCACACGTGGAGCTAAACAGGTATTGCACTTGATTTATTTCCCTCTCTGTAGGCGAAACAAGTCAGGTAGATTTTCTGGCCAGCATTAGGAAGTGCTTGTCAACATACCGAGTACAGTTGGGGGTTCAGGGGTGATGTCAATAACCACAGCCTCCAAGGAGGACTGAAGTTGCTGTAGGATATGGGGAAGGTCAGTGAATTCAGAAACAGATAGAGCAGAATTGGCATTGTGGGATATCTTCCGCAGTTCTCTGCTATCAGAGCTTCTGGTTCCAATTGCAAAGGTCAAGACACCCAGCTGTTTGAGAGCAGAGGCTGCTGCATCAATACTGTCAGAAGACCCTTTCCCACTTAACAAAATCAGGACTTGTGGAACTCCTTCCAGGCGCCTGCTTCCGGCAGAGGGAGTGAAGACAGTATCCCTCACGTACTGGAGAGCTGCTCCAGTGTTGAGGGGTATTCCACCTATGTGCCTCAAATCTCTGACAGTGTCAAGGATCTCCCTTTTTGTTGTGTACCTGTTCAGATAGAACTGGACAGCGGGATCTCTGCTGTACTGAACCACTGAGACACGGTCTGTGTTATCATCCACGCTCAGTCTTTCTATTACTCTTTGGACAAAGTCTTGCATAGCTGGGAATCCAGTTCTAGTACCATTAGATCCATCCAACAAGAAAACAACATCCCTTCCCTTTGTCTGTCTCTCCACTGGGGAACATACAATTGAAAAAATGTCTGTAGTTATTTCATGTGTCAAACGTTTTCCGTGAAAAACGTCTTATGATGAAAGTTAACCTCAAGGTTTACAAGATTAGCTCTATTAATACTGGCACGACTATTTTGGCAAAAATTGACTTGCTGAACTTGACTTTCTGTAATACACTTTAATACAGTTCATATTGCGTCACACCATGATCTTGGAATGTAAAAATCTGTCACTTTCTCACCAGTTACTGTTGGAGTCAAGGGTGTGGCCCTCAGTAGCGCTGTGCTTATTAGAGAGAGGAGCTGTTCTTGGACATTCTGGATGTCAGTGAACTCAGACACTGACAGAGCAAAATTAGGGTCATATGATATTTTCTGCAGCTCTCCACTGTCAGAGCTCCTTGTTCCAATGCCAATCACAAAGATGCCCTGCTGTTTAAGAGCAGAGGCTGGGGTATCTACATTGTCAAAAGACCTTCCACCCTTTAGCAAGATCAACATCTGTGGAACACCTTGCAGGCGCCTACTCCCGGAGGAGTTTGTAAATACATTATCGCTGACGTATTGTAGAGCAGAACCGGTGTTGAGGGGACCGCCTCCTCTGGGTCTCAGCCCTCTGATGGAATCCACAATATCCTCTCTTGTTGTGAATGTTTTCAGATAGAAATGGACCTCTGTATCTCTGCTGTACTGGACTACAGAGACACGGTCTTTGTTTTCTCCCACATTGAGTTTCTCAACCACTTTCTCAACAAAATCACGCATGGCAGGGAAGCCATTCCTTGTGCTATTAGAACCATCCAGAAGGAATACGATATCTTTTTTGGCAGTTTCAACTAAGTAAAGACAGAAAGACAAAAAATAAAAATATTTGTAAAAAGTAAGCTCCTGGACCAATCTTAAAGTGGTGAGGTATTTTATTTAAAGTAACTAGCACTGCCTACGCCAATGTTATACAGTGGGAAAGAACAGCACTGCCTCTATTTTAAACCACACGTGGAGCTAAACAGGTATTGCACTTGATTTATTTCCCTCTCTGTAGGCGAAACAAGTCAGGTAGATTTTCTGGCCAGCATTAGGAAGTGCTTGTCAACATACCGAGTACAGTTGGGGGTTCAGGGGTGATGTCAATAACCACAGCCTCCAAGGAGGACTGAAGTTGCTGTAGGATATGGGGAAGGTCAGTGAATTCAGAAACAGATAGAGCAGAATTGGCATTGTGGGATATCTTCCGCAGTTCTCTGCTATCAGAGCTTCTGGTTCCAATTGCAAAGGTCAAGACACCCAGCTGTTTGAGAGCAGAGGCTGCTGCATCAATACTGTCAGAAGACCCTTTCCCACTTAACAAAATCAGGACTTGTGGAACTCCTTCCAGGCGCCTGCTTCCGGCAGAGGGAGTGAAGACAGTATCCCTCACGTACTGGAGAGCTGCTCCAGTGTTGAGGGGTATTCCACCTATGTGCCTCAAATCTCTGACAGTGTCAAGGATCTCCCTTTTTGTTGTGTACCTGTTCAGATAGAACTGGACAGCGGGATCTCTGCTGTACTGAACAACTGAGACACGGTCTGTGTTATCATCCACGCTCAGTCTTTCAATTACTCTTTGGACAAAGTCTTGCATAGCTGGGAATCCAGTTCTAGTGCCATTAGATCCATCCAACAAGAAAACAACATCCCTTCCCTTTGTCTGTCTCTCCACTGGGGAACATACAATTGAAAAAATGTCTGTAGTTATTTCATGTGTCAAAAGTTTTCCGTGAAAAACGTCTCATGATGAAAGTTAACCTCAAGGTTTACAAGATTAGCTCTATTAATACTGGCACGACTATTTTGGCAAAAATTGACTTGCTGAACTTGACTTTCTGTAATACACTTTAATACAGTTCATATTGCGTCACACCATGATCTTGGAATGTAAAAATCTGTCACTTTCTCACCAGTTACTGTTGGAGTCAAGGGTGTGGCCCTCAGTAGCGCTGTGCTTATTAGAGAGAGGAGCTGTTCTTGGACATTCTGGATGTCAGTGAACTCAGACACTGACAGAGCAAAATTAGGGTCATATGATATTTTCTGCAGCTCTCCACTGTCAGAGCTCCTTGTTCCAATGCCAATCACAAAGATGCCCTGCTGTTTAAGAGCAGAGGCTGGGGTATCTACATTGTCAAAAGACCTTCCACCCTTTAGCAAGATCAACATCTGTGGAACACCTTGCAGGCGCCTACTCCCGGAGGAGTTTGTAAATACATTATCGCTGACGTATTGTAGAGCAGAACCGGTGTTGAGGGGACCGCCTCCTCTGGGTCTCAGCCCTCTGATGGAATCCACAATATCCTCTCTTGTTGTGAATGTTTTCAGATAGAAATGGACCTCTGTATCTCTGCTGTACTGGACTACAGAGACACGGTCTTTGTTTTCTCCCACATTGAGTTTCTCAACCACTTTCTCAACAAAATCACGCATGGCAGGGAAGCCATTCCTTGTGCTATTAGAACCATCCAGAAGGAATACGATATCTTTTTTGGCAGTTTCAACTAAGTAAAGACAGAAAGACAAAAAATAAAAATATTTGTAAAAAGTAAGCTCCTGGACCAATCTTAAAGTGGTGAGGTATTTTATTTAAAGTAACTAGCACTGCCTACGCCAATGTTATACAGTGGGAAAGAACAGCACTGCCTCTATTTTAAACCACACGTGGAGCTAAACAGGTATTGCACTTGATTTATTTCCCTCTCTGTAGGCGAAACAAGTCAGGTAGATTTTCTGGCCAGCATTAGGAAGTGCTTGTCAACATACCGAGTACAGTTGGGGGTTCAGGGGTGATGTCAATAACCACAGCCTCCAAGGAGGACTGAAGTTGCTGTAGGATATGGGGAAGGTCAGTGAATTCAGAAACAGATAGAGCAGAATTGGCATTGTGGGATATCTTCCGCAGTTCTCTGCTATCAGAGCTTCTGGTTCCAATTGCAAAGGTCAAGACACCCAGCTGTTTGAGAGCAGAGGCTGCTGCATCAATACTGTCAGAAGACCCTTTCCCACTTAACAAAATCAGGACTTGTGGAACTCCTTCCAGGCGCCTGCTTCCGGCAGAGGGAGTGAAGACAGTATCCCTCACGTACTGGAGAGCTGCTCCAGTGTTGAGGGGTATTCCACCTATGTGCCTCAAATCTCTGACAGTGTCAAGGATCTCCCTTTTTGTTGTGTACCTGTTCAGATAGAACTGGACAGCGGGATCTCTGCTGTACTGAACCACTGAGACACGGTCTGTGTTATCATCCACGCTCAGTCTTTCAATTACTCTTTGGACAAAGTCTTGCATAGCTGGGAATCCAGTTCTAGTACCATTAGATCCATCCAACAAGAAAACAACATCCCTTCCCTTTGTCTGTCTCTCCACTGGGGAACATACAATTGAAAAAATGTCTGTAGTTATTTCATGTGTCAAAAGTTTTCTGTGAAAAACGTCTTATGATGAAAGTTAACCTCAAGGTTTACAAGATTAGCTCTATTAATACTGGCACGACTATTTTGGCAAACATTGACTTGCTGAACTTGACTTTCTGTAATACACTTTAATACAGTTCATATTGCGTCACACCATGATCTTGGAATGTAAAAATCTGTCACTTTCTCACCAGTTACTGTTGGAGTCAAGGGTGTGGCCCTCAGTAGCGCTGTGCTTATTAGAGAGAGGAGCTGTTCTTGGACATTCTGGATGTCAGTGAACTCAGACACTGACAGAGCAAAATTAGGGTCATATGATATTTTCTGCAGCTCTCCACTGTCAGAGCTCCTTGTTCCAATGCCAATCACAAAGATGCCCTGCTGTTTAAGAGCAGAGGCTGGGGTATCTACATTGTCAAAAGACCTTCCACCCTTTAGCAAGATCAACATCTGTGGAACACCTTGCAGGCGCCTACTCCCGGAGGAGTTTGTAAATACATTATCGCTGACGTATTGTAGAGCAGAACCGGTGTTGAGGGGACCGCCTCCTCTGGGTCTCAGCCCTCTGATGGAATCCACAATATCCTCTCTTGTTGTGAATGTTTTCAGATAGAAATGGACCTCTGTATCTCTGCTGTACTGGACTACAGAGACACGGTCTTTGTTTTCTCCCACATTGAGTTTCTCAACCACTTTCTCAACAAAATCACGCATGGCAGGGAAGCCATTCCTTGTGCTATTAGAACCATCCAGAAGGAATACGATATCTTTTTTGGCAGTTTCAACTAAGTAAAGACAGAAAGACAAAAAATAAAAATATTTGTAAAAAGTAAGCTCCTGGACCAATCTTAAAGTGGTGAGGTATTTTATTTAAAGTAACTAGCACTGCCTACGCCAATGTTATACAGTGGGAAAGAACAGCACTGCCTCTATTTTAAACCACACGTGGAGCTAAACAGGTATTGCACTTGATTTATTTCCCTCTCTGTAGGCGAAACAAGTCAGGTAGATTTTCTGGCCAGCATTAGGAAGTTCTTGTCAACATACCGAGTACAGTTGGGGGTTCATGGGTGATGTCAATAACCACAGCCTCCAAGGAGGACTGAAGTTGCTGTAGGATATGGGGAAGGTCAGTGAATTCAGAAACAGATAGAGCAGAATTGGCATTGTGGGATATCTTCCGCAGTTCTCTGCTATCAGAGCTTCTGGTTCCAATTGCAAAGGTCAAGACACCCAGCTGTTTGAGAGCAGAGGCTGCTGCATCAATACTGTCAGAAGACCCTTTCCCACTTAACAAAATCAGGACTTGTGGAACTCCTTCCAGGCGCCTGCTTCCGGCAGAGGGAGTGAAGACAGTATCCCTCACGTACTGGAGAGCTGCTCCAGTGTTGAGGGGTATACCACCTATGTGCCTCAAATCTCTGACAGTGTCAAGGATCTCCCTTTTTGTTGTGTACCTGTTCAGATAGAACTGGACAGCGGGATCTCTGCTGTACTGAACCACTGAGACACGGTCTGTGTTATCATCCACGCTCAGTCTTTCAATTACTCTTTGGACAAAGTCTTGCATAGCTGGGAATCCAGTTCTAGTACCATTAGATCCATCCAACAAGAAAACAACATCCCTTCCCTTTGTCTGTCTCTCCACTGGGGAACATACAATTGAAAAAATGTCTGTAGTTATTTCATGTGTCAAAAGTTTTCTGTGAAAAACGTCTTATGATGAAAGTTAACCTCAAGGTTTACAAGATTAGCTCTATTAATACTGGCACGACTATTTTGGCAAACATTGACTTGCTGAACTTGACTTTCTGTAATACACTTTAATACAGTTCATATTGCGTCACACCATGATCTTGGAATGTAAAAATCTGTCACTTTCTCACCAGTTACTGTTGGAGTCAAGGGTGTGGCCCTCAGTAGCGCTGTGCTTATTAGAGAGAGGAGCTGTTCTTGGACATTCTGGATGTCAGTGAACTCAGACACTGACAGAGCAAAATTAGGGTCATATGATATTTTCTGCAGCTCTCCACTGTCAGAGCTCCTTGTTCCAATGCCAATCACAAAGATGCCCTGCTGTTTAAGAGCAGAGGCTGGGGTATCTACATTGTCAAAAGACCTTCCACCCTTTAGCAAGATCAACATCTGTGGAACACCTTGCAGGCGCCTACTCCCGGAGGAGTTTGTAAATACATTATCGCTGACGTATTGTAGAGCAGAACCGGTGTTGAGGGGACCGCCTCCTCTGGGTCTCAGCCCTCTGATGGAATCCACAATATCCTCTCTTGTTGTGAATGTTTTCAGATAGAAATGGACCTCTGTATCTCTGCTGTACTGGACTACAGAGACACGGTCTTTGTTTTCTCCCACATTGAGTTTCTCAACCACTTTCTCAACAAAATCACGCATGGCAGGGAAGCCATTCCTTGTGCTATTAGAACCATCCAGAAGGAATACGATATCTTTTTTGGCAGTTTCAACTAAGTAAAGACAGAAAGACAAAAAATAAAAATATTTGTAAAAAGTAAGCTCCTGGACCAATCTTAAAGTGGTGAGGTATTTTATTTAAAGTAACTAGCACTGCCTACGCCAATGTTATACAGTGGGAAAGAACAGCACTGCCTCTATTTTAAACCACACGTGGAGCTAAACAGGTATTGCACTTGATTTATTTCCCTCTCTGTAGGCGAAACAAGTCAGGTAGATTTTCTGGCCAGCATTAGGAAGTGCTTGTCAACATACCGAGTACAGTTGGGGGTTCAGGGGTGATGTCAATAACCACAGCCTCCAAGGAGGACTGAAGTTGCTGTAGGATATGGGGAAGGTCAGTGAATTCAGAAACAGATAGAGCAGAATTGGCATTGTGGGATATCTTCCGCAGTTCTCTGCTATCAGAGCTTCTGGTTCCAATTGCAAAGGTCAAGACACCCAGCTGTTTGAGAGCAGAGGCTGCTGCATCAATACTGTCAGAAGACCCTTTCCCACTTAACAAAATCAGGACTTGTGGAACTCCTTCCAGGCGCCTGCTTCCGGCAGAGGGAGTGAAGACAGTATCCCTCACGTACTGGAGAGCTGCTCCAGTGTTGAGGGGTATTCCACCTATGTGCCTCAAATCTCTGACAGTGTCAAGGATCTCCCTTTTTGTTGTGTACCTGTTCAGATAGAACTGGACAGCGGGATCTCTGCTGTACTGAACCACTGAGACACGGTCTGTGTTATCATCCACGCTCAGTCTTTCAATTACTCTTTGGACAAAGTCTTGCATAGCTGGGAATCCAGTTCTAGTACCATTAGATCCATCCAACAAGAAAACAACATCCCTTCCCTTTGTCTGTCTCTCCACTGGGGAACATACAATTGAAAAAATGTCTGTAGTTATTTCATGTGTCAAAAGTTTTCCGTGAAAAACGTCTTATGATGAAAGTTAACCTCAAGGTTTACAAGATTAGCTCTATTAATACTGGCACGACTATTTTGGCAAAAATTGACTTGCTGAACTTGACTTTCTGTAATACACTTTAATACAGTTCATATTGCGTCACACCATGATCTTGGAATGTAAAAATCTGTCACTTTCTCACCAGTTACTGTTGGAGTCAAGGGTGTGGCCCTCAGTAGCGCTGTGCTTATTAGAGAGAGGAGCTGTTCTTGGACATTCTGGATGTCAGTGAACTCAGACACTGACAGAGCAAAATTAGGGTCATATGATATTTTCTGCAGCTCTCCACTGTCAGAGCTCCTTGTTCCAATGCCAATCACAAAGATGCCCTGCTGTTTAAGAGCAGAGGCTGGGGTATCTACATTGTCAAAAGACCTTCCACCCTTTAGCAAGATCAACATCTGTGGAACACCTTGCAGGCGCCTACTCCCGGAGGAGTTTGTAAATACATTATCGCTGACGTATTGTAGAGCAGAACCGGTGTTGAGGGGACCGCCTCCTCTGGGTCTCAGCCCTCTGATGGAATCCACAATATCCTCTCTTGTTGTGAATGTTTTCAGATAGAAATGGACCTCTGTATCTCTGCTGTACTGGACTACAGAGACACGGTCTTTGTTTTCTCCCACATTGAGTTTCTCAACCACTTTCTCAACAAAATCACGCATGGCAGGGAAGCCATTCCTTGTGCTATTAGAACCATCCAGAAGGAATACGATATCTTTTTTGGCAGTTTCAACTAAGTAAAGACAGAAAGACAAAAAATAAAAATATTTGTAAAAAGTAAGCTCCTGGACCAATCTTAAAGTGGTGAGGTATTTTATTTAAAGTAACTAGCACTGCCTACGCCAATGTTATACAGTGGGAAAGAACAGCACTGCCTCTATTTTAAACCACACGTGGAGCTAAACAGGTATTGCACTTGATTTATTTCCCTCTCTGTAGGCGAAACAAGTCAGGTAGATTTTCTGGCCAGCATTAGGAAGTGCTTGTCAACATACCGAGTACAGTTGGGGGTTCAGGGGTGATGTCAATAACCACAGCCTCCAAGGAGGACTGAAGTTGCTGTAGGATATGGGGAAGGTCAGTGAATTCAGAAACAGATAGAGCAGAATTGGCATTGTGGGATATCTTCCGCAGTTCTCTGCTATCAGAGCTTCTGGTTCCAATTGCAAAGGTCAAGACACCCAGCTGTTTGAGAGCAGAGGCTGCTGCATCAATACTGTCAGAAGACCCTTTCCCACTTAACAAAATCAGGACTTGTGGAACTCCTTCCAGGCGCCTGCTTCCGGCAGAGGGAGTGAAGACAGTATCCCTCACGTACTGGAGAGCTGCTCCAGTGTTGAGGGGTATTCCACCTATGTGCCTCAAATCTCTGACAGTGTCAAGGATCTCCCTTTTTGTTGTGTACCTGTTCAGATAGAACTGGACAGCGGGATCTCTGCTGTACTGAACCACTGAGACACGGTCTGTGTTATCATCCACGCTCAGTCTTTCTATTACTCTTTGGACAAAGTCTTGCATAGCTGGGAATCCAGTTCTAGTACCATTAGATCCATCCAACAAGAAAACAACATCCCTTCCCTTTGTCTGTCTCTCCACTGGGGAACATACAATTGAAAAAATGTCTGTAGTTATTTCATGTGTCAAACGTTTTCCGTGAAAAACGTCTTATGATGAAAGTTAACCTCAAGGTTTACAAGATTAGCTCTATTAATACTGGCACGACTATTTTGGCAAAAATTGACTTGCTGAACTTGACTTTCTGTAATACACTTTAATACAGTTCATATTGCGTCACACCATGATCTTGGAATGTAAAAATCTGTCACTTTCTCACCAGTTACTGTTGGAGTCAAGGGTGTGGCCCTCAGTAGCGCTGTGCTTATTAGAGAGAGGAGCTGTTCTTGGACATTCTGGATGTCAGTGAACTCAGACACTGACAGAGCAAAATTAGGGTCATATGATATTTTCTGCAGCTCTCCACTGTCAGAGCTCCTTGTTCCAATGCCAATCACAAAGATGCCCTGCTGTTTAAGAGCAGAGGCTGGGGTATCTACATTGTCAAAAGACCTTCCACCCTTTAGCAAGATCAACATCTGTGGAACACCTTGCAGGCGCCTACTCCCGGAGGAGTTTGTAAATACATTATCGCTGACGTATTGTAGAGCAGAACCGGTGTTGAGGGGACCGCCTCCTCTGGGTCTCAGCCCTCTGATGGAATCCACAATATCCTCTCTTGTTGTGAATGTTTTCAGATAGAAATGGACCTCTGTATCTCTGCTGTACTGGACTACAGAGACACGGTCTTTGTTTTCTCCCACATTGAGTTTCTCAACCACTTTCTCAACAAAATCACGCATGGCAGGGAAGCCATTCCTTGTGCTATTAGAACCATCCAGAAGGAATACGATATCTTTTTTGGCAGTTTCAACTAAGTAAAGACAGAAAGACAAAAAATAAAAATATTTGTAAAAAGTAAGCTCCTGGACCAATCTTAAAGTGGTGAGGTATTTTATTTAAAGTAACTAGCACTGCCTACGCCAATGTTATACAGTGGGAAAGAACAGCACTGCCTCTATTTTAAACCACACGTGGAGCTAAACAGGTATTGCACTTGATTTATTTCCCTCTCTGTAGGCGAAACAAGTCAGGTAGATTTTCTGGCCAGCATTAGGAAGTGCTTGTCAACATACCGAGTACAGTTGGGGGTTCAGGGGTGATGTCAATAACCACAGCCTCCAAGGAGGACTGAAGTTGCTGTAGGATATGGGGAAGGTCAGTGAATTCAGAAACAGATAGAGCAGAATTGGCATTGTGGGATATCTTCCGCAGTTCTCTGCTATCAGAGCTTCTGGTTCCAATTGCAAAGGTCAAGACACCCAGCTGTTTGAGAGCAGAGGCTGCTGCATCAATACTGTCAGAAGACCCTTTCCCACTTAACAAAATCAGGACTTGTGGAACTCCTTCCAGGCGCCTGCTTCCGGCAGAGGGAGTGAAGACAGTATCCCTCACGTACTGGAGAGCTGCTCCAGTGTTGAGGGGTATTCCACCTATGTGCCTCAAATCTCTGACAGTGTCAAGGATCTCCCTTTTTGTTGTGTACCTGTTCAGATAGAACTGGACAGCGGGATCTCTGCTGTACTGAACAACTGAGACACGGTCTGTGTTATCATCCACGCTCAGTCTTTCAATTACTCTTTGGACAAAGTCTTGCATAGCTGGGAATCCAGTTCTAGTGCCATTAGATCCATCCAACAAGAAAACAACATCCCTTCCCTTTGTCTGTCTCTCCACTGGGGAACATACAATTGAAAAAATGTCTGTAGTTATTTCATGTGTCAAAAGTTTTCCGTGAAAAACGTCTCATGATGAAAGTTAACCTCAAGGTTTACAAGATTAGCTCTATTAATACTGGCACGACTATTTTGGCAAAAATTGACTTGCTGAACTTGACTTTCTGTAATACACTTTAATACAGTTCATATTGCGTCACACCATGATCTTGGAATGTAAAAATCTGTCACTTTCTCACCAGTTACTGTTGGAGTCAAGGGTGTGGCCCTCAGTAGCGCTGTGCTTATTAGAGAGAGGAGCTGTTCTTGGACATTCTGGATGTCAGTGAACTCAGACACTGACAGAGCAAAATTAGGGTCATATGATATTTTCTGCAGCTCTCCACTGTCAGAGCTCCTTGTTCCAATGCCAATCACAAAGATGCCCTGCTGTTTAAGAGCAGAGGCTGGGGTATCTACATTGTCAAAAGACCTTCCACCCTTTAGCAAGATCAACATCTGTGGAACACCTTGCAGGCGCCTACTCCCGGAGGAGTTTGTAAATACATTATCGCTGACGTATTGTAGAGCAGAACCGGTGTTGAGGGGACCGCCTCCTCTGGGTCTCAGCCCTCTGATGGAATCCACAATATCCTCTCTTGTTGTGAATGTTTTCAGATAGAAATGGACCTCTGTATCTCTGCTGTACTGGACTACAGAGACACGGTCTTTGTTTTCTCCCACATTGAGTTTCTCAACCACTTTCTCAACAAAATCACGCATGGCAGGGAAGCCATTCCTTGTGCTATTAGAACCATCCAGAAGGAATACGATATCTTTTTTGGCAGTTTCAACTAAGTAAAGACAGAAAGACAAAAAATAAAAATATTTGTAAAAAGTAAGCTCCTGGACCAATCTTAAAGTGGTGAGGTATTTTATTTAAAGTAACTAGCACTGCCTACGCCAATGTTATACAGTGGGAAAGAACAGCACTGCCTCTATTTTAAACCACACGTGGAGCTAAACAGGTATTGCACTTGATTTATTTCCCTCTCTGTAGGCGAAACAAGTCAGGTAGATTTTCTGGCCAGCATTAGGAAGTGCTTGTCAACATACCGAGTACAGTTGGGGGTTCAGGGGTGATGTCAATAACCACAGCCTCCAAGGAGGACTGAAGTTGCTGTAGGATATGGGGAAGGTCAGTGAATTCAGAAACAGATAGAGCAGAATTGGCATTGTGGGATATCTTCCGCAGTTCTCTGCTATCAGAGCTTCTGGTTCCAATTGCAAAGGTCAAGACACCCAGCTGTTTGAGAGCAGAGGCTGCTGCATCAATACTGTCAGAAGACCCTTTCCCACTTAACAAAATCAGGACTTGTGGAACTCCTTCCAGGCGCCTGCTTCCAGCAGAGGCCGTGAAGACGGTATCCCTCAAGTACTGGAGAGCTGCTCCAGTGTTGAGGGGTATTCCGCCTTTGTGCCTCAAACCTCTGACAGTGTCAAGGATCTCGACTTTTGTCGCATATCTGTTCAAATAGAACTGGACAGCTGGATCTCTGCTGTACTGAACCACTGAGACACGGTCTTTGTTATCATCCACACTGAGTCTCTCTACTACTCTTTGGACAAAGTCTTGCATAGCTGGGAATCCAGTTCTAGTACCATCAGATCCATCCAACAAGAATACAACATCTCTTCCTGTTGGCTGTGTCACCACTGGGAAACATACAATTTAAGACGTATTTAGGTTCATGTTTCAAATTTTTACCGTACAAAAGTCAGATGATAAAAGTCAAACCCAAGGTTTTCAAATGTACTCTATTAATCCAAGCTCAACTGTTTTGTTAAAGTTGCACTGGCTGACCTGAACTTGAAGAAATACACTTTAATACAGTTCAAGTTGCGTACTACCATCATCTTGAAATGCAAATTCAGTCACGTTCTTACCAGTTACTGTTGGTATCATGGGTGTGGCCATCACTAGCCCTGTGCTCATTAGAGAGGTGAGCTGTTCTTGAACACTGGGGAGGTCAGTGAACTCAGACACGGTTAGAGTGTAATTAGGGTCATATGATATTTTCCGCAGCTCTCCACTGTCGGAGCTCCTTGTTCCAATGCCAATGACAATGATGCCCTGCTGTTTGAGAACAGAGGCTGGAATATCTATATTGTCAAAAGACCTTCCACCATTTAGTAGAATCATGATCTGTGGAACACCTTGCAGGCTCCTACTCCCGGCGATGTTTGTAAAGACGTTGTCCCTGACGTATTGGAGGGCGGCCCCGGTGTTGAGGGGTCTGCCTCCTCTGTGTCTCAGCCCTCTTACTGAATCCACAATATCTTCTTTTGTGGTGTATGTATTCAAATAGAAATGGACCTCTGCATCTCTGCTGTATTGGACTACAGAGACACGGTCTTTGCTTTCTCCAACATTGAGTTTCTCTACCACTTTCTCAACAAAATCACGCATAGCAGGGAAGCCATTCCTTGTGCCATCAGAACCATCCAGAAGGAAAACAATATCCCTTTGGGTAGGGTCAACTGGGAGAAGACAGGAAGACAAAAAATTAAAACTATTGCAAAAGGTAAGTTTTTGTACTAATCATACGGTTAGAAACTACTTTTTGAAAAGCACAAGCCCTGCGTTCTTTATTTTTTTAGAGTAAGGAAGCAAACCATGACCTCTTTCAACAAATTAACAGCGAGCTAAAAAGGTATTTCACTGGACTCATATACCACACTGTTGGTGAAACAAGTCAAGTTGCCTTTCAGGACAGTAAGAGGCTGTTTCTGTTTACATACCAAGTACAGTTGTTGATTCTGGGGTGACGTCAATAACCAAAGCCTCCAAGGAGGACTGAAGTTGCTGTTGGATGCGTTGAAGGTCAGTGAAATCAGACACAGAGAGAGCAGAATTGTCATCGTGGGATATCTTCTGCAGTTCTCTGCTATCAGACCCCTTAGTTCCAATTGCAAAGGTCAAGACACCCAGCTGTTTGAGAGCAGAGGCTGGTGCATCAACACTGTCAGAAGACCGTCCACCACTTAGCAATATCAGGACCTGTGGAACTCCTTCCAGGCGCCTGCTTCCGGCAGAGGCCGTGAAGACATTATTCCTCAAGTACTGGAGAGCTGCTCCAGTGTTGAGGGGTCTTCCGCCTTTGTGCCTCAAACCTCTGACAGTGTCAAGGATCTCGACTTTTGTCGCATATGTGTTCAAATAGAACTGGACAGCTGGATCTCTGCTGTACTGAACCACTGAGACACGGTCTTTGTTATCATCCACACTGAGTCTCTCTACTACTCTTTGGACAAAGTCTTGCATAGCTGGGAATCCAGTTCTAGTACCATCAGATCCATCCAACAAGAATACAACATCTCTTCCTGTTGGCTCTGTCACCACTGGGAAACATAGAATTTAAGACGTATTTAGGTTCATGTTTCAAATATTTACCGTACAAAAGTCAGATGATAAAAGTCAACCCCAAGGTTTTCAAATGTACTCTATTAATCCAAGCTCAACTGTTTTGTTAAAGTTGTACTGGCTGACCTGAACTTGAAGAAATACACTTTAATACAGTTCAAGTTGCGTACTACCATCATCTTGAAATGCAAATTCAGTCACGTTCTTACCAGTTACTGTTGGTATCATGGGTGTGGCCATCACTAGCCCTGTGCTCATT
Organism: Pholis gunnellus; assembly: GCF_910591455.1. Classification (NCBI taxonomy): domain Eukaryota; kingdom Metazoa; phylum Chordata; class Actinopteri; order Perciformes; family Pholidae; genus Pholis; species Pholis gunnellus. Next base: position 3,222,134 of record NC_136539.1, read on the forward strand.
AGAGAGGTGAGCTGTTCTTGAACACTGGGGAGGTCAGTGAACTCAGACACGGTTAGAGTGTAATTAGGGTCATATGATATTTTCCGCAGCTCTCCACTGTCGGAGCTCCTTGTTCCAATGCCAATGACAATGATGCCCTGCTGCTTGAGAACAGAGGCTGGAATATCTATATTGTCAAAAGACCTTCCACCATTTAGTAGAATCATGATCTGTGGAACACCTTGCAGGCTCCTACTCCCGGCGATGTTTGTAAAGACGTTGTCCCTGACGTATTGGAGGGCGGCCCCGGTGTTGAGGGGTCTGCCTCCTCTGTGTCTCAGCCCTCTTACTGAATCCACAATATCTTCTTTTGTGGTGTATGTATTCAAATAGAAATGGACCTCTGCATCTCTGCTGTATTGGACTACAGAGACACGGTCTTTGCTTTCTCCAACATTGAGTTTCTCTACCACTTTCTCAACAAAATCACGCATAGCAGGGAAGCCATTCCTTGTGCCATCAGAACCATCCAGAAGGAAAACAATATCCCTTTGGGTAGGGTCAACTGGGAGAAGACAGGAAGACAAAAAATTAAAACTATTGCAAAAGGTAAGTTTTTGTACTAATCATACGGTTAGAAACTACTTTTTGAAAAGCACAAGCCCTGCGTTCTCTAATTTTTTATAGTAAGGAAGCAAACCATAACCTCTTTTAACAAATTAACAGCGAGCTAAAAAGGTATTTCACTGGACTCATATACCACACTGTTGGTGAAACAAGTCAAGTTGCCTTTCAGGACAGTAAGAGGCTGTTTCTGTTTACATACCAAGTACAGTTGTTGATTCTGGGGTGACGTCAATAACCAAAGCCTCCAAGGAGGACTGAAGTTGCTGTTGGATGCGTTGAAGGTCAGTGAAATCAGACACAGAGAGAGCAGAATTGTCATCGTGGGATATCTTCTGCAGTTCTCTGCTATCAGACCCCTTAGTTCCAATTGCAAAGGTCAAGACACCCAGCTGTTTGAGAGCAGAGGCTGGTGCATCAACACTGTCAGAAGACCGTCCACCACTTAGCAATATCAGGACCTGAGGAACTCCTTCCAGGCGCCTGCTTCCGGCAGAGGCCGTGAAGACATTATTCCTCAAGTACTGGAGAGCTGCTCCAGTGTTGAGGGGTCTTCCGCCTTTGTGCCTCAAACCTCTGACAGTGTCAAGGATCTTGACTTTTGTCGCATATGTGTTCAAATAGAACTGGACAGCTGGATCTCTGCTGTACTGAACCACTGAGACACGGTCTTTGTTATCATCCACACTGAGTCTCTCTACTACTCTTTGGACAAAGTCTTGCATAGCTGGGAATCCAGTTCTAGTACCATCAGATCCATCCAACAAGAATACAACATCTCTTCCTGTTGGCTCTGTCACCACTGGGAAACATAGAATTTAAGACGTATTTAGGTTCATGTTTCAAATATTTACCGTACAAAAGTCAGATGATAAAAGTCAAACCCAAGGTTTTCAAATGTACTCTATTAATCCAAGCTCAACTGTTTTGTTAAAGTTGCACTGGCTGACCTGAACTTGAAGAAATACACTTTAATACAGTTCAAGTTGCGTACTACCATCATCTTGAAATGCAAATTCAGTCACGTTCTTACCAGTTACTGTTGGTATCATGGGTGTGGCCATCACTATCCTTGTGCTCATTAGAGAGGTGAGCTGTTCTTGAACACTGGGGAGGTCAGTGAACTCAGACACGGTTAGAGTGTAATTAGGGTCATATGATATTTTCCGCAGCTCTCCACTGTCGGAGCTCCTTGTTCCAATGCTAATGACAATGATGCCCTGCTGCTTGAGAACAGAGGCTGGAATATCTATATTGTCAAAAGACCTTCCACCATTTAGTAGAATCATGATCTGTGGAACACCTTGCAGGCTCCTACTCCCGGCGATGTTTGTAAAGACGTTGTCCCTGACGTATTGGAGGGCGGCCCCGGTGTTGAGGGGTCTGCCTCCTCTGTGTCTCAGCCCTCTTACTGAATCCACAATATCTTCTTTTGTGGTGTATGTATTCAAATAGAAATGGACCTCTGCATCTCTGCTGTATTGGACTACAGAGACACGGTCTTTGCTTTCTCCAACATTGAGTTTCTCTACCACTTTCTCAACAAAATCACGCATAGCAGGGAAGCCATTCCTTGTGCCATCAGAACCATCCAGAAGGAAAACAATATCCCTTTGGGTAGGGTCAACTGGGAGAAGACAGGAAGACAAAAAATTAAAACTATTGCAAAAGGTAAGTTTTTGTACTAATCATACGGTTAGAAACTACTTTTTGAAAAGCACAAGCCCTGCGTTCTCTAATTTTTTATAGTAAGGAAGCAAACCATAACCTCTTTTAACAAATTAACAGCGAGCTAAAAAGGTATTTCACTGGACTCATATACCACACTGTTGGTGAAACAAGTCAAGTTGCCTTTCAGGACAGTAAGAGGCTGTTTCTGTTTACATACCAAGTACAGTTGTTGATTCTGGGGTGACGTCAATAACCAAAGCCTCCAAGGAGGACTGAAGTTGCTGTTGGATGCGTTGAAGGTCAGTGAAATCAGACACAGAGAGAGCAGAATTGTCATCGTGGGATATCTTCTGCAGTTCTCTGCTATCAGACCCCTTAGTTCCAATTGCAAAGGTCAAGACACCCAGCTGTTTGAGAGCAGAGGCTGGTGCATCAACACTGTCAGAAGACCGTCCACCACTTAGCAATATCAGGACCTGTGGAACTCCTTCCAGGCGCCTGCTTCCGGCAGAGGCCGTGAAGACATTATTCCTCAAGTACTGGAGAGCTGCTCCAGTGTTGAGGGGTCTTCCGCCTTTGTGCCTCAAACCTCTGACAGTGTCAAGGATCTCGACTTTTGTCGCATATGTGTTCAAATAGAACTGGACAGCTGGATCTCTGCTGTACTGAACCACTGAGACACGGTCTTTGTTATCATCCACACTGAGTCTCTCTACTACTCTTTGGACAAAGTCTTGCATAGCTGGGAATCCAGTTCTAGTACCATCAGATCCATCCAACAAGAATACAACATCTCTTCCTGTTGGCTCTGTCACCACTGGGAAACATAGAATTTAAGACGTATTTAGGTTCATGTTTCAAATATTTACCGTACAAAAGTCAGATGATAAAAGTCAACCCCAAGGTTTTCAAATGTACTCTATTAATCCAAGCTCAACTGTTTTGTTAAAGTTGCACTGGCTGACCTGAACTTGAAGAAATACACTTTAATACAGCTCAAGTTGCGTACTACCATCATCTTGAAATGCAAATTCAGTCACGTTCTTACCAGTTACTGTTGGTATCATGGGTGTGGCCATCACTAGCCCTGTGCTCATTAGAGAGGTGAGCTGTTCTTGAACACTGGGGAGGTCAGTGAACTCAGACACGGTTAGAGTGTAATTAGGGTCATATGATATTTTCCGCAGCTCTCCACTGTCGGAGCTCCTTGTTCCAATGCCAATGACAATGATGCCCTGCTGTTTGAGAACAGAGGCTGGAATATCTATATTGTCAAAAGACCTTCCACCATTTAGTAGAATCATGATCTGTGGAACACCTTGCAGGCTCCTACTCCCGGCGATGTTTGTAAAGACGTTGTCCCTGACGTATTGGAGGGCGGCCCCGGTGTTGAGGGGTCTGCCTCCTCTGTGTCTCAGCCCTCTTACTGAATCCACAATATCTTCTTTTGTGGTGTATGTATTCAAATAGAAATGGACCTCTGCATCTCTGCTGTATTGGACTACAGAGACACGGTCTTTGCTTTCTCCAACATTGAGTTTCTCTACCACTTTCTCAACAAAATCACGCATAGCAGGGAAGCCATTCCTTGTGCCATCAGAACCATCCAGAAGGAAAACAATATCCCTTTGGGTAGGGTCAACTGGGAGAAGACAGGAAGACAAAAAATTAAAACTATTGCAAAAGGTAAGTTTTTGTACTAATCATACGGTTAGAAACTACTTTTTGAAAAGCACAAGCCCTGCGTTCTCTAATTTTTTATAGTAAGGAAGCAAACCATAACCTCTTTCAACAAATTAACAGCGAGCTAAAAAGGTATTTCACTGGACTCATATACCACACTGTTGGTGAAACAAGTCAAGTTGCCTTTCAGGACAGTAAGAGGCTGTTTCTGTTTACATACCAAGTACAGTTGTTGATTCTGGGGTGACGTCAATAACCAAAGCCTCCAAGGAGGACTGAAGTTGCTGTTGGATGCGTTGAAGGTCAGTGAAATCAGACACAGAGAGAGCAGAATTGTCATCGTGGGATATCTTCTGCAGTTCTCTGCTATCAGACCCCTTAGTTCCAATTGCAAAGGTCAAGACACCCAGCTGTTTGAGAGCAGAGGCTGGTGCATCAACACTGTCAGAAGACCGTCCACCACTTAGCAATATCAGGACCTGTGGAACTCCTTCCAGGCGCCTGCTTCCGGCAGAGGCCGTGAAGACATTATTCCTCAAGTACTGGAGAGCTGCTCCAGTGTTGAGGGGTCTTCCGCCTTTGTGCCTCAAACCTCTGACAGTGTCAAGGATCTCGACTTTTGTCGCATATGTGTTCAAATAGAACTGGACAGCTGGATCTCTGCTGTACTGAACCACTGAGACACGGTCTTTGTTATCATCCACACTGAGTCTCTCTACTACTCTTTGGACAAAGTCTTGCATAGCTGGGAATCCAGTTCTAGTGCCATCAGATCCATCCAACAAGAATACAACATCTCTTCCTGTTGGCTCTGTCACCACTGGGAAACAGAATTTAAGACGTATTTAGGTTCATGTTTCAAATATTTACCGTACAAAAGTCAGATGATAAAAGTCAACCCCAAGGTTTTCAAATGTACTCTATTAATCCAAGCTCAACTGTTTTGTTAAAGTTGCACTGGCTGACCTGAACTTGAAGAAATACACTTTAATACAGCTCAAGTTGCGTACTACCATCATCTTGAAATGCAAATTCAGTCACGTTCTTACCAGTTACTGTTGGTATCATGGGTGTGGCCATCACTAGCCCTGTGCTCATTAGAGAGGTGAGCTGTTCTTGAACACTGGGGAGGTCAGTGAACTCAGACACGGTTAGAGTGTAATTAGGGTCATATGATATTTTCCGCAGCTCTCCACTGTCGGAGCTCCTTGTTCCAATGCCAATGACAATGATGCCCTGCTGCTTGAGAACAGAGGCTGGAATATCTATATTGTCAAAAGACCTTCCACCATTTAGTAGAATCATGATCTGTGGAACACCTTGCAGGCTCCTACTCCCGGCGATGTTTGTAAAGACGTTGTCCCTGACGTATTGGAGGGCGGCCCCGGTGTTGAGGGGTCTGCCTCCTCTGTGTCTCAGCCCTCTTACTGAATCCACAATATCTTCTTTTGTGGTGTATGTATTCAAATAGAAATGGACCTCTGCATCTCTGCTGTATTGGACTACAGAGACACGGTCTTTGCTTTCTCCAACATTGAGTTTCTCTACCACTTTCTCAACAAAATCACGCATAGCAGGGAAGCCATTCCTTGTGCCATCAGAACCATCCAGAAGGAAAACAATATCCCTTTGGGTAGGGTCAACTGGGAGAAGACAGGAAGACAAAAAATTAAAACTATTGCAAAAGGTAAGTTTTTGTACTAATCATACGGTTAGAAACTACTTTTTGAAAAGCACAAGCCCTGCGTTCTCTAATTTTTTATAGTAAGGAAGCAAACCATAACCTCTTTTAACAAATTAACAGCGAGCTAAAAAGGTATTTCACTGGATTCATATACCACACTGTTGGTGAAACAAGTCAAGTTGCCTTTCAGGACAGTAAGAGGCTGTTTCTGTTTACATACCAAGTACAGTTGTTGATTCTGGGGTGACGTCAATAACCAAAGCCTCCAAGGAGGACTGAAGTTGCTGTTGGATGCGTTGAAGGTCAGTGAAATCAGACACAGAGAGAGCAGAATTGTCATCGTGGGATATCTTCTGCAGTTCTCTGCTATCAGACCCCTTAGTTCCAATTGCAAAGGTCAAGACACCCAGCTGTTTGAGAGCAGAGGCTGGTGCATCAACACTGTCAGAAGACCGTCCACCACTTAGCAATATCAGGACCTGTGGAACTCCTTCCAGGCGCCTGCTTCCGGCAGAGGCCGTGAAGACATTATTCCTCAAGTACTGGAGAGCTGCTCCAGTGTTGAGGGGTCTTCCGCCTTTGTGCCTCAAACCTCTGACAGTGTCAAGGATCTCGACTTTTGTCGCATATGTGTTCAAATAGAACTGGACAGCTGGATCTCTGCTGTACTGAACCACTGAGACACGGTCTTTGTTATCATCCACACTGAGTCTCTCTACTACTCTTTGGACAAAGTCTTGCATAGCTGGGAATCCAGTTCTAGTACCATCAGATCCATCCAACAAGAATACAACATCTCTTCCTGTTGGCTCTGTCACCACTGGGAAACATAGAATTTAAGACGTATTTAGGTTCATGTTTCAAATATTTACCGTACAAAAGTCAGATGATAAAAGTCAACCCCAAGGTTTTCAAATGTACTCTATTAATCCAAGCTCAACTGTTTTGTTAAAGTTGCACTGGCTGACCTGAACTTGAAGAAATACACTTTAATACAGCTCAAGTTGCGTACTACCATCATCTTGAAATGCAAATTCAGTCACGTTCTTACCAGTTACTGTTGGTATCATGGGTGTGGCCATCACTATCCTTGTGCTCATTAGAGAGGTGAGCTGTTCTTGAACACTGGGGAGGTCAGTGAACTCAGACACGGTTAGAGTGTAATTAGGGTCATATGATATTTTCCGCAGCTCTCCACTGTCGGAGCTCCTTGTTCCAATGCTAATGACAATGATGCCCTGCTGCTTGAGAACAGATGCTGGAATATCTATATTGTCAAAAGACCTTCCACCATTTAGTAGAATCATGATCTGTGGAACACCTTGCAGGCTCCTACTCCCAGCGATGTTTGTAAAGACGTTGTCCCTGACGTATTGGAGGGCGGCCCCGGTGTTGAGGGGTCTGCCTCCTCTGTGTCTCAGCCCTCTTACTGAATCCACAATATCTTCTTTTGTGGTGTATGTATTCAAATAGAAATGGACCTCTGCATCTCTGCTGTATTGGACTACAGAGACACGGTCTTTGCTTTCTCCAACATTGAGTTTCTCTACCACTTTCTCAACAAAATCACGCATAGCAGGGAAGCCATTCCTTGTGCCATCAGAACCATCCAGAAGGAAAACAATATCCCTTTGGGTAGGGTCAACTGGGAGAAGACAGGAAGACAAAAAATTAAAACTATTGCAAAAGGTAAGTTTTTGTACTAATCATACGGTTAGAAACTACTTTTTGAAAAGCACAAGCCCTGCGTTCTCTAATTTTTTATAGTAAGGAAGCAAACCATAACCTCTTTTAACAAATTAACAGCGAGCTAAAAAGGTATTTCACTGGACTCATATACCACACTGTTGGTGAAACAAGTCAAGTTGCCTTTCAGGACAGTAAGAGGCTGTTTCTGTTTACATACCAAGTACAGTTGTTGATTCTGGGGTGACGTCAATAACCAAAGCCTCCAAGGAGGACTGAAGTTGCTGTTGGATGCGTTGAAGGTCAGTGAAATCAGACACAGAGAGAGCAGAATTGTCATCGTGGGATATCTTCTGCAGTTCTCTGCTATCAGACCCCTTAGTTCCAATTGCAAAGGTCAAGACACCCAGCTGTTTGAGAGCAGAGGCTGGTGCATCAACACTGTCAGAAGACCGTCCACCACTTAGCAATATCAGGACCTGTGGAACTCCTTCCAGGCGCCTGCTTCCGGCAGAGGCCGTGAAGACATTATTCCTCAAGTACTGGAGAGCTGCTCCAGTGTTGAGGGGTCTTCCGCCTTTGTGCCTCAAACCTCTGACAGTGTCAAGGATCTCGACTTTTGTCGCATATGTGTTCAAATAGAACTGGACAGCTGGATCTCTGCTGTACTGAACCACTGAGACACGGTCTTTGTTATCATCCACACTGAGTCTCTCTACTACTCTTTGGACAAAGTCTTGCATAGCTGGGAATCCAGTTCTAGTACCATCAGATCCATCCAACAAGAATACAACATCTCTTCCTGTTGGCTCTGTCACCACTGGGAAACATAGAATTTAAGACGTATTTAGGTTCATGTTTCAAATATTTACCGTACAAAAGTCAGATGATAAAAGTCAAACCCAAGGTTTTCAAATGTACTCTATTAATCCAAGCTCAACTGTTTTGTTAAAGTTGCACTGGCTGACCTGAACTTGAAGAAATACACTTTAATACAGTTCAAGTTGCGTACTACCATCATCTTGAAATGCAAATTCAGTCACGTTCTTACCAGTTACTGTTGGTATCATGGGTGTGGCCATCACTATCCTTGTGCTCATTAGAGAGGTGAGCTGTTCTTGAACACTGGGGAGGTCAGTGAACTCAGACACGGTTAGAGTGTAATTAGGGTCATATGATATTTTCCGCAGCTCTCCACTGTCGGAGCTCCTTGTTCCAATGCTAATGACAATGATGCCCTGCTGCTTGAGAACAGAGGCTGGAATATCTATATTGTCAAAAGACCTTCCACCATTTAGTAGAATCATGATCTGTGGAACACCTTGCAGGCTCCTACTCCCGGCGATGTTTGTAAAGACGTTGTCCCTGACGTATTGGAGGGCGGCCCCGGTGTTGAGGGGTCTGCCTCCTCTGTGTCTCAGCCCTCTTACTGAATCCACAATATCTTCTTTTGTGGTGTATGTATTCAAATAGAAATGGACCTCTGCATCTCTGCTGTATTGGACTACAGAGACACGGTCTTTGCTTTCTCCAACATTGAGTTTCTCTACCACTTTCTCAACAAAATCACGCATAGCAGGGAAGCCATTCCTTGTGCCATCAGAACCATCCAGAAGGAAAACAATATCCCTTTGGGTAGGGTCAACTGGGAGAAGACAGGAAGACAAAAAATTAAAACTATTGCAAAAGGTAAGTTTTTGTACTAATCATACAGTTAGAAACTACTTTTTGAAAAGCACAAGCCCTGCGTTCTCTAATTTTTTATAGTAAGGAAGCAAACCATAACCTCTTTCAACAAATTAACAGCGAGCTAAAAAGGTATTTCACTGGACTCATATACCACACTGTTGGTGAAACAAGTCAAGTTGCCTTTCAGGACAGTAAGAGGCTGTGCCTGTTTACATACCAAGTACAGTTGTTGATTCTGGGGTGACGTCAATAACCAAAGCCTCCAAGGAGGACTGAAGTTGCTGTTGGATGCGTTGAAGGTCAGTGAAATCAGACACAGAGAGAGCAGAATTGTCATCGTGGGATATCTTCTGCAGTTCTCTGCTATCAGACCCCTTAGTTCCAATTGCAAAGGTCAAGACACCCAGCTGTTTGAGAGCAGAGGCTGGTGCATCAACACTGTCAGAAGACCGTCCACCACTTAGCAATATCAGGACCTGTGGAACTCCTTCCAGGCGCCTGCTTCCGGCAGAGGCCGTGAAGACATTATTCCTCAAGTACTGGAGAGCTGCTCCAGTGTTGAGGGGTCTTCCGCCTTTGTGCCTCAAACCTCTGACAGTGTCAAGGATCTCGACTTTTGTCGCATATGTGTTCAAATAGAACTGGACAGCTGGATCTCTGCTGTACTGAACCACTGAGACACGGTCTTTGTTATCATCCACACTGAGTCTCTCTACTACTCTTTGGACAAAGTCTTGCATAGCTGGGAATCCAGTTCTAGTACCATCAGATCCATCCAACAAGAATACAACATCTCTTCCTGTTGGCTCTGTCACCACTGGGAAACATAGAATTTAAGACGTATTTAGGTTCATGTTTCAAATATTTACCGTACAAAAGTCAGATGATAAAAGTCAACCCCAAGGTTTTCAAATGTACTCTATTAATCCAAGCTCAACTGTTTTGTTAAAGTTGCACTGGCTGACCTGAACTTGAAGAAATACACTTTAATACAGTTCAAGTTGCGTACTACCATCATCTTGAAATGCAAATTCAGTCACGTTCTTACCAGTTACTGTTGGTATCATGGGTGTGGCCATCACTAGCCCTGTGCTCATTAGAGAGGTGAGCTGTTCTTGAACACTGGGGAGGTCAGTGAACTCAGACACGGTTAGAGTGTAATTAGGGTCATATGATATTTTCCGCAGCTCTCCACTGTCGGAGCTCCTTGTTCCAATGCCAATGACAATGATGCCCTGCTGTTTGAGAACAGAGGCTGGAATATCTATATTGTCAAAAGACCTTCCACCATTTAGTAGAATCATGATCTGTGGAACACCTTGCAGGCTCCTACTCCCGGCGATGTTTGTAAAGACGTTGTCCCTGACGTATTGGAGGGCGGCCCCGGTGTTGAGGGGTCTGCCTCCTCTGTGTCTCAGCCCTCTTACTGAATCCACAATATCTTCTTTTGTGGTGTATGTATTCAAATAGAAATGGACCTCTGCATCTCTGCTGTATTGGACTACAGAGACACGGTCTTTGCTTTCTCCAACATTGAGTTTCTCTACCACTTTCTCAACAAAATCACGCATAGCAGGGAAGCCATTCCTTGTGCCATCAGAACCATCCAGAAGGAAAACAATATCCCTTTGGGTAGGGTCAACTGGGAGAAGACAGGAAGACAAAAAATTAAAACTATTGCAAAAGGTAAGTTTTTGTACTAATCATACGGTTAGAAACTACTTTTTGAAAAGCACAAGCCCTGCGTTCTCTAATTTTTTATAGTAAGGAAGCAAACCATAACCTCTTTTAACAAATTAACAGCGAGCTAAAAAGGTATTTCACTGGATTCATATACCACACTGTTGGTGAAACAAGTCAAGTTGCCTTTCAGGACAGTAAGAGGCTGTTTCTGTTTACATACCAAGTACAGTTGTTGATTCTGGGGTGACGTCAATAACCAAAGCCTCCAAGGAGGACTGAAGTTGCTGTTGGATGCGTTGAAGGTCAGTGAAATCAGACACAGAGAGAGCAGAATTGTCATCGTGGGATATCTTCTGCAGTTCTCTGCTATCAGACCCCTTAGTTCCAATTGCAAAGGTCAAGACACCCAGCTGTTTGAGAGCAGAGGCTGGTGCATCAACACTGTCAGAAGACCGTCCACCACTTAGCAATATCAGGACCTGTGGAACTCCTTCCAGGCGCCTGCTTCCGGCAGAGGCCGTGAAGACATTATTCCTCAAGTACTGGAGAGCTGCTCCAGTGTTGAGGGGTCTTCCGCCTTTGTGCCTCAAACCTCTGACAGTGTCAAGGATCTCGACTTTTGTCGCATATGTGTTCAAATAGAACTGGACAGCTGGATCTCTGCTGTACTGAACCACTGAGACACGGTCTTTGTTATCATCCACACTGAGTCTCTCTACTACTCTTTGGACAAAGTCTTGCATAGCTGGGAATCCAGTTCTAGTACCATCAGATCCATCCAACAAGAATACAACATCTCTTCCTGTTGGCTCTGTCACCACTGGGAAACATAGAATTTAAGACGTATTTAGGTTCATGTTTCAAATATTTACCGTACAAAAGTCAGATGATAAAAGTCAACCCCAAGGTTTTCAAATGTACTCTATTAATCCAAGCTCAACTGTTTTGTTAAAGTTGCACTGGCTGACCTGAACTTGAAGAAATACACTTTAATACAGTTCAAGTTGCGTACTACCATCATCTTGAAATGCAAATTCAGTCACGTTCTTACCAGTTACTGTTGGTATCATGGGTGTGGCCATCACTAGCCCTGTGCTCATTAGAGAGGTGAGCTGTTCTTGAACACTGGGGAGGTCAGTGAACTCAGACACGGTTAGAGTGTAATTAGGGTCATATGATATTTTCCGCAGCTCTCCACTGTCGGAGCTCCTTGTTCCAATGCCAATGACAATGATGCCCTGCTGTTTGAGAACAGAGGCTGGAATATCTATATTGTCAAAAGACCTTCCACCATTTAGTAGAATCATGATCTGTGGAACACCTTGCAGGCTCCTACTCCCGGCGATGTTTGTAAAGACGTTGTCCCTGACGTATTGGAGGGCGGCCCCGGTGTTGAGGGGTCTGCCTCCTCTGTGTCTCAGCCCTCTTACTGAATCCACAATATCTTCTTTTGTGGTGTATGTATTCAAATAGAAATGGACCTCTGCATCTCTGCTGTATTGGACTACAGAGACACGGTCTTTGCTTTCTCCAACATTGAGTTTCTCTACCACTTTCTCAACAAAATCACGCATAGCAGGGAAGCCATTCCTTGTGCCATCAGAACCATCCAGAAGGAAAACAATATCCCTTTGGGTAGGGTCAACTGGGAGAAGACAGGAAGACAAAAAATTAAAACTATTGCAAAAGGTAAGTTTTTGTACTAATCATACGGTTAGAAACTACTTTTTGAAAAGCACAAGCCCTGCGTTCTCTAATTTTTTATAGTAAGGAAGCAAACCATAACCTCTTTTAACAAATTAACAGCGAGCTAAAAAGGTATTTCACTGGATTCATATACCACACTGTTGGTGAAACAAGTCAAGTTGCCTTTCAGGACAGTAAGAGGCTGTGCCTGTTTACATACCAAGTACAGTTGTTGATTCTGGGGTGACGTCAATAACCAAAGCCTCCAAGGAGGACTGAAGTTGCTGTTGGATGCGTTGAAGGTCAGTGAAATCAGACACAGAGAGAGCAGAATTGTCATCGTGGGATATCTTCTGCAGTTCTCTGCTATCAGACCCCTTAGTTCCAATTGCAAAGGTCAAGACACCCAGCTGTTTGAGAGCAGAGGCTGGTGCATCAACACTGTCAGAAGACCGTCCACCACTTAGCAATATCAGGACCTGTGGAACTCCTTCCAGGCGCCTGCTTCCGGCAGAGGCCGTGAAGACATTATTCCTCAAGTACTGGAGAGCTGCTCCAGTGTTGAGGGGTCTTCCGCCTTTGTGCCTCAAACCTCTGACAGTGTCAAGGATCTCGACTTTTGTCGCATATGTGTTCAAATAGAACTGGACAGCTGGATCTCTGCTGTACTGAACCACTGAGACACGGTCTTTGTTATCATCCACACTGAGTCTCTCTACTACTCTTTGGACAAAGTCTTGCATAGCTGGGAATCCAGTTCTAGTACCATCAGATCCATCCAACAAGAATACAACATCTCTTCCTGTTGGCTCTGTCACCACTGGGAAACATAGAATTTAAGACGTATTTAGGTTCATGTTTCAAATATTTACCGTACAAAAGTCAGATGATAAAAGTCAACCCCAAGGTTTTCAAATGTACTCTATTAATCCAAGCTCAACTGTTTTGTTAAAGTTGCACTGGCTGACCTGAACTTGAAGAAATACACTTTAATACAGTTCAAGTTGCGTACTACCATCATCTTGAAATGCAAATTCAGTCACGTTCTTACCAGTTACTGTTGGTATCATGGGTGTGGCCATCACTAGCCCTGTGCTCATTAGAGAGGTGAGCTGTTCTTGAACACTGGGGAGGTCAGTGAACTCAGACACGGTTAGAGTGTAATTAGGGTCATATGATATTTTCCGCAGCTCTCCACTGTCGGAGCTCCTTGTTCCAATGCCAATGACAATGATGCCCTGCTGTTTGAGAACAGAGGCTGGAATATCTATATTGTCAAAAGACCTTCCACCATTTAGTAGAATCATGATCTGTGGAACACCTTGCAGGCTCCTACTCCCGGCGATGTTTGTAAAGACGTTGTCCCTGACGTATTGGAGGGCGGCCCCGGTGTTGAGGGGTCTGCCTCCTCTGTGTCTCAGCCCTCTTACTGAATCCACAATATCTTCTTTTGTGGTGTATGTATTCAAATAGAAATGGACCTCTGCATCTCTGCTGTATTGGACTACAGAGACACGGTCTTTGCTTTCTCCAACATTGAGTTTCTCTACCACTTTCTCAACAAAATCACGCATAGCAGGGAAGCCATTCCTTGTGCCATCAGAACCATCCAGAAGGAAAACAATATCCCTTTGGGTAGGGTCAACTGGGAGAAGACAGGAAGACAAAAAATTAAAACTATTGCAAAAGGTAAGTTTTTGTACTAATCATACGGTTAGAAACTACTTTTTGAAAAGCACAAGCCCTGCGTTCTCTAATTTTTTATAGTAAGGAAGCAAACCATAACCTCTTTTAACAAATTAACAGCGAGCTAAAAAGGTATTTCACTGGATTCATATACCACACTGTTGGTGAAACAAGTCAAGTTGCCTTTCAGGACAGTAAGAGGCTGTTTCTGTTTACATACCAAGTACAGTTGTTGATTCTGGGGTGACGTCAATAACCAAAGCCTCCAAGGAGGACTGAAGTTGCTGTTGGATGCGTTGAAGGTCAGTGAAATCAGACACAGAGAGAGCAGAATTGTCATCGTGGGATATCTTCTGCAGTTCTCTGCTATCAGACCCCTTAGTTCCAATTGCAAAGGTCAAGACACCCAGCTGTTTGAGAGCAGAGGCTGGTGCATCAACACTGTCAGAAGACCGTCCACCACTTAGCAATATCAGGACCTGTGGAACTCCTTCCAGGCGCCTGCTTCCGGCAGAGGCCGTGAAGACATTATTCCTCAAGTACTGGAGAGCTGCTCCAGTGTTGAGGGGTCTTCCGCCTTTGTGCCTCAAACCTCTGACAGTGTCAAGGATCTCGACTTTTGTCGCATATGTGTTCAAATAGAACTGGACAGCTGGATCTCTGCTGTACTGAACCACTGAGACACGGTCTTTGTTATCATCCACACTGAGTCTCTCTACTACTCTTTGGACAAAGTCTTGCATAGCTGGGAATCCAGTTCTAGTACCATCAGATCCATCCAACAAGAATACAACATCTCTTCCTGTTGGCGCTGTCACCACTGGGAAACATAGAATTTAAGACGTATTTAGGTTCATGTTTCAAATATTTACCGTACAAAAGTCAGATGATAAAAGTCAACCCCAAGGTTTTCAAATGTACTCTATTAATCCAAGCTCAACTGTTTTGTTAAAGTTGCACTGGCTGACCTGAACTTGAAGAAATACACTTTAATACAGTTCAAGTTGCGTACTACCATCATCTTGAAATGCAAATTCAGTCACGTTCTTACCAGTTACTGTTGGTATCATGGGTGTGGCCATCACTAGCCCTGTGCTCATTAGAGAGGTGAGCTGTTCTTGAACACTGGGGAGGTCAGTGAACTCAGACACGGTTAGAGTGTAATTAGGGTCATATGATATTTTCCGCAGCTCTCCACTGTCGGAGCTCCTTGTTCCAATGCCAATGACAATGATGCCCTGCTGTTTGAGAACAGAGGCTGGAATATCTATATTGTCAAAAGACCTTCCACCATTTAGTAGAATCATGATCTGTGGAACACCTTGCAGGCTCCTACTCCCGGCGATGTTTGTAAAGACGTTGTCCCTGACGTATTGGAGGGCGGCCCCGGTGTTGAGGGGTCTGCCTCCTCTGTGTCTCAGCCCTCTTACTGAATCCACAATATCTTCTTTTGTGGTGTATGTATTCAAATAGAAATGGACCTCTGCATCTCTGCTGTATTGGACTACAGAGACACGGTCTTTGCTTTCTCCAACATTGAGTTTCTCTACCACTTTCTCAACAAAATCACGCATAGCAGGGAAGCCATTCCTTGTGCCATCAGAACCATCCAGAAGGAAAACAATATCCCTTTGGGTAGGGTCAACTGGGAGAAGACAGGAAGACAAAAAATTAAAACTATTGCAAAAGGTAAGTTTTTATAAAAATCTTACGGTTAGAAACTACTTTTTGAAAAGCACAAGCCCTGCGTTCTCTAATTTTTTATAGTAAGGAAGCAAACCATAACCTCTTTTAACAAATTAACAGCGAGCTAAAAAGGTATTTCACTGGATTCATATACCACACTGTTGGTGAAACAAGTCAAGTTGCCTTTCAGGACAGTAAGAGGCTGTTTCTGTTTACATACCAAGTACAGTTGTTGATTCTGGGGTGACGTCAATAACCAAAGCCTCCAAGGAGGACTGAAGTTGCTGTTGGATGCGTTGAAGGTCAGTGAAATCAGACACAGAGAGAGCAGAATTGTCATCGTGGGATATCTTCTGCAGTTCTCTGCTATCAGACCCCTTAGTTCCAATTGCAAAGGTCAAGACACCCAGCTGTTTGAGAGCAGAGGCTGGTGCATCAACACTATCAGAAGACCGTCCACCACTTAGCAATATCAGGACCTGAGGAACTCCTTCCAGGCGCCTGCTTCCGGCAGAGGCCGTGAAGACATTATTCCTCAAGTACTGGAGAGCTGCTCCAGTGTTGAGGGGTCTTCCGCCTTTGTGCCTCAAACCTCTGACAGTGTCAAGGATCTCGACTTTTGTCGCATATGTGTTCAAATAGAACTGGACAGCTGGATCTCTGCTGTACTGAACCACTGAGACACGGTCTTTGTTATCATCCACACTGAGTCTCTCTACTACTCTTTGGACAAAGTCTTGCATAGCTGGGAATCCAGTTCTAGTGCCATCAGATCCATCCAACAAGAATACAACATCTCTTCCTGTTGGCTCTGTCACCACTGGGAAACATAGAATTTAAGACGTATTTAGGTTCATGTTTCAAATATTTACCGTACAAAAGTCAGATGATAAAAGTCAACCCCAAGGTTTTCAAATGTACTCTATTAATCCAAGCTCAACTGTTTTGTTAAAGTTGCACTGGCTGACCTGAACTTGAAGAAATACACTTTAATACAGTTCAAGTTGCGTACTACCATCATCTTGAAATGCAAATTCAGTCACGTTCTTACCAGTTACTGTTGGTATCATGGGTGTGGCCATCACTATCCTTGTGCTCATTAGAGAGGTGAGCTGTTCTTGAACACTGGGGAGGTCAGTGAACTCAGACACGGTTAGAGTGTAATTAGGGTCATATGATATTTTCCGCAGCTCTCCACTGTCGGAGCTCCTTGTTCCAATGCTAATGACAATGATGCCCTGCTGCTTGAGAACAGAGGCTGGAATATCTATATTGTCAAAAGACCTTCCACCATTTAGTAGAATCATGATCTGTGGAACACCTTGCAGGCTCCTACTCCCGGCGATGTTTGTAAAGACGTTGTCCCTGACGTATTGGAGGGCGGCCCCGGTGTTGAGGGGTCTGCCTCCTCTGTGTCTCAGCCCTCTTACTGAATCCACAATATCTTCTTTTGTGGTGTATGTATTCAAATAGAAATGGACCTCTGCATCTCTGCTGTATTGGACTACAGAGACACGGTCTTTGCTTTCTCCAACATTGAGTTTCTCTACCACTTTCTCAACAAAATCACGCATAGCAGGGAAGCCATTCCTTGTGCCATCAGAACCATCCAGAAGGAAAACAATATCCCTTTGGGTAGGGTCAACTGGGAGAAGACAGGAAGACAAAAAATTAAAACTATTGCAAAAGGTAAGTTTTTATACTAATCATACGGTTAGAAACTACTTTTTGAAAAGCACAAGCCCTGCGTTCTCTAATTTTTTATAGTAAGGAAGCAAACCATAACCTCTTTTAACAAATTAACAGCGAGCTAAAAAGGTATTTCACTGGATTCATATACCACACTGTTGGTGAAACAAGTGAAGTTGCCTTTCAGGACAGTAAGAGGCTGTTTCTGTTTACATACCAAGTACAGTTGTTGATTCTGGGGTGACGTCAATAACCAAAGCCTCCAAGGAGGACTGAAGTTGCTGTTGGATACGTTGAAGGTCAGTGAAATCAGACACAGAGAGAGCAGAATTGTCATCGTGGGATATCTTCTGCAGTTCTCTGCTATCAGACCCCTTAGTTCCAATTGCAAAGGTCAAGACACCCAGCTGTTTGAGAGCAGAGGCTGGTGCATCAACACTGTCAGAAGACCGTCCACCACTTAGCAATATCAGGACCTGTGGAACTCCTTCCAGGCGCCTGCTTCCGGCAGAGGCCGTGAAGACATTATTCCTCAAGTACTGGAGAGCTGCTCCAGTGTTGAGGGGTCTTCCGCCTTTGTGCCTCAAACCTCTGACAGTGTCAAGGATCTCGACTTTTGTCGCATATGTGTTCAAATAGAACTGGACAGCTGGATCTCTGCTGTACTGAACCACTGAGACACGGTCTTTGTTATCATCCACACTGAGTCTCTCTACTACTCTTTGGACAAAGTCTTGCATAGCTGGGAATCCAGTTCTAGTGCCATCAGATCCATCCAACAAGAATACAACATCTCTTCCTGTTGGCTCTGTCACCACTGGGAAACATAGAATTTAAGACGTATTTAGGTTCATGTTTCAAATATTTACCGTACAAAAGTCAGATGATAAAAGTCAACCCCAAGGTTTTCAAATGTACTCTATTAATCCAAGCTCAACTGTTTTGTTAAAGTTGCACTGGCTGACCTGAACTTGAAGAAATACACTTTAATACAGCTCAAGTTGCGTACTACCATCATCTTGAAATGCAAATTCAGTCACGTTCTTACCAGTTACTGTTGGTATCATGGGTGTGGCCATCACTATCCTTGTGCTCATTAGAGAGGTGAGCTGTTCTTGAACACTGGGGAGGTCAGTGAACTCAGACACGGTTAGAGTGTAATTAGGGTCATATGATATTTTCCGCAGCTCTCCACTGTCGGAGCTCCTTGTTCCAATGCTAATGACAATGATGCCCTGCTGTTTGAGAACAGAGGCTGGAATATCTATATTGTCAAAAGACCTTCCACCATTTAGTAGAATCATGATCTGTGGAACACCTTGCAGGCTCCTACTCCCGGCGATGTTTGTAAAGACGTTGTCCCTGACGTATTGGAGGGCGGCCCCGGTGTTGAGGGGTCTGCCTCCTCTGTGTCTCAGCCCTCTTACTGAATCCACAATATCTTCTTTTGTGGTGTATGTATTCAAATAGAAATGGACCTCTGCATCTCTGCTGTATTGGACTACAGAGACACGGTCTTTGCTTTCTCCAACATTGAGTTTCTCTACCACTTTCTCAACAAAATCACGCATAGCAGGGAAGCCATTCCTTGTGCCATCAGAACCATCCAGAAGGAAAACAATATCCCTTTGGGTAGGGTCAACTGGGAGAAGACAGGAAGACAAAAAATTAAAACTATTGCAAAAGGTAAGTTTTTATACTAATCATACGGTTAGAAACTACTTTTTGAAAAGCACAAGCCCTGCGTTCTCTAATTTTTTATAGTAAGGAAGCAAACCATAACCTCTTTTAACAAATTAACAGCGAGCTAAAAAGGTATTTCACTGGATTCATATACCACACTGTTGGTAAACAAGTGAAGTTGCCTTTCAGGACAGTAAGAGGCTGTTTCTGTTTACATACCAAGTACAGTTGTTGATTCTGGGGTGACGTCAATAACCAAAGCCTCCAAGGAGGACTGAAGTTGCTGTTGGATGCGTTGAAGGTCAGTGAAATCAGACACAGAGAGAGCAGAATTGTCATCGTGGGATATCTTCTGCAGTTCTCTGCTATCAGACCCCTTAGTTCCAATTGCAAAGGTCAAGACACCCAGCTGTTTGAGAGCAGAGGCTGGTGCATCAACACTGTCAGAAGACCGTCCACCACTTAGCAATATCAGGACCTGAGGAACTCCTTCCAGGCGCCTGCTTCCGGCAGGGGCCGTGAAGACATTATTCCTCAAGTACTGGAGAGCTGCTCCAGTGTTGAGGGGTCTTCCGCCTTTGTGCCTCAAACCTCTGACAGTGTCAAGGATCTCGACTTTTGTCGCATATGTGTTCAAATAGAACTGGACAGCTGGATCTCTGCTGTACTGAACCACTGAGACACGGTCTTTGTTATCATCCACACTGAGTCTCTCTACTACTCTTTGGACAAAGTCTTGCATAGCTGGGAATCCAGTTCTAGTGCCATCAGATCCATCCAACAAGAATACAACATCTCTTCCTGTTGGCTCTGTCACCACTGGGAAACATAGAATTTAAGACGTATTTAGGTTCATGTTTCAAATATTTACCGTACAAAAGTCAGATGATAAAAGTCAACCCCAAGGTTTTCAAATGTACTCTATTAATCCAAGCTCAACTGTTTTGTTAAAGTTGCACTGGCTGACCTGAACTTGAAGAAATACACTTTAATACAGTTCAAGTTGCGTACTACCATCATCTTGAAATGCAAATTCAGTCACGTTCTTACCAGTTACTGTTGGTATCATGGGTGTGGCCATCACTATCCTTGTGCTCATTAGAGAGGTGAGCTGTTCTTGAACACTGGGGAGGTCAGTGAACTCAGACACGGTTAGAGTGTAATTAGGGTCATATGATATTTTCCGCAGCTCTCCACTGTCGGAGCTCCTTGTTCCAATGCTAATGACAATGATGCCCTGCTGCTTGAGAACAGAGGCTGGAATATCTATATTGTCAAAAGACCTTCCACCATTTAGTAGAATCATGATCTGTGGAACACCTTGCAGGCTCCTACTCCCGGCGATGTTTGTAAAGACGTTGTCCCTGACGTATTGGAGGGCGGCCCCGGTGTTGAGGGGTCTGCCTCCTCTGTGTCTCAGCCCTCTTACTGAATCCACAATATCTTCTTTTGTGGTGTATGTATTCAAATAGAAATGGACCTCTGCATCTCTGCTGTATTGGACTACAGAGACACGGTCTTTGCTTTCTCCAACATTGAGTTTCTCTACCACTTTCTCAACAAAATCACGCATAGCAGGGAAGCCATTCCTTGTGCCATCAGAACCATCCAGAAGGAAAACAATATCCCTTTGGGTAGGGTCAACTGGGAGAAGACAGGAAGACAAAAAATTAAAACTATTGCAAAAGGTAAGTTTTTGTACTAATCATACGGTTAGAAACTACTTTTTGAAAAGCACAAGCCCTGCGTTCTCTAATTTTTTATAGTAAGGAAGCAAACCATAACCTCTTTCAACAAATTAACAGCGAGCTAAAAAGGTATTTCACTGGACTCATATACCACACTGTTGGTGAAACAAGTCAAGTTGCCTTTCAGGACAGTAAGAGGCTGTTTCTGTTTACATACCAAGTACAGTTGTTGATTCTGGGGTGACGTCAATAACCAAAGCCTCCAAGGAGGACTGAAGTTGCTGTTGGATGCGTTGAAGGTCAGTGAAATCAGACACAGAGA
Source organism: Pholis gunnellus (assembly GCF_910591455.1). Lineage (NCBI taxonomy): Eukaryota > Metazoa > Chordata > Actinopteri > Perciformes > Pholidae > Pholis > Pholis gunnellus. The sequence continues at coordinate 3,243,273 of NC_136539.1, forward strand.
GAGCAGAATTGTCATCGTGGGATATCTTCTGCAGTTCTCTGCTATCAGACCCCTTAGTTCCAATTGCAAAGGTCAAGACACCCAGCTGTTTGAGAGCAGAGGCTGGTGCATCAACACTGTCAGAAGACCGTCCACCACTTAGCAATATCAGGACCTGTGGAACTCCTTCCAGGCGCCTGCTTCCGGCAGAGGCCGTGAAGACATTATTCCTCAAGTACTGGAGAGCTGCTCCAGTGTTGAGGGGTCTTCCGCCTTTGTGCCTCAAACCTCTGACAGTGTCAAGGATCTCGACTTTTGTCGCATATGTGTTCAAATAGAACTGGACAGCTGGATCTCTGCTGTACTGAACCACTGAGACACGGTCTTTGTTATCATCCACACTGAGTCTCTCTACTACTCTTTGGACAAAGTCTTGCATAGCTGGGAATCCAGTTCTAGTACCATCAGATCCATCCAACAAGAATACAACATCTCTTCCTGTTGGCTCTGTCACCACTGGGAAACATAGAATTTAAGACGTATTTAGGTTCATGTTTCAAATATTTACCGTACAAAAGTCAGATAATAAAAGTCAACCCCAAGGTTTTCAAATGTACTCTATTAATCCAAGCTCAACTGTTTTGTTAAAGTTGCACTGGCTGACCTGAACTTGAAGAAATACACTTTAATACAGCTCAAGTTGCGTACTACCATCATCTTGAAATGCAAATTCAGTCACGTTCTTACCAGTTACTGTTGGTATCATGGGTGTGGCCATCACTATCCTTGTGCTCATTAGAGAGGTGAGCTGTTCTTGAACACTGGGGAGGTCAGTGAACTCAGACACGGTTAGAGTGTAATTAGGGTCATATGATATTTTCCGCAGCTCTCCACTGTCGGAGCTCCTTGTTCCAATGCTAATGACAATGATGCCCTGCTGCTTGAGAACAGAGGCTGGAATATCTATATTGTCAAAAGACCTTCCACCATTTAGTAGAATCATGATCTGTGGAACACCTTGCAGGCTCCTACTCCCGGCGATGTTTGTAAAGACGTTGTCCCTGACGTATTGGAGGGCGGCCCCGGTGTTGAGGGGTCTGCCTCCTCTGTGTCTCAGCCCTCTTACTGAATCCACAATATCTTCTTTTGTGGTGTATGTATTCAAATAGAAATGGACCTCTGCATCTCTGCTGTATTGGACTACAGAGACACGGTCTTTGCTTTCTCCAACATTGAGTTTCTCTACCACTTTCTCAACAAAATCACGCATAGCAGGGAAGCCATTCCTTGTGCCATCAGAACCATCCAGAAGGAAAACAATATCCCTTTGGGTAGGGTCAACTGGGAGAAGACAGGAAGACAAAAAATTAAAACTATTGCAAAAGGTAAGTTTTTGTACTAATCATACGGTTAGAAACTACTTTTTGAAAAGCACAAGCCCTGCGTTCTCTAATTTTTTATAGTAAGGAAGCAAACCATAACCTCTTTTAACAAATTAACAGCGAGCTAAAAAGGTATTTCACTGGACTCATATACCACACTGTTGGTGAAACAAGTCAAGTTGCCTTTCAGGACAGTAAGAGGCTGTTTCTGTTTACATACCAAGTACAGTTGTTGATTCTGGGGTGACGTCAATAACCAAAGCCTCCAAGGAGGACTGAAGTTGCTGTTGGATGCGTTGAAGGTCAGTGAAATCAGACACAGAGAGAGCAGAATTGTCATCGTGGGATATCTTCTGCAGTTCTCTGCTATCAGACCCCTTAGTTCCAATTGCAAAGGTCAAGACACCCAGCTGTTTGAGAGCAGAGGCTGGTGCATCAACACTGTCAGAAGACCGTCCACCACTTAGCAATATCAGGACCTGTGGAACTCCTTCCAGGCGCCTGCTTCCGGCAGAGGCCGTGAAGACATTATTCCTCAAGTACTGGAGAGCTGCTCCAGTGTTGAGGGGTCTTCCGCCTTTGTGCCTCAAACCTCTGACAGTGTCAAGGATCTCGACTTTTGTCGCATATGTGTTCAAATAGAACTGGACAGCTGGATCTCTGCTGTACTGAACCACTGAGACACGGTCTTTGTTATCATCCACACTGAGTCTCTCTACTACTCTTTGGACAAAGTCTTGCATAGCTGGGAATCCAGTTCTAGTGCCATCAGATCCATCCAACAAGAATACAACATCTCTTCCTGTTGGCTCTGTCACCACTGGGAAACATAGAATTTAAGACGTATTTAGGTTCATGTTTCAAATATTTACCGTACAAAAGTCAGATGATAAAAGTCAACCCCAAGGTTTTCAAATGTACTCTATTAATCCAAGCTCAACTGTTTTGTTAAAGTTGCACTGGCTGACCTGAACTTGAAGAAATACACTTTAATACAGTTCAAGTTGCGTACTACCATCATCTTGAAATGCAAATTCAGTCACGTTCTTACCAGTTACTGTTGGTATCATGGGTGTGGCCATCACTAGCCCTGTGCTCATTAGAGAGGTGAGCTGTTCTTGAACACTGGGGAGGTCAGTGAACTCAGACACGGTTAGAGTGTAATTAGGGTCATATGATATTTTCCGCAGCTCTCCACTGTCGGAGCTCCTTGTTCCAATGCCAATGACAATGATGCCCTGCTGTTTGAGAACAGAGGCTGGAATATCTATATTGTCAAAAGACCTTCCACCATTTAGTAGAATCATGATCTGTGGAACACCTTGCAGGCTCCTACTCCCGGCGATGTTTGTAAAGACGTTGTCCCTGACGTATTGGAGGGCGGCCCCGGTGTTGAGGGGTCTGCCTCCTCTGTGTCTCAGCCCTCTTACTGAATCCACAATATCTTCTTTTGTGGTGTATGTATTCAAATAGAAATGGACCTCTGCATCTCTGCTGTATTGGACTACAGAGACACGGTCTTTGCTTTCTCCAACATTGAGTTTCTCTACCACTTTCTCAACAAAATCACGCATAGCAGGGAAGCCATTCCTTGTGCCATCAGAACCATCCAGAAGGAAAACAATATCCCTTTGGGTAGGGTCAACTGGGAGAAGACAGGAAGACAAAAAATTAAAACTATTGCAAAAGGTAAGTTTTTGTACTAATCATACGGTTAGAAACTACTTTTTGAAAAGCACAAGCCCTGCGTTCTCTAATTTTTTATAGTAAGGAAGCAAACCATAACCTCTTTTAACAAATTAACAGCGAGCTAAAAAGGTATTTCACTGGATTCATATACCACACTGTTGGTGAAACAAGTCAAGTTGCCTTTCAGGACAGTAAGAGGCTGTTTCTGTTTACATACCAAGTACAGTTGTTGATTCTGGGGTGACGTCAATAACCAAAGCCTCCAAGGAGGACTGAAGTTGCTGTTGGATGCGTTGAAGGTCAGTGAAATCAGACACAGAGAGAGCAGAATTGTCATCGTGGGATATCTTCTGCAGTTCTCTGCTATCAGACCCCTTAGTTCCAATTGCAAAGGTCAAGACACCCAGCTGTTTGAGAGCAGAGGCTGGTGCATCAACACTGTCAGAAGACCGTCCACCACTTAGCAATATCAGGACCTGTGGAACTCCTTCCAGGCGCCTGCTTCCGGCAGAGGCCGTGAAGACATTATTCCTCAAGTACTGGAGAGCTGCTCCAGTGTTGAGGGGTCTTCCGCCTTTGTGCCTCAAACCTCTGACAGTGTCAAGGATCTCGACTTTTGTCGCATATGTGTTCAAATAGAACTGGACAGCTGGATCTCTGCTGTACTGAACCACTGAGACACGGTCTTTGTTATCATCCACACTGAGTCTCTCTACTACTCTTTGGACAAAGTCTTGCATAGCTGGGAATCCAGTTCTAGTGCCATCAGATCCATCCAACAAGAATACAACATCTCTTCCTGTTGGCTCTGTCACCACTGGGAAACATAGAATTTAAGACGTATTTAGGTTCATGTTTCAAATATTTACCGTACAAAAGTCAGATGATAAAAGTCAACCCCAAGGTTTTCAAATGTACTCTATTAATCCAAGCTCAACTGTTTTGTTAAAGTTGCACTGGCTGACCTGAACTTGAAGAAATACACTTTAATACAGCTCAAGTTGCGTACTACCATCATCTTGAAATGCAAATTCAGTCACGTTCTTACCAGTTACTGTTGGTATCATGGGTGTGGCCATCACTATCCTTGTGCTCATTAGAGAGGTGAGCTGTTCTTGAACACTGGGGAGGTCAGTGAACTCAGACACGGTTAGAGTGTAATTAGGGTCATATGATATTTTCCGCAGCTCTCCACTGTCGGAGCTCCTTGTTCCAATGCTAATGACAATGATGCCCTGCTGTTTGAGAACAGAGGCTGGAATATCTATATTGTCAAAAGACCTTCCACCATTTAGTAGAATCATGATCTGTGGAACACCTTGCAGGCTCCTACTCCCGGCGATGTTTGTAAAGACGTTGTCCCTGACGTATTGGAGGGCGGCCCCGGTGTTGAGGGGTCTGCCTCCTCTGTGTCTCAGCCCTCTTACTGAATCCACAATATCTTCTTTTGTGGTGTATGTATTCAAATAGAAATGGACCTCTGCATCTCTGCTGTATTGGACTACAGAGACACGGTCTTTGCTTTCTCCAACATTGAGTTTCTCTACCACTTTCTCAACAAAATCACGCATAGCAGGGAAGCCATTCCTTGTGCCATCAGAACCATCCAGAAGGAAAACAATATCCCTTTGGGTAGGGTCAACTGGGAGAAGACAGGAAGACAAAAACTTAAAACTATTGCAAAAGGTAAGTTTTTATACTAATCATACGGTTAGAAACTACTTTTTGAAAAGCACAAGCCCTGCGTTCTCTAATTTTTTATAGTAAGGAAGCAAACCATAACCTCTTTTAACAAATTAACAGCGAGCTAAAAAGGTATTTCACTGGATTCATATACCACACTGTTGGTGAAACAAGTCAAGTTGCCTTTCAGGACAGTAAGAGGCTGTTTCTGTTTACATACCAAGTACAGTTGTTGATTCTGGGGTGACGTCAATAACCAAAGCCTCCAAGGAGGACTGAAGTTGCTGTTGGATGCGTTGAAGGTCAGTGAAATCAGACACAGAGAGAGCAGAATTGTCATCGTGGGATATCTTCTGCAGTTCTCTGCTATCAGACCCCTTAGTTCCAATTGCAAAGGTCAAGACACCCAGCTGTTTGAGAGCAGAGGCTGGTGCATCAACACTGTCAGAAGACCGTCCACCACTTAGCAATATCAGGACCTGAGGAACTCCTTCCAGGCGCCTGCTTCCGGCAGAGGCCGTGAAGACATTATTCCTCAAGTACTGGAGAGCTGCTCCAGTGTTGAGGGGTCTTCCGCCTTTGTGCCTCAAACCTCTGACAGTGTCAAGGATCTCGACTTTTGTCGCATATGTGTTCAAATAGAACTGGACAGCTGGATCTCTGCTGTACTGAACCACTGAGACACGGTCTTTGTTATCATCCACACTGAGTCTCTCTACTACTCTTTGGACAAAGTCTTGCATAGCTGGGAATCCAGTTCTAGTACCATCAGATCCATCCAACAAGAATACAACATCTCTTCCTGTTGGCTCTGTCACCACTGGGAAACAGAATTTAAGACGTATTTAGGTTCATGTTTCAAATATTTACCGTACAAAAGTCAGATGATAAAAGTCAAACCCAAGGTTTTCAAATGTACTCTATTAATCCAAGCTCAACTGTTTTGTTAAAGTTGCACTGGCTGACCTGAACTTGAAGAAATACACTTTAATACAGCTCAAGTTGCGTACTACCATCATCTTGAAATGCAAATTCAGTCACGTTCTTACCAGTTACTGTTGGTATCATGGGTGTGGCCATCACTATCCTTGTGCTCATTAGAGAGGTGAGCTGTTCTTGAACACTGGGGAGGTCAGTGAACTCAGACACGGTTAGAGTGTAATTAGGGTCATATGATATTTTCCGCAGCTCTCCACTGTCGGAGCTCCTTGTTCCAATGCTAATGACAATGATGCCCTGCTGCTTGAGAACAGAGGCTGGAATATCTATATTGTCAAAAGACCTTCCACCATTTAGTAGAATCATGATCTGTGGAACACCTTGCAGGCTCCTACTCCCGGCGATGTTTGTAAAGACGTTGTCCCTGACGTATTGGAGGGCGGCCCCGGTGTTGAGGGGTCTGCCTCCTCTGTGTCTCAGCCCTCTTACTGAATCCACAATATCTTCTTTTGTGGTGTATGTATTCAAATAGAAATGGACCTCTGCATCTCTGCTGTATTGGACTACAGAGACACGGTCTTTGCTTTCTCCAACATTGAGTTTCTCTACCACTTTCTCAACAAAATCACGCATAGCAGGGAAGCCATTCCTTGTGCCATCAGAACCATCCAGAAGGAAAACAATATCCCTTTGGGTAGGGTCAACTGGGAGAAGACAGGAAGACAAAAAATTAAAACTATTGCAAAAGGTAAGTTTTTGTACTAATCATACGGTTAGAAACTACTTTTTGAAAAGCACAAGCCCTGCGTTCTCTAATTTTTTATAGTAAGGAAGCAAACCATAACCTCTTTTAACAAATTAACAGCGAGCTAAAAAGGTATTTCACTGGACTCATATACCACACTGTTGGTGAAACAAGTCAAGTTGCCTTTCAGGACAGTAAGAGGCTGTTTCTGTTTACATACCAAGTACAGTTGTTGATTCTGGGGTGATGTCAATAACCAAAGCCTCCAAGGAGGACTGAAGTTGCTGTTGGATGCGTTGAAGGTCAGTGAAATCAGACACAGAGAGAGCAGAATTGTCATCGTGGGATATCTTCTGCAGTTCTCTGCTATCAGACCCCTTAGTTCCAATTGCAAAGGTCAAGACACCCAGCTGTTTGAGAGCAGAGGCTGGTGCATCAACACTGTCAGAAGACCGTCCACCACTTAGCAATATCAGGACCTGTGGAACTCCTTCCAGGCGCCTGCTTCCGGCAGAGGCCGTGAAGACATTATTCCTCAAGTACTGGAGAGCTGCTCCAGTGTTGAGGGGTCTTCCGCCTTTGTGCCTCAAACCTCTGACAGTGTCAAGGATCTCGACTTTTGTCGCATATGTGTTCAAATAGAACTGGACAGCTGGATCTCTGCTGTACTGAACCACTGAGACACGGTCTTTGTTATCATCCACACTGAGTCTCTCTACTACTCTTTGGACAAAGTCTTGCATAGCTGGGAATCCAGTTCTAGTGCCATCAGATCCATCCAACAAGAATACAACATCTCTTCCTGTTGGCTCTGTCACCACTGGGAAACATAGAATTTAAGACGTATTTAGGTTCATGTTTCAAATATTTACCGTACAAAAGTCAGATGATAAAAGTCAACCCCAAGGTTTTCAAATGTACTCTATTAATCCAAGCTCAACTGTTTTGTTAAAGTTGCACTGGCTGACCTGAACTTGAAGAAATACACTTTAATACAGTTCAAGTTGCGTACTACCATCATCTTGAAATGCAAATTCAGTCACGTTCTTACCAGTTACTGTTGGTATCATGGGTGTGGCCATCACTAGCCCTGTGCTCATTAGAGAGGTGAGCTGTTCTTGAACACTGGGGAGGTCAGTGAACTCAGACACGGTTAGAGTGTAATTAGGGTCATATGATATTTTCCGCAGCTCTCCACTGTCGGAGCTCCTTGTTCCAATGCCAATGACAATGATGCCCTGCTGTTTGAGAACAGAGGCTGGAATATCTATATTGTCAAAAGACCTTCCACCATTTAGTAGAATCATGATCTGTGGAACACCTTGCAGGCTCCTACTCCCGGCGATGTTTGTAAAGACGTTGTCCCTGACGTATTGGAGGGCGGCCCCGGTGTTGAGGGGTCTGCCTCCTCTGTGTCTCAGCCCTCTTACTGAATCCACAATATCTTCTTTTGTGGTGTATGTATTCAAATAGAAATGGACCTCTGCATCTCTGCTGTATTGGACTACAGAGACACGGTCTTTGCTTTCTCCAACATTGAGTTTCTCTACCACTTTCTCAACAAAATCACGCATAGCAGGGAAGCCATTCCTTGTGCCATCAGAACCATCCAGAAGGAAAACAATATCCCTTTGGGTAGGGTCAACTGGGAGAAGACAGGAAGACAAAAAATTAAAACTATTGCAAAAGGTAAGTTTTTGTACTAATCATACGGTTAGAAACTACTTTTTGAAAAGCACAAGCCCTGCGTTCTCTAATTTTTTATAGTAAGGAAGCAAACCATAACCTCTTTTAACAAATTAACAGCGAGCTAAAAAGGTATTTCACTGGATTCATATACCACACTGTTGGTGAAACAAGTCAAGTTGCCTTTCAGGACAGTAAGAGGCTGTTTCTGTTTACATACCAAGTACAGTTGTTGATTCTGGGGTGACGTCAATAACCAAAGCCTCCAAGGAGGACTGAAGTTGCTGTTGGATGCGTTGAAGGTCAGTGAAATCAGACACAGAGAGAGCAGAATTGTCATCGTGGGATATCTTCTGCAGTTCTCTGCTATCAGACCCCTTAGTTCCAATTGCAAAGGTCAAGACACCCAGCTGTTTGAGAGCAGAGGCTGGTGCATCAACACTGTCAGAAGACCGTCCACCACTTAGCAATATCAGGACCTGTGGAACTCCTTCCAGGCGCCTGCTTCCGGCAGAGGCCGTGAAGACATTATTCCTCAAGTACTGGAGAGCTGCTCCAGTGTTGAGGGGTCTTCCGCCTTTGTGCCTCAAACCTCTGACAGTGTCAAGGATCTCGACTTTTGTCGCATATGTGTTCAAATAGAACTGGACAGCTGGATCTCTGCTGTACTGAACCACTGAGACACGGTCTTTGTTATCATCCACACTGAGTCTCTCTACTACTCTTTGGACAAAGTCTTGCATAGCTGGGAATCCAGTTCTAGTACCATCAGATCCATCCAACAAGAATACAACATCTCTTCCTGTTGGCGCTGTCACCACTGGGAAACATAGAATTTAAGACGTATTTAGGTTCATGTTTCAAATATTTACCGTACAAAAGTCAGATGATAAAAGTCAACCCCAAGGTTTTCAAATGTACTCTATTAATCCAAGCTCAACTGTTTTGTTAAAGTTGCACTGGCTGACCTGAACTTGAAGAAATACACTTTAATACAGTTCAAGTTGCGTACTACCATCATCTTGAAATGCAAATTCAGTCACGTTCTTACCAGTTACTGTTGGTATCATGGGTGTGGCCATCACTAGCCCTGTGCTCATTAGAGAGGTGAGCTGTTCTTGAACACTGGGGAGGTCAGTGAACTCAGACACGGTTAGAGTGTAATTAGGGTCATATGATATTTTCCGCAGCTCTCCACTGTCGGAGCTCCTTGTTCCAATGCCAATGACAATGATGCCCTGCTGTTTGAGAACAGAGGCTGGAATATCTATATTGTCAAAAGACCTTCCACCATTTAGTAGAATCATGATCTGTGGAACACCTTGCAGGCTCCTACTCCCGGCGATGTTTGTAAAGACGTTGTCCCTGACGTATTGGAGGGCGGCCCCGGTGTTGAGGGGTCTGCCTCCTCTGTGTCTCAGCCCTCTTACTGAATCCACAATATCTTCTTTTGTGGTGTATGTATTCAAATAGAAATGGACCTCTGCATCTCTGCTGTATTGGACTACAGAGACACGGTCTTTGCTTTCTCCAACATTGAGTTTCTCTACCACTTTCTCAACAAAATCACGCATAGCAGGGAAGCCATTCCTTGTGCCATCAGAACCATCCAGAAGGAAAACAATATCCCTTTGGGTAGGGTCAACTGGGAGAAGACAGGAAGACAAAAAATTAAAACTATTGCAAAAGGTAAGTTTTTGTACTAATCATACGGTTAGAAACTACTTTTTGAAAAGCACAAGCCCTGCGTTCTCTAATTTTTTATAGTAAGGAAGCAAACCATAACCTCTTTTAACAAATTAACAGCGAGCTAAAAAGGTATTTCACTGGACTCATATACCACACTGTTGGTGAAACAAGTCAAGTTGCCTTTCAGGACAGTAAGAGGCTGTTTCTGTTTACATACCAAGTACAGTTGTTGATTCTGGGGTGACGTCAATAACCAAAGCCTCCAAGGAGGACTGAAGTTGCTGTTGGATGCGTTGAAGGTCAGTGAAATCAGACACAGAGAGAGCAGAATTGTCATCGTGGGATATCTTCTGCAGTTCTCTGCTATCAGACCCCTTAGTTCCAATTGCAAAGGTCAAGACACCCAGCTGTTTGAGAGCAGAGGCTGGTGCATCAACACTGTCAGAAGACCGTCCACCACTTAGCAATATCAGGACCTGTGGAACTCCTTCCAGGCGCCTGCTTCCGGCAGAGGCCGTGAAGACATTATTCCTCAAGTACTGGAGAGCTGCTCCAGTGTTGAGGGGTCTTCCGCCTTTGTGCCTCAAACCTCTGACAGTGTCAAGGATCTCGACTTTTGTCGCATATGTGTTCAAATAGAACTGGACAGCTGGATCTCTGCTGTACTGAACCACTGAGACACGGTCTTTGTTATCATCCACACTGAGTCTCTCTACTACTCTTTGGACAAAGTCTTGCATAGCTGGGAATCCAGTTCTAGTGCCATCAGATCCATCCAACAAGAATACAACATCTCTTCCTGTTGGCTCTGTCACCACTGGGAAACATAGAATTTAAGACGTATTTAGGTTCATGTTTCAAATATTTACCGTACAAAAGTCAGATGATAAAAGTCAACCCCAAGGTTTTCAAATGTACTCTATTAATCCAAGCTCAACTGTTTTGTTAAAGTTGCACTGGCTGACCTGAACTTGAAGAAATACACTTTAATACAGTTCAAGTTGCGTACTACCATCATCTTGAAATGCAAATTCAGTCACGTTCTTACCAGTTACTGTTGGTATCATGGGTGTGGCCATCACTATCCTTGTGCTCATTAGAGAGGTGAGCTGTTCTTGAACACTGGGGAGGTCAGTGAACTCAGACACGGTTAGAGTGTAATTAGGGTCATATGATATTTTCCGCAGCTCTCCACTGTCGGAGCTCCTTGTTCCAATGCTAATGACAATGATGCCCTGCTGCTTGAGAACAGAGGCTGGAATATCTATATTGTCAAAAGACCTTCCACCATTTAGTAGAATCATGATCTGTGGAACACCTTGCAGGCTCCTACTCCCGGCGATGTTTGTAAAGACGTTGTCCCTGACGTATTGGAGGGCGGCCCCGGTGTTGAGGGGTCTGCCTCCTCTGTGTCTCAGCCCTCTTACTGAATCCACAATATCTTCTTTTGTGGTGTATGTATTCAAATAGAAATGGACCTCTGCATCTCTGCTGTATTGGACTACAGAGACACGGTCTTTGCTTTCTCCAACATTGAGTTTCTCTACCACTTTCTCAACAAAATCACGCATAGCAGGGAAGCCATTCCTTGTGCCATCAGAACCATCCAGAAGGAAAACAATATCCCTTTGGGTAGGGTCAACTGGGAGAAGACAGGAAGACAAAAAATTAAAACTATTGCAAAAGGTAAGTTTTTGTACTAATCATACGGTTAGAAACTACTTTTTGAAAAGCACAAGCCCTGCGTTCTCTAATTTTTTATAGTAAGGAAGCAAACCATAACCTCTTTTAACAAATTAACAGCGAGCTAAAAAGGTATTTCACTGGACTCATATACCACACTGTTGGTGAAACAAGTCAAGTTGCCTTTCAGGACAGTAAGAGGCTGTTTCTGTTTACATACCAAGTACAGTTGTTGATTCTGGGGTGACGTCAATAACCAAAGCCTCCAAGGAGGACTGAAGTTGCTGTTGGATGCGTTGAAGGTCAGTGAAATCAGACACAGAGAGAGCAGAATTGTCATCGTGGGATATCTTCTGCAGTTCTCTGCTATCAGACCCCTTAGTTCCAATTGCAAAGGTCAAGACACCCAGCTGTTTGAGAGCAGAGGCTGGTGCATCAACACTGTCAGAAGACCGTCCACCACTTAGCAATATCAGGACCTGTGGAACTCCTTCCAGGCGCCTGCTTCCGGCAGAGGCCGTGAAGACATTATTCCTCAAGTACTGGAGAGCTGCTCCAGTGTTGAGGGGTCTTCCGCCTTTGTGCCTCAAACCTCTGACAGTGTCAAGGATCTCGACTTTTGTCGCATATGTGTTCAAATAGAACTGGACAGCTGGATCTCTGCTGTACTGAACCACTGAGACACGGTCTTTGTTATCATCCACACTGAGTCTCTCTACTACTCTTTGGACAAAGTCTTGCATAGCTGGGAATCCAGTTCTAGTGCCATCAGATCCATCCAACAAGAATACAACATCTCTTCCTGTTGGCTCTGTCACCACTGGGAAACATAGAATTTAAGACGTATTTAGGTTCATGTTTCAAATATTTACCGTACAAAAGTCAGATGATAAAAGTCAACCCCAAGGTTTTCAAATGTACTCTATTAATCCAAGCTCAACTGTTTTGTTAAAGTTGCACTGGCTGACCTGAACTTGAAGAAATACACTTTAATACAGTTCAAGTTGCGTACTACCATCATCTTGAAATGCAAATTCAGTCACGTTCTTACCAGTTACTGTTGGTATCATGGGTGTGGCCATCACTAGCCCTGTGCTCATTAGAGAGGTGAGCTGTTCTTGAACACTGGGGAGGTCAGTGAACTCAGACACGGTTAGAGTGTAATTAGGGTCATATGATATTTTCCGCAGCTCTCCACTGTCGGAGCTCCTTGTTCCAATGCCAATGACAATGATGCCCTGCTGTTTGAGAACAGAGGCTGGAATATCTATATTGTCAAAAGACCTTCCACCATTTAGTAGAATCATGATCTGTGGAACACCTTGCAGGCTCCTACTCCCGGCGATGTTTGTAAAGACGTTGTCCCTGACGTATTGGAGGGCGGCCCCGGTGTTGAGGGGTCTGCCTCCTCTGTGTCTCAGCCCTCTTACTGAATCCACAATATCTTCTTTTGTGGTGTATGTATTCAAATAGAAATGGACCTCTGCATCTCTGCTGTATTGGACTACAGAGACACGGTCTTTGCTTTCTCCAACATTGAGTTTCTCTACCACTTTCTCAACAAAATCACGCATAGCAGGGAAGCCATTCCTTGTGCCATCAGAACCATCCAGAAGGAAAACAATATCCCTTTGGGTAGGGTCAACTGGGAGAAGACAGGAAGACAAAAAATTAAAACTATTGCAAAAGGTAAGTTTTTGTACTAATCATACGGTTAGAAACTACTTTTTGAAAAGCACAAGCCCTGCGTTCTCTAATTTTTTATAGTAAGGAAGCAAACCATAACCTCTTTTAACAAATTAACAGCGAGCTAAAAAGGTATTTCACTGGATTCATATACCACACTGTTGGTGAAACAAGTCAAGTTGCCTTTCAGGACAGTAAGAGGCTGTTTCTGTTTACATACCAAGTACAGTTGTTGATTCTGGGGTGACGTCAATAACCAAAGCCTCCAAGGAGGACTGAAGTTGCTGTTGGATGCGTTGAAGGTCAGTGAAATCAGACACAGAGAGAGCAGAATTGTCATCGTGGGATATCTTCTGCAGTTCTCTGCTATCAGACCCCTTAGTTCCAATTGCAAAGGTCAAGACACCCAGCTGTTTGAGAGCAGAGGCTGGTGCATCAACACTGTCAGAAGACCGTCCACCACTTAGCAATATCAGGACCTGTGGAACTCCTTCCAGGCGCCTGCTTCCGGCAGAGGCCGTGAAGACATTATTCCTCAAGTACTGGAGAGCTGCTCCAGTGTTGAGGGGTCTTCCGCCTTTGTGCCTCAAACCTCTGACAGTGTCAAGGATCTCGACTTTTGTCGCATATGTGTTCAAATAGAACTGGACAGCTGGATCTCTGCTGTACTGAACCACTGAGACACGGTCTTTGTTATCATCCACACTGAGTCTCTCTACTACTCTTTGGACAAAGTCTTGCATAGCTGGGAATCCAGTTCTAGTACCATCAGATCCATCCAACAAGAATACAACATCTCTTCCTGTTGGCGCTGTCACCACTGGGAAACATAGAATTTAAGACGTATTTAGGTTCATGTTTCAAATATTTACCGTACAAAAGTCAGATGATAAAAGTCAACCCCAAGGTTTTCAAATGTACTCTATTAATCCAAGCTCAACTGTTTTGTTAAAGTTGCACTGGCTGACCTGAACTTGAAGAAATACACTTTAATACAGTTCAAGTTGCGTACTACCATCATCTTGAAATGCAAATTCAGTCACGTTCTTACCAGTTACTGTTGGTATCATGGGTGTGGCCATCACTAGCCCTGTGCTCATTAGAGAGGTGAGCTGTTCTTGAACACTGGGGAGGTCAGTGAACTCAGACACGGTTAGAGTGTAATTAGGGTCATATGATATTTTCCGCAGCTCTCCACTGTCGGAGCTCCTTGTTCCAATGCCAATGACAATGATGCCCTGCTGTTTGAGAACAGAGGCTGGAATATCTATATTGTCAAAAGACCTTCCACCATTTAGTAGAATCATGATCTGTGGAACACCTTGCAGGCTCCTACTCCCGGCGATGTTTGTAAAGACGTTGTCCCTGACGTATTGGAGGGCGGCCCCGGTGTTGAGGGGTCTGCCTCCTCTGTGTCTCAGCCCTCTTACTGAATCCACAATATCTTCTTTTGTGGTGTATGTATTCAAATAGAAATGGACCTCTGCATCTCTGCTGTATTGGACTACAGAGACACGGTCTTTGCTTTCTCCAACATTGAGTTTCTCTACCACTTTCTCAACAAAATCACGCATAGCAGGGAAGCCATTCCTTGTGCCATCAGAACCATCCAGAAGGAAAACAATATCCCTTTGGGTAGGGTCAACTGGGAGAAGACAGGAAGACAAAAAATTAAAACTATTGCAAAAGGTAAGTTTTTGTACTAATCATACGGTTAGAAACTACTTTTTGAAAAGCACAAGCCCTGCGTTCTCTAATTTTTTATAGTAAGGAAGCAAACCATAACCTCTTTTAACAAATTAACAGCGAGCTAAAAAGGTATTTCACTGGACTCATATACCACACTGTTGGTGAAACAAGTCAAGTTGCCTTTCAGGACAGTAAGAGGCTGTTTCTGTTTACATACCAAGTACAGTTGTTGATTCTGGGGTGACGTCAATAACCAAAGCCTCCAAGGAGGACTGAAGTTGCTGTTGGATGCGTTGAAGGTCAGTGAAATCAGACACAGAGAGAGCAGAATTGTCATCGTGGGATATCTTCTGCAGTTCTCTGCTATCAGACCCCTTAGTTCCAATTGCAAAGGTCAAGACACCCAGCTGTTTGAGAGCAGAGGCTGGTGCATCAACACTGTCAGAAGACCGTCCACCACTTAGCAATATCAGGACCTGTGGAACTCCTTCCAGGCGCCTGCTTCCGGCAGAGGCCGTGAAGACATTATTCCTCAAGTACTGGAGAGCTGCTCCAGTGTTGAGGGGTCTTCCGCCTTTGTGCCTCAAACCTCTGACAGTGTCAAGGATCTCGACTTTTGTCGCATATGTGTTCAAATAGAACTGGACAGCTGGATCTCTGCTGTACTGAACCACTGAGACACGGTCTTTGTTATCATCCACACTGAGTCTCTCTACTACTCTTTGGACAAAGTCTTGCATAGCTGGGAATCCAGTTCTAGTGCCATCAGATCCATCCAACAAGAATACAACATCTCTTCCTGTTGGCTCTGTCACCACTGGGAAACATAGAATTTAAGACGTATTTAGGTTCATGTTTCAAATATTTACCGTACAAAAGTCAGATGATAAAAGTCAACCCCAAGGTTTTCAAATGTACTCTATTAATCCAAGCTCAACTGTTTTGTTAAAGTTGCACTGGCTGACCTGAACTTGAAGAAATACACTTTAATACAGTTCAAGTTGCGTACTACCATCATCTTGAAATGCAAATTCAGTCACGTTCTTACCAGTTACTGTTGGTATCATGGGTGTGGCCATCACTAGCCCTGTGCTCATTAGAGAGGTGAGCTGTTCTTGAACACTGGGGAGGTCAGTGAACTCAGACACGGTTAGAGTGTAATTAGGGTCATATGATATTTTCCGCAGCTCTCCACTGTCGGAGCTCCTTGTTCCAATGCCAATGACAATGATGCCCTGCTGTTTGAGAACAGAGGCTGGAATATCTATATTGTCAAAAGACCTTCCACCATTTAGTAGAATCATGATCTGTGGAACACCTTGCAGGCTCCTACTCCCGGCGATGTTTGTAAAGACGTTGTCCCTGACGTATTGGAGGGCGGCCCCGGTGTTGAGGGGTCTGCCTCCTCTGTGTCTCAGCCCTCTTACTGAATCCACAATATCTTCTTTTGTGGTGTATGTATTCAAATAGAAATGGACCTCTGCATCTCTGCTGTATTGGACTACAGAGACACGGTCTTTGCTTTCTCCAACATTGAGTTTCTCTACCACTTTCTCAACAAAATCACGCATAGCAGGGAAGCCATTCCTTGTGCCATCAGAACCATCCAGAAGGAAAACAATATCCCTTTGGGTAGGGTCAACTGGGAGAAGACAGGAAGACAAAAAATTAAAACTATTGCAAAAGGTAAGTTTTTGTACTAATCATACGGTTAGAAACTACTTTTTGAAAAGCACAAGCCCTGCGTTCTCTAATTTTTTATAGTAAGGAAGCAAACCATAACCTCTTTTAACAAATTAACAGCGAGCTAAAAAGGTATTTCACTGGATTCATATACCACACTGTTGGTGAAACAAGTCAAGTTGCCTTTCAGGACAGTAAGAGGCTGTTTCTGTTTACATACCAAGTACAGTTGTTGATTCTGGGGTGACGTCAATAACCAAAGCCTCCAAGGAGGACTGAAGTTGCTGTTGGATGCGTTGAAGGTCAGTGAAATCAGACACAGAGAGAGCAGAATTGTCATCGTGGGATATCTTCTGCAGTTCTCTGCTATCAGACCCCTTAGTTCCAATTGCAAAGGTCAAGACACCCAGCTGTTTGAGAGCAGAGGCTGGTGCATCAACACTGTCAGAAGACCGTCCACCACTTAGCAATATCAGGACCTGTGGAACTCCTTCCAGGCGCCTGCTTCCGGCAGAGGCCGTGAAGACATTATTCCTCAAGTACTGGAGAGCTGCTCCAGTGTTGAGGGGTCTTCCGCCTTTGTGCCTCAAACCTCTGACAGTGTCAAGGATCTCGACTTTTGTCGCATATGTGTTCAAATAGAACTGGACAGCTGGATCTCTGCTGTACTGAACCACTGAGACACGGTCTTTGTTATCATCCACACTGAGTCTCTCTACTACTCTTTGGACAAAGTCTTGCATAGCTGGGAATCCAGTTCTAGTGCCATCAGATCCATCCAACAAGAATACAACATCTCTTCCTGTTGGCTCTGTCACCACTGGGAAACATAGAATTTAAGACGTATTTAGGTTCATGTTTCAAATATTTACCGTACAAAAGTCAGATGATAAAAGTCAACCCCAAGGTTTTCAAATGTACTCTATTAATCCAAGCTCAACTGTTTTGTTAAAGTTGCACTGGCTGACCTGAACTTGAAGAAATACACTTTAATACAGTTCAAGTTGCGTACTACCATCATCTTGAAATGCAAATTCAGTCACGTTCTTACCAGTTACTGTTGGTATCATGGGTGTGGCCATCACTAGCCCTGTGCTCATTAGAGAGGTGAGCTGTTCTTGAACACTGGGGAGGTCAGTGAACTCAGACACGGTTAGAGTGTAATTAGGGTCATATGATATTTTCCGCAGCTCTCCACTGTCGGAGCTCCTTGTTCCAATGCTAATGACAATGATGCCCTGCTGCTTGAGAACAGAGGCTGGAATATCTATATTGTCAAAAGACCTTCCACCATTTAGTAGAATCATGATCTGTGGAACACCTTGCAGGCTCCTACTCCCGGCGATGTTTGTAAAGACGTTGTCCCTGACGTATTGGAGGGCGGCCCCGGTGTTGAGGGGTCTGCCTCCTCTGTGTCTCAGCCCTCTTACTGAATCCACAATATCTTCTTTTGTGGTGTATGTATTCAAATAGAAATGGACCTCTGCATCTCTGCTGTATTGGACTACAGAGACACGGTCTTTGCTTTCTCCAACATTGAGTTTCTCTACCACTTTCTCAACAAAATCACGCATAGCAGGGAAGCCATTCCTTGTGCCATCAGAACCATCCAGAAGGAAAACAATATCCCTTTGGGTAGGGTCAACTGGGAGAAGACAGGAAGACAAAAAATTAAAACTATTGCAAAAGGTAAGTTTTTGTACTAATCATACGGTTAGAAACTACTTTTTGAAAAGCACAAGCCCTGCGTTCTCTAATTTTTTATAGTAAGGAAGCAAACCATAACCTCTTTCAACAAATTAACAGCGAGCTAAAAAGGTATTTCACTGGACTCATATACCACACTGTTGGTGAAACAAGTCAAGTTGCCTTTCAGGACAGTAAGAGGCTGTTTCTGTTTACATACCAAGTACAGTTGTTGATTCTGGGGTGACGTCAATAACCAAAGCCTCCAAGGAGGACTGAAGTTGCTGTTGGATGCGTTGAAGGTCAGTGAAATCAGACACAGAGAGAGCAGAATTGTCATCGTGGGATATCTTCTGCAGTTCTCTGCTATCAGACCCCTTAGTTCCAATTGCAAAGGTCAAGACACCCAGCTGTTTGAGAGCAGAGGCTGGTGCATCAACACTGTCAGAAGACCGTCCACCACTTAGCAATATCAGGACCTGTGGAACTCCTTCCAGGCGCCTGCTTCCGGCAGAGGCCGTGAAGACATTATTCCTCAAGTACTGGAGAGCTGCTCCAGTGTTGAGGGGTCTTCCGCCTTTGTGCCTCAAACCTCTGACAGTGTCAAGGATCTCGACTTTTGTCGCATATGTGTTCAAATAGAACTGGACAGCTTGATCTCTGCTGTACTGAACCACTGAGACACGGTCTTTGTTATCATCCACACTGAGTCTCTCTACTACTCTTTGGACAAAGTCTTGCATAGCTGGGAATCCAGTTCTAGTACCATCAGATCCATCCAACAAGAATACAACATCTCTTCCTGTTGGCTCTGTCACCACTGGGAAACATAGAATTTAAGACGTATTTAGGTTCATGTTTCAAATATTTACCGTACAAAAGTCAGATGATAAAAGTCAACCCCAAGGTTTTCAAATGTACTCTATTAATCCAAGCTCAACTGTTTTGTTAAAGTTGCACTGGCTGACCTGAACTTGAAGAAATACACTTTAATACAGCTCAAGTTGCGTACTACCATCATCTTGAAATGCAAATTCAGTCACGTTCTTACCAGTTACTGTTGGTATCATGGGTGTGGCCATCACTATCCTTGTGCTCATTAGAGAGGTGAGCTGTTCTTGAACACTGGGGAGGTCAGTGAACTCAGACACGGTTAGAGTGTAATTAGGGTCATATGATATTTTCCGCAGCTCTCCACTGTCGGAGCTCCTTGTTCCAATGCTAATGACAATGATGCCCTGCTGCTTGAGAACAGAGGCTGGAATATCTATATTGTCAAAAGACCTTCCACCATTTAGTAGAATCATGATCTGTGGAACACCTTGCAGGCTCCTACTCCCGGCGATGTTTGTAAAGACGTTGTCCCTGACGTATTGGAGGGCGGCCCCGGTGTTGAGGGGTCTGCCTCCTCTGTGTCTCAGCCCTCTTACTGAATCCACAATATCTTCTTTTGTGGTGTATGTATTCAAATAGAAATGGACCTCTGCATCTCTGCTGTATTGGACTACAGAGACACGGTCTTTGCTTTCTCCAACATTGAGTTTCTCTACCACTTTCTCAACAAAATCACGCATAGCAGGGAAGCCATTCCTTGTGCCATCAGAACCATCCAGAAGGAAAACAATATCCCTTTGGGTAGGGTCAACTGGGAGAAGACAGGAAGACAAAAAATTAAAACTATTGCAAAAGGTAAGTTTTTGTACTAATCATACGGTTAGAAACTACTTTTTGAAAAGCACAAGCCCTGCGTTCTCTAATTTTTTATAGTAAGGAAGCAAACCATAACCTCTTTTAACAAATTAACAGCGAGCTAAAAAGGTATTTCACTGGACTCATATACCACACTGTTGGTGAAACAAGTCAAGTTGCCTTTCAGGACAGTAAGAGGCTGTTTCTGTTTACATACCAAGTACAGTTGTTGATTCTGGGGTGACGTCAATAACCAAAGCCTCCAAGGAGGACTGAAGTTGCTGTTGGATGCGTTGAAGGTCAGTGAAATCAGACACAGAGAGAGCAGAATTGTCATCGTGGGATATCTTCTGCAGTTCTCTGCTATCAGACCCCTTAGTTCCAATTGCAAAGGTCAAGACACCCAGCTGTTTGAGAGCAGAGGCTGGTGCATCAACACTGTCAGAAGACCGTCCACCACTTAGCAATATCAGGACCTGAGGAACTCCTTCCAGGCGCCTGCTTCCGGCAGAGGCCGTGAAGACATTATTCCTCAAGTACTGGAGAGCTGCTCCAGTGTTGAGGGGTCTTCCGCCTTTGTGCCTCAAACCTCTGACAGTGTCAAGGATCTCGACTTTTGTCGCATATGTGTTCAAATAGAACTGGACAGCTGGATCTCTGCTGTACTGAACCACTGAGACACGGTCTTTGTTATCATCCACACTGAGTCTCTCTACTACTCTTTGGACAAAGTCTTGCATAGCTGGGAATCCAGTTCTAGTGCCATCAGATCCATCCAACAAGAATACAACATCTCTTCCTGTTGGCTCTGTCACCACTGGGAAACATAGAATTTAAGACGTATTTAGGTTCATGTTTCAAATATTTACCGTACAAAAGTCAGATGATAAAAGTCAACCCCAAGGTTTTCAAATGTACTCTATTAATCCAAGCTCAACTGTTTTGTTAAAGTTGCACTGGCTGACCTGAACTTGAAGAAATACACTTTAATACAGCTCAAGTTGCGTACTACCATCATCTTGAAATGCAAATTCAGTCACGTTCTTACCAGTTACTGTTGGTATCATGGGTGTGGCCATCACTATCCTTGTGCTCATTAGAGAGGTGAGCTGTTCTTGAACACTGGGGAGGTCAGTGAACTCAGACACGGTTAGAGTGTAATTAGGGTCATATGATATTTTCCGCAGCTCTCCACTGTCGGAGCTCCTTGTTCCAATGCTAATGACAATGATGCCCTGCTGCTTGAGAACAGAGGCTGGAATATCTATATTGTCAAAAGACCTTCCACCATTTAGTAGAATCATGATCTGTGGAACACCTTGCAGGCTCCTACTCCCGGCGATGTTTGTAAAGACGTTGTCCCTGACGTATTGGAGGGCGGCCCCGGTGTTGAGGGGTCTGCCTCCTCTGTGTCTCAGCCCTCTTACTGAATCCACAATATCTTCTTTTGTGGTGTATGTATTCAAATAGAAATGGACCTCTGCATCTCTGCTGTATTGGACTACAGAGACACGGTCTTTGCTTTCTCCAACATTGAGTTTCTCTACCACTTTCTCAACAAAATCACGCATAGCAGGGAAGCCATTCCTTGTGCCATCAGAACCATCCAGAAGGAAAACAATATCCCTTTGGGTAGGGTCAACTGGGAGAAGACAGGAAGACAAAAAATTAAAACTATTGCAAAAGGTAAGTTTTTGTACTAATCATACGGTTAGAAACTACTTTTTGAAAAGCACAAGCCCTGCGTTCTCTAATTTTTTATAGTAAGGAAGCAAACCATAACCTCTTTTAACAAATTAACAGCGAGCTAAAAAGGTATTTCACTGGACTCATATACCACACTGTTGGTGAAACAAGTCAAGTTGCCTTTCAGGACAGTAAGAGGCTGTTTCTGTTTACATACCAAGTACAGTTGTTGATTCTGGGGTGACGTCAATAACCAAAGCCTCCAAGGAGGACTGAAGTTGCTGTTGGATGCGTTGAAGGTCAGTGAAATCAGACACAGAGAGAGCAGAATTGTCATCGTGGGATATCTTCTGCAGTTCTCTGCTATCAGACCCCTTAGTTCCAATTGCAAAGGTCAAGACACCCAGCTGTTTGAGAGCAGAGGCTGGTGCATCAACACTGTCAGAAGACCGTCCACCACTTAGCAATATCAGGACCTGAGGAACTCCTTCCAGGCGCCTGCTTCCGGCAGAGGCCGTGAAGACATTATTCCTCAAGTACTGGAGAGCTGCTCCAGTGTTGAGGGGTCTTCCGCCTTTGTGCCTCAAACCTCTGACAGTGTCAAGGATCTCGACTTTTGTCGCATATGTGTTCAAATAGAACTGGACAGCTGGATCTCTGCTGTACTGAACCACTGAGACACGGTCTTTGTTATCATCCACACTGAGTCTCTCTACTACTCTTTGGACAAAGTCTTGCATAGCTGGGAATCCAGTTCTAGTGCCATCAGATCCATCCAACAAGAATACAACATCTCTTCCTGTTGGCTCTGTCACCACTGGGAAACATAGAATTTAAGACGTATTTAGGTTCATGTTTCAAATATTTACCGTACAAAAGTCAGATGATAAAAGTCAACCCCAAGGTTTTCAAATGTACTCTATTAATCCAAGCTCAACTGTTTTGTTAAAGTTGCACTGGCTGACCTGAACTTGAAGAAATACACTTTAATACAGCTCAAGTTGCGTACTACCATCATCTTGAAATGCAAATTCAGTCACGTTCTTACCAGTTACTGTTGGTATCATGGGTGTGGCCATCACTATCCTTGTGCTCATTAGAGAGGTGAGCTGTTCTTGAACACTGGGGAGGTCAGTGAACTCAGACACGGTTAGAGTGTAATTAGGGTCATATGATATTTTCCGCAGCTCTCCACTGTCGGAGCTCCTTGTTCCAATGCTAATGACAATGATGCCCTGCTGCTTGAGAACAGAGGCTGGAATATCTATATTGTCAAAAGACCTTCCACCATTTAGTAGAATCATGATCTGTGGAACACCTTGCAGGCTCCTACTCCCGGCGATGTTTGTAAAGACGTTGTCCCTGACGTATTGGAGGGCGGCCCCGGTGTTGAGGGGTCTGCCTCCTCTGTGTCTCAGCCCTCTTACTGAATCCACAATATCTTCTTTTGTGGTATATGTATTCAAATAGAAATGGACCTCTGCATCTCTGCTGTATTGGACTACAGAGACACGGTCTTTGCTTTCTCCAACATTGAGTTTCTCTACCACTTTCTCAACAAAATCACGCATAGCAGGGAAGCCATTCCTTGTGCCATCAGAACCATCCAGAAGGAAAACAATATCCCTTTGGGTAGGGTCAACTGGGAGAAGACAGGAAGACAAAAAATTAAAACTATTGCAAAAGGTAAGTTTTTGTACTAATCATACGGTTAGAAACTACTTTTTGAAAAGCACAAGCCCTGCGTTCTCTAATTTTTTATAGTAAGGAAGCAAACCATAACCTCTTTTAACAAATTAACAGCGAGCTAAAAAGGTATTTCACTGGACTCATATACCACACTGTTGGTGAAACAAGTCAAGTTGCCTTTCAGGACAGTAAGAGGCTGTTTCTGTTTACATACCAAGTACAGTTGTTGATTCTGGGGTGACGTCAATAACCAAAGCCTCCAAGGAGGACTGAAGTTGCTGTTGGATGCGTTGAAGGTCAGTGAAATCAGACACAGAGAGAGCAGAATTGTCATCGTGGGATATCTTCTGCAGTTCTCTGCTATCAGACCCCTTAGTTCCAATTGCAAAGGTCAAGACACCCAGCTGTTTGAGAGCAGAGGCTGGTGCATCAACACTGTCAGAAGACCGTCCACCACTTAGCAATATCAGGACCTGTGGAACTCCTTCCAGGCGCCTGCTTCCGGCAGAGGCCGTGAAGACATTATTCCTCAAGTACTGGAGAGCTGCTCCAGTGTTGAGGGGTCTTCCGCCTTTGTGCCTCAAACCTCTGACAGTGTCAAGGATCTCGACTTTTGTCGCATATGTGTTCAAATAGAACTGGACAGCTGGATCTCTGCTGTACTGAACCACTGAGACACGGTCTTTGTTATCATCCACACTGAGTCTCTCTACTACTCTTTGGACAAAGTCTTGCATAGCTGGGAATCCAGTTCTAGTACCATCAGATCCATCCAACAAGAATACAACATCTCTTCCTGTTGGCTCTGTCACCACTGGGAAACATAGAATTTAAGACGTATTTAGGTTCATGTTTCAAATATTTACCGTACAAAAGTCAGATGATAAAAGTCAACCCCAAGGTTTTCAAATGTACTCTATTAATCCAAGCTCAACTGTTTTGTTAAAGTTGCACTGGCTGACCTGAACTTGAAGAAATACACTTTAATACAGTTCAAGTTGCGTACTACCATCATCTTGAAATGCAAATTCAGTCACGTTCTTACCAGTTACTGTTGGTATCATGGGTGTGGCCATCACTAGCCCTGTGCTCATTAGAGAGGTGAGCTGTTCTTGAACACTGGGGAGGTCAGTGAACTCAGACACGGTTAGAGTGTAATTAGGGTCATATGATATTTTCCGCAGCTCTCCACTGTCGGAGCTCCTTGTTCCAATGCCAATGACAATGATGCCCTGCTGTTTGAGAACAGAGGCTGGAATATCTATATTGTCAAAAGACCTTCCACCAGTTAGTAGAATCATGATCTGTGGAACACCTTGCAGGCTCCTACTCCCGGCGATGTTTGTAAAGACGTTGTCCCTGACGTATTGGAGGGCGGCCCCGGTGTTGAGGGGTCTGCCTCCTCTGTGTCTCAGCCCTCTTACTGAATCCACAATATCTTCTTTTGTGGTGAATGTATTCAAATAGAAATGGACCTCTGCATCTCTGCTGTATTGGACTACAGAGACACGGTCTTTGCTTTCTCCAACATTGACTTTCTCTACCACTTTCTCAACAAAATCACGCATAGCAGGGAAGCCATTCCTTGTGCCATCAGAACCATCCAGAAGGAAAACAATATCCCTTTGGGTAGGGTCAACTGGGAGAAGACAGGAAGACAAAAAATTAAAACTATTGCAAAAGGTAAGTTTTTGTACTAATCATACGGTTAGAAACTACTTTTTGAAAAGCACAAGCCCTGCGTTCTCTAATTTTTTATAGTAAGGAAGCAAACCATAACCTCTTTTAACAAATTAACAGCGAGCTAAAAAGGTATTTCACTGGATTCATATACCACACTGTTGGTGAAACAAGTCAAGTTGCCTTTCAGGACAGTAAGAGGCTGTTTCTGTTTACATACCAAGTACAGTTGTTGATTCTGGGGTGACGTCAATAACCAAAGCCTCCAAGGAGGACTGAAGTTGCTGTTGGATGCGTTGAAGGTCAGTGAAATCAGACACAGAGAGAGCAGAATTGTCATCGTGGGATATCTTCTGCAGTTCTCTGCTATCAGACCCCTTAGTTCCAATTGCAAAGGTCAAGACACCCAGCTGTTTGAGAGCAGAGGCTGGTGCATCAACACTGTCAGAAGACCGTCCACCACTTAGCAATATCAGGACCTGTGGAACTCCTTCCAGGCGCCTGCTTCCGGCAGAGGCCGTGAAGACATTATTCCTCAAGTACTGGAGAGCTGCTCCAGTGTTGAGGGGTCTTCCGCCTTTGTGCCTCAAACCTCTGACAGTGTCAAGGATCTCGACTTTTGTCGCATATGTGTTCAAATAGAACTGGACAGCTGGATCTCTGCTGTACTGAACCACTGAGACACGGTCTTTGTTATCATCCACACTGAGTCTCTCTACTACTCTTTGGACAAAGTCTTGCATAGCTGGGAATCCAGTTCTAGTACCATCAGATCCATCCAACAAGAATACAACATCTCTTCCTGTTGGCTGTGTCACCACTGGGAAACATAGAATTTAAGACGTATTTAGGTTCATGTTTCAAATATTTACCGTACAAAAGTCAGATGATAAAAGTCAACCCCAAGGTTTTCAAATGTACTCTATTAATCCAAGCTCAACTGTTTTGTTAAAGTTGCACTGGCTGACCTGAACTTGAAGAAATACACTTTAATACAGTTCAAGTTGCGTACTACCATCATCTTGAAATGCAAATTCAGTCACGTTCTTACCAGTTACTGTTGGTATCATGGGTGTGGCCATCACTAGCCCTGTGCTCATTAGAGAGGTGAGCTGTTCTTGAACACTGGGGAGGTCAGTGAACTCAGACACGGTTAGAGTGTAATTAGGGTCATATGATATTTTCCGCAGCTCTCCACTGTCGGAGCTCCTTGTTCCAATGCCAATGACAATGATGCCCTGCTGCTTGAGAACAGAGGCTGGAATATCTATATTGTCAAAAGACCTTCCACCATTTAGTAGAATCATGATCTGTGGAACACCTTGCAGGCTCCTACTCCCGGCGATGTTTGTAAAGACGTTGTCCCTGACGTATTGGAGGGCGGCCCCGGTGTTGAGGGGTCTGCCTCCTCTGTGTCTCAGCCCTCTTACTGAATCCACAATATCTTCTTTTGTGGTGTATGTATTCAAATAGAAATGGACCTCTGCATCTCTGCTGTATTGGACTACAGAGACACGGTCTTTGCTTTCTCCAACATTGAGTTTCTCTACCACTTTCTCAACAAAATCACGCATAGCAGGGAAGCCATTCCTTGTGCCATCAGAACCATCCAGAAGGAAAACAATATCCCTTTGGGTAGGGTCAACTGGGAGAAGACAGGAAGACAAAAAATTAAAACTATTGTAAAAGGTAAGTTTTTGTACTAATCATACGGTTAGAAACTACTTTTTGAAAAGCTCAAGCCCTGCGTTCTCTAATTTTTCATAGTAAGGAAGCAAACCACTGGATTCATATACCACTCTGTAGGTGAATCAACTCAAGTTGCCTTTCAGGACAACAAGAGGCCGTGCTTGTTAACCTCTTAAACCCTCGGCCTATTTTGAGACTTCTGCTCGAAAATGTCATACCCAAACTCTAGAGAGTGTAAATCTCTAACTACAAGGTCTATTTGAATAACTTAAATGGCAAAATAACACAAATAAATGTGATCTTTGTTAATATGTGTACATATCATTGTATATGTAACTGGTAAATGCTGAAACGAATGCTATACACAGCTCAAATTGAAAACTTTCAGGTTCGTCTTCTTTTTTTTTTGCTTAAAAGGACTTTTATTGATTTGAAATGATGCACATGAAGGCCTAAACTCTCCCAAATCATATTACAACATGTCAGCAGTCCTTTTAAAAAAACAATTGGCTTTGATAGAGTGAAGTATGCCTGAGAAATCAATGCCGGGTTACAGGTCAGCTGAGGTCAGCCAACGTCAATTCTGGATTTGGAAGCAGCCGATATAGTTATTTTATTGTACTTTTATATACTATACAACTATATATTTCACTTCTTTTACCACTAATAGTGTTCAATCTATCTAATACAGCAGTTTGGTATCATTTTGAGAGCCTGGGCCATATAAAAACCTGTAAAACATGGCTCATTTTCGTCAGAGTTTAAGTTTTACCTGATGCAATTGAACCTAACACAGCCTGTGATCGGCCGATTTGCGCGAATCTCAAAGATCTGACTCCGGAAGAGTGTGGGCAGTGTAGTCATACCTTCTTTGAGTTGTTTGAAAGAATTTTAAGCCAATAAAATCATCAAAAACTGTTATCCGCCCCCATGGGTTAAACCAATTGGCCAAAACTGAAATTATTACTCATTCGTCATAGAAGCTCGAGAGACTGTTTTTTTCACAGAACGAGCAGAGAGACTGCTGCCAAATGGCTCAACGGATTCATTTATTTTTCTGCTGATTTTCATCCAGGAAACATTTAAAAGGTACGGAGCTTTTCAATTTTTATGACGATGGGCTGAGTTGATATCTTATGGCAGATCAATAGTAACTGTCTAATGGTTTAAAGTAGAATAATTTGGAGGCTATAGTTCGATGCAGTGTGTTCTGCTCGTCCTCCTGAAGTGTGCCTGTGAAAATGCCGTAGTTCGCGGCTGGGATCGATAACGGTGAACATTGCTCGCTTCTCCTGGCAAGAAATAGGTGAAGTTGTGGTAGTACTTGTAGTACCTTGAAGTACTTTGTCTTTATATATGTTTTTGAGTAATTAAAATAGGTTACATGGTCAATTTGATCACAATCTCTTCGTCAAGTAGGTTTTTGAAGTATTTTAAAATATCATTTCATTCGTTCTCAGAAGTGATTTGTACTACATGTGTGTACTCTTCGCGGTTTTAACGTACCGACTACAGTTGTTGATTCTGGGGTGAAGTCAATAACCACAGCCTCCAAGGAGGACTGAAGTTGCTGTTGGATACGTTGAAGGTCAGTAAAATAAGACACAGAGAGAACAGAATTGGCATCGTGGGATATCTTCTGCAGTTCTCTGCTATCGGACCTCTTGGTTCCAATTGCAAAGATCAAGACACCCAGCTGTTTGAGAGCAGAAGCTGGTGCATCAACACTATCAGAAGACCTTCCACCACTTAGCAATATCAGGACCTGAGGAACTCCTTCCAGGCGCCTGCTTCCAGCAGAGACTGACAAGACATTATCCCTCACGTACTGGAGAGCTGCTCCAGTGTTGAGGGGTCTTCCGCCTTTGTGCTTCAAACCTCTGACAATGTCAAGGATCTCAGCTTTTGTCCCGTATGTGTTTAAATAGAACTGGACAGCTGGATCTCTACTGTACTGAACCACTGAGACACGGTCTTTGTTATCATCCACACTGAGTTTTTCTACTACTCTTTCCAAAAAGTCTCGTAGAGCTGGGAATCCAGTTCTAGTTCCATCAGATCCATCCAACAAGAACACAACATCTCGTCCTGTTGGTTGTGTCTCCACTAGAGGAGATAGAATTTGAGACATATTTAGGTTGGTGTGTCAAATATTTCTTGTGCTAAAGTAAGATGTTGAAAGGTAACCTCAAGGTTTAGAAATGTCCTCTTTTAATGCTGGCACAACTGTTTTGCAACATTGCCACTAGCTGACCTGAACTTAGAGTAATTCACTTGATAATAGTTCAGTTTGCATTCTACCATGAATTTGAAATGTAAAACTCAGTCCCTCTCTTACCAGTTACTGTTGGTGTAATGGGCGTGGCCCTCACTAGCCCTGTGCTGATTAGAGAGGAGAGCTTTTCCTGGACACTGGGGAGGTCAGTGAAATCAGACACTGATAGAGTGTAATTAGGGTCATATGATATTTTCTGCAGCTCTTCACTGTCAGAGCTTCTTATTCCAATTCCAATGACATTGATGCCCTGTTGTCTGAGAACAGAGGCGGGGGTATCTACATTGTCAAAAGATCTTCCAGCATTTAGCAGGATCAATATCTGTGGTACACCTTGCTGGCGCCTACTCCCAGCAGGGTTTGTAAAGACAGTGTCGCTGACATATTTGAGAGCGGCCCCGGTGTTGAGGGGTTTGCCTCCTCTGTGTCTCAACCCTCTGACCAAATCAACAATATCCTCTTTTTTGGTGTATGTATTCAGATAGAAATGGACCTCTGCATCTCTGCTGTACTGGACGACAGACACACGGTCTTTGTTTTCTCCCACATTTAGTTTCATAATTACTTTCTCGATAAAATCACGCATAGCAGGGAAGCCTTTCCTTGTGCTATCAGAACCATCCAGAAGGAATACAATATCGTTTTTGGCCGTGTAAACTGAGAAGACAGGAAGACAAAAAATAAAACACTTTTTTCAAAGTATGCTCGTGAACTTGTCTTAAAGTTGTGGATTCTTTTTAAAAAAGCACTTAATACTGCCTACTTTATTTAAAAATAGTATGGAAGCACACCACCACCTCATTTCAAATAGAAAAGTGTAGCTTATCAGGAATTTCACTTAATTTGATTCACTGAGTGTAAGTGAAACAAGTCAGGTAGCCTTTCAGGCCAGCAAGAGGCTGTCCTTGTTAACATACCAAGTACAGTTGGTGATTCTGGGGTGACGTCAATAACCAAAGCCTCCAAGGAGGACTGAAGTTGCTGTTGGATACGTTGAAGGTCAGTAAAATCAGACACAGAGAGAACAGAATTGGCATCGTGGGATATCTTCTGCAGTTCTCTGCTATCGGACCTCTTGGTTCCAATTGCAAAGATCAAGACACCCAGCTGTTTGAGAGCAGAAGCTGGTGCATCAACACTATCAGAAGACCTTCCACCACTTAGCAATATCAGGACCTGAGGAACTCCTTCCAGGCGCCTGCTTCCAGCAGAGACTGACAAGACATTATCCCTCACGTACTGGAGAGCTGCTCCAGTGTTGAGGGGTCTTCCGCCTTTGTGCTTCAAACCTCTGACAATGTCAAGGATCTCAGCTTTTGTCCCGTATGTGTTTAAATAGAACTGGACAGCTGGATCTCTACTGTACTGAACCACTGAGACACGGTCTTTGTTATCATCCACACTGAGTTTTTCTACTACTCTTTCCAAAAAGTCTCGTAGAGCTGGGAATCCAGTTCTAGTTCCATCAGATCCATCCAACAAGAACACAACATCTCGTCCTGTTGGTTGTGTCTCCACTAGAGGAGATAGAATTTGAGACATATTTAGGTTGGTGTGTCAAATATTTCTTGTGCTAAAGTAAGATGTTGAAAGGTAACCTCAAGGTTTAGAAATGTCCTCTTTTAATGCTGGCACAACTGTTTTGCAACATTGCCACTAGCTGACCTGAACTTAGAGTAATTCACTTGATAATAGTTCAGTTTGCATTCTACCATGAATTTGAAATGTAAAACTCAGTCCCTCTCTTACCAGTTACTGTTGGTGTAATGGGCGTGGCCCTCACTAGCCCTGTGCTGATTAGAGAGGAGAGCTTTTCCTGGACACTGGGGAGGTCAGTGAAATCAGACACTGATAGAGTGTAATTAGGGTCATATGATATTTTCTGCAGCTCTTCACTGTCAGAGCTTCTTATTCCAATTCCAATGACATTGATGCCCTGTTGTCTGAGAACAGAGGCGGGGGTATCTACATTGTCAAAAGATCTTCCAGCATTTAGCAGGATCAATATCTGTGGTACACCTTGCTGGCGCCTACTCCCAGCAGGGTTTGTAAAGACAGTGTCGCTGACATATTTGAGGGCGGCCCCAGTGTTGAGGGGTTTGCCTCCTCTGTGTCTCAACCCTCTGACCAAATCAACAATATCCTCTTTTTTGGTGTATGTATTCAGATAGAAATGGACCTCTGCATCTCTGCTGTACTGGACGACAGACACACGGTCTTTGTTTTCTCCCACATTTAGTTTCATAATTACTTTCTCGATAAAATCACGCATAGCAGGGAAGCCTTTCCTTGTGCTATCAGAACCATCCAGAAGGAATACAATATCGTTTTTGGCCGTGTAAACTGAGAAGACAGGAAGACAAAAAATAAAACACTTTTTTCAAAGTATGCTCGTGAACTTGTCTTAAAGTTGTGGATTCTTTTTAAAAAAGCACTTAATACTGCCTACTTTATTTAAAAATAGTATGGAAGCACACCACCACCTCATTTCAAATAGAAAAGTGTAGCTTATCAGGAATTTCACTTAATTTGATTCACTGAGTGTAAGTGAAACAAGTCAGGTAGCCTTTCAGGCCAGCAAGAGGCTGTCCTTGTTAACATACCAAGTACAGTTGGTGATTCTGGGGTGACGTCAATAACCAAAGCCTCCAAGTAGGACTGAAGTTGCTGTTGGATACGTTGAAGGTCAGTAAAATCAGACACAGAGAGAGCAGAATTGGCATCGTGGGATATCTTCTGCAGTTCTCTGCTATCGGACCTCTTGGTTCCAATTGCAAAGATCAAGACACCCAGCTGTTTGAGAGCAGAGGCTGGTGCATCAACACTATCAGAAGACCTTCCACCACTTAGCAATATCAGGACCTGAGGAACTCCTTCCAGGCGCCTGCTTCCAGCAGAGACTGACAAGACATTATCCCTCACGTACTGGAGAGCTGCTCCAGTGTTGAGGGGTCTTCCGCCTTTGTGCTTCAAACCTCTGACAATGTCAAGGATCTCAGCTTTTGTCCCGTATGTGTTTAAATAGAACTGGACAGCTGGATCTCTGCTGTACTGAACCACTGAGACACGGTCTTTGTTATCATCCACACTGAGTTTTTCTACTACTCTTTCCAAAAAGTCTCGTAGAGCTGGGAATCCAGTTCTAGTTCCATCAGATCCATCCAACAAGAACACAACATCTCGTCCTGTTGGTTGTGTCTCCACTAGAGGAGATAGAATTTGAGACATATTTAGGTTGGTGTGTCAAATATTTCTTGTGCTAAAGTAAGATGTTGAAAGGTAACCTCAAGGTTTAGAAATGTCCTCTTTTAATGCTGGCACAACTGTTTTGCAACATTGCCACTAGCTGACCTGAACTTAGAGTAATTCACTTGATAATAGTTCAGTTTGCATTCTACCATGAATTTGAAATGTAAAACTCAGTCCCTCTCTTACCAGTTACTGTTGGTGTAATGGGCGTGGCCCTCACTAGCCCTGTGCTGATTAGAGAGGAGAGCTTTTCCTGGACACTGGGGAGGTCAGTGAAATCAGACACTGATAGAGTGTAATTAGGGTCATATGATATTTTCTGCAGCTCTTCACTGTCAGAGCTTCTTATTCCAATTCCAATGACATTGATGCCCTGTTGTCTGAGAACAGAGGCGGGGGTATCTACATTGTCAAAAGATCTTCCAGCATTTAGCAGGATCAATATCTGTGGTACACCTTGCTGGCGCCTACTCCCAGCAGGGTTTGTAAAGACAGTGTCGCTGACATATTTGAGAGCGGCCCCGGTGTTGAGGGGTTTGCCTCCTCTGTGTCTCAACCCTCTGACCAAATCAACAATATCCTCTTTTTTGGTGTATGTATTCAGATAGAAATGGACCTCTGCATCTCTGCTGTACTGGACGACAGACACACGGTCTTTGTTTTCTCCCACATTTAGTTTCATAATTACTTTCTCGATAAAATCACGCATAGCAGGGAAGCCTTTCCTTGTGCTATCAGAACCATCCAGAAGGAATACAATATCGTTTTTGGCCGTGTAAACTGAGAAGACAGGAAGACAAAAAATAAAACACTTTTTTCAAAGTATGCTCGTGAACTTGTCTTAAAGTTGTGGATTCTTTTTAAAAAAGCACTTAATACTGCCTACTTTATTTAAAAATAGTATGGAAGCACACCACCACCTCATTTCAAATAGAAAAGTGTGGCTTATCAGGAATTTCACTTAATTTGATTCACTGAGTGTAAGTGAAACAAGTCAGGTAGCCTTTCAGGCCAGCAAGAGGCTGTCCTTGTTAACATACCAAGTACAGTTGGTGATTCTGGGGTGACGTCAATAACCAAAGCCTCCAAGGAGGACTGAAGTTGCTGTTGGATACGTTGAAGGTCAGTAAAATCAGACACAGAGAGAACAGAATTGGCATCGTGGGATATCTTCTGCAGTTCTCTGCTATCGGACCTCTTGGTTCCAATTGCAAAGATCAAGACACCCAGCTGTTTGAGAGCAGAAGCTGGTGCATCAACACTATCAGAAGACCTTCCACCACTTAGCAATATCAGGACCTGAGGAACTCCTTCCAGGCGCCTGCTTCCAGCAGAGACTGACAAGACATTATCCCTCACGTACTGGAGAGCTGCTCCAGTGTTGAGGGGTCTTCCGCCTTTGTGCTTCAAACCTCTGACAATGTCAAGGATCTCAGCTTTTGTCCCGTATGTGTTTAAATAGAACTGGACAGCTGGATCTCTACTGTACTGAACCACTGAGACACGGTCTTTGTTATCATCCACACTGAGTTTTTCTACTACTCTTTCCAAAAAGTCTCGTAGAGCTGGGAATCCAGTTCTAGTTCCATCAGATCCATCCAACAAGAACACAACATCTCGTCCTGTTGGTTGTGTCTCCACTAGAGGAGATAGAATTTGAGACATATTTAGGTTGGTGTGTCAAATATTTCTTGTGCTAAAGTAAGATGTTGAAAGGTAACCTCAAGGTTTAGAAATGTCCTCTTTTAATGCTGGCACAACTGTTTTGCAACATTGCCACTAGCTGACCTGAACTTAGAGTAATTCACTTGATAATAGTTCAGTTTGCATTCTACCATGAATTTGAAATGTAAAACTCAGTCCCTCTCTTACCAGTTACTGTTGGTGTAATGGGCGTGGCCCTCACTAGCCCTGTGCTGATTAGAGAGGAGAGCTTTTCCTGGACACTGGGGAGGTCAGTGAAATCAGACACTGATAGAGTGTAATTAGGGTCATATGATATTTTCTGCAGCTCTTCACTGTCAGAGCTTCTTATTCCAATTCCAATGACATTGATGCCCTGTTGTCTGAGAACAGAGGCGGGGGTATCTACATTGTCAAAAGATCTTCCAGCATTTAGCAGGATCAATATCTGTGGTACACCTTGCTGGCGCCTACTCCCAGCAGGGTTTGTAAAGACAGTGTCGCTGACATATTTGAGGGCGGCCCCAGTGTTGAGGGGTTTGCCTCCTCTGTGTCTCAACCCTCTGACCAAATCAACAATATCCTCTTTTTTGGTGTATGTATTCAGATAGAAATGGACCTCTGCATCTCTGCTGTACTGGACGACAGACACACGGTCTTTGTTTTCTCCCACATTTAGTTTCATAATTACTTTCTCGATAAAATCACGCATAGCAGGGAAGCCTTTCCTTGTGCTATCAGAACCATCCAGAAGGACTACAATATCGTTTTTGGCCGTGTAAACTGAGAAGACAGGAAGACAAAAAATAAAACACTTTTTTCAAAGTATGCTCGTGAACTTGTCTTAAAGTTGTGGATTCTTTTTAAAAAAGCACTTAATACTGCCTACTTTATTTAAAAATAGTATGGAAGCACACCACCACCTCATTTCAAATAGAAAAGTGTAGCTTATCAGGAATTTCACTTAATTTGATTCACTGAGTGTAAGTGAAACAAGTCAGGTAGCCTTTCAGGCCAGCAAGAGGCTGTCCTTGTTAACATACCAAGTACAGTTGGTGATTCTGGGGTGACGTCAATAACCAAAGCCTCCAAGGAGGACTGAAGTTGCTGTTGGATACGTTGAAGGTCAGTAAAATCAGACACAGAGAGAACAGAATTGGCATCGTGGGATATCTTCTGCAGTTCTCTGCTATCGGACCTCTTGGTTCCAATTGCAAAGATCAAGACACCCAGCTGTTTGAGAGCAGAAGCTGGTGCATCAACACTATCAGAAGACCTTCCACCACTTAGCAATATCAGGACCTGAGGAACTCCTTCCAGGCGCCTGCTTCCAGCAGAGACTGACAAGACATTATCCCTCACGTACTGGAGAGCTGCTCCAGTGTTGAGGGGTCTTCCGCCTTTGTGCTTCAAACCTCTGACAATGTCAAGGATCTCAGCTTTTGTCCCGTATGTGTTTAAATAGAACTGGACAGCTGGATCTCTACTGTACTGAACCACTGAGACACGGTCTTTGTTATCATCCACACTGAGTTTTTCTACTACTCTTTCCAAAAAGTCTCGTAGAGCTGGGAATCCAGTTCTAGTTCCATCAGATCCATCCAACAAGAACACAACATCTCGTCCTGTTGGTTGTGTCTCCACTAGAGGAGATAGAATTTGAGACATATTTAGGTTGGTGTGTCAAATATTTCTTGTGCTAAAGTAAGATGTTGAAAGGTAACCTCAAGGTTTAGAAATGTCCTCTTTTAATGCTGGCACAACTGTTTTGCAACATTGCCACTAGCTGACCTGAACTTAGAGTAATTCACTTGATAATAGTTCAGTTTGCATTCTACCATGAATTTGAAATGTAAAACTCAGTCCCTCTCTTACCAGTTACTGTTGGTGTAATGGGCGTGGCCCTCACTAGCCCTGTGCTGATTAGAGAGGAGAGCTTTTCCTGGACACTGGGGAGGTCAGTGAAATCAGACACTGATAGAGTGTAATTAGGGTCATATGATATTTTCTGCAGCTCTTCACTGTCAGAGCTTCTTATTCCAATTCCAATGACATTGATGCCCTGTTGTCTGAGAACAGAGGCGGGGGTATCTACATTGTCAAAAGATCTTCCAGCATTTAGCAGGATCAATATCTGTGGTACACCTTGCTGGCGCCTACTCCCAGCAGGGTTTGTAAAGACAGTGTCGCTGACATATTTGAGGGCGGCCCCAGTGTTGAGGGGTTTGCCTCCTCTGTGTCTCAACCCTCTGACCAAATCAACAATATCCTCTTTTTTGGTGTATGTATTCAGATAGAAATGGACCTCTGCATCTCTGCTGTACTGGACGACAGACACACGGTCTTTGTTTTCTCCCACATTTAGTTTCATAATTACTTTCTCGATAAAATCACGCATAGCAGGGAAGCCTTTCCTTGTGCTATCAGAACCATCCAGAAGGAATACAATATCGTTTTTGGCCGTGTAAACTGAGAAGACAGGAAGACAAAAAATAAAACACTTTTTTCAAAGTATGCTCGTGAACTTGTCTTAAAGTTGTGGATTCTTTTTAAAAAAGCACTTAATACTGCCTACTTTATTTAAAAATAGTATGGAAGCACACCACCACCTCATTTCAAATAGAAAAGTGTAGCTTATCAGGAATTTCACTTAATTTGATTCACTGAGTGTAAGTGAAACAAGTCAGGTAGCCTTTCAGGCCAGCAAGAGGCTGTCCTTGTTAACATACCAAGTACAGTTGGTGATTCTGGGGTGACGTCAATAACCAAAGCCTCCAAGTAGGACTGAAGTTGCTGTTGGATACGTTGAAGGTCAGTAAAATCAGACACAGAGAGAGCAGAATTGGCATCGTGGGATATCTTCTGCAGTTCTCTGCTATCGGACCTCTTGGTTCCAATTGCAAAGATCAAGACACCCAGCTGTTTGAGAGCAGAGGCTGGTGCATCAACACTATCAGAAGACCTTCCACCACTTAGCAATATCAGGACCTGAGGAACTCCTTCCAGGCGCCTGCTTCCAGCAGAGACTGACAAGACATTATCCCTCACGTACTGGAGAGCTGCTCCAGTGTTGAGGGGTCTTCCGCCTTTGTGCTTCAAACCTCTGACAATGTCAAGGATCTCAGCTTTTGTCCCGTATGTGTTTAAATAGAACTGGACAGCTGGATCTCTGCTGTACTGAACCACTGAGACACGGTCTTTGTTATCATCCACACTGAGTTTTTCTACTACTCTTTCCAAAAAGTCTCGTAGAGCTGGGAATCCAGTTCTAGTTCCATCAGATCCATCCAACAAGAACACAACATCTCGTCCTGTTGGTTGTGTCTCCACTAGAGGAGATAGAATTTGAGACATATTTAGGTTGGTGTGTCAAATATTTCTTGTGCTAAAGTAAGATGTTGAAAGGTAACCTCAAGGTTTAGAAATGTCCTCTTTTAATGCTGGCACAACTGTTTTGCAACATTGCCACTAGCTGACCTGAACTTAGAGTAATTCACTTGATAATAGTTCAGTTTGCATTCTACCATGAATTTGAAATGTAAAACTCAGTCCCTCTCTTACCAGTTACTGTTGGTGTAATGGGCGTGGCCCTCACTAGCCCTGTGCTGATTAGAGAGGAGAGCTTTTCCTGGACACTGGGGAGGTCAGTGAAATCAGACACTGATAGAGTGTAATTAGGGTCATATGATATTTTCTGCAGCTCTTCACTGTCAGAGCTTCTTATTCCAATTCCAATGACATTGATGCCCTGTTGTCTGAGAACAGAGGCGGGGGTATCTACATTGTCAAAAGATCTTCCAGCATTTAGCAGGATCAATATCTGTGGTACACCTTGCTGGCGCCTACTCCCAGCAGGGTTTGTAAAGACAGTGTCGCTGACATATTTGAGAGCGGCCCCGGTGTTGAGGGGTTTGCCTCCTCTGTGTCTCAACCCTCTGACCAAATCAACAATATCCTCTTTTTTGGTGTATGTATTCAGATAGAAATGGACCTCTGCATCTCTGCTGTACTGGACGACAGACACACGGTCTTTGTTTTCTCCCACATTTAGTTTCATAATTACTTTCTCGATAAAATCACGCATAGCAGGGAAGCCTTTCCTTGTGCTATCAGAACCATCCAGAAGGAATACAATATCGTTTTTGGCCGTGTAAACTGAGAAGACAGGAAGACAAAAAATAAAACACTTTTTTCAAAGTATGCTCGTGAACTTGTCTTAAAGTTGTGGATTCTTTTTAAAAAAGCACTTAATACTGCCTACTTTATTTAAAAATAGTATGGAAGCACACCACCACCTCATTTCAAATAGAAAAGTGTGGCTTATCAGGAATTTCACTTAATTTGATTCACTGAGTGTAAGTGAAACAAGTCAGGTAGCCTTTCAGGCCAGCAAGAGGCTGTCCTTGTTAACATACCAAGTACAGTTGGTGATTCTGGGGTGACGTCAATAACCAAAGCCTCCAAGGAGGACTGAAGTTGCTGTTGGATACGTTGAAGGTCAGTAAAATCAGACACAGAGAGAACAGAATTGGCATCGTGGGATATCTTCTGCAGTTCTCTGCTATCGGACCTCTTGGTTCCAATTGCAAAGATCAAGACACCCAGCTGTTTGAGAGCAGAAGCTGGTGCATCAACACTATCAGAAGACCTTCCACCACTTAGCAATATCAGGACCTGAGGAACTCCTTCCAGGCGCCTGCTTCCAGCAGAGACTGACAAGACATTATCCCTCACGTACTGGAGAGCTGCTCCAGTGTTGAGGGGTCTTCCGCCTTTGTGCTTCAAACCTCTGACAATGTCAAGGATCTCAGCTTTTGTCCCGTATGTGTTTAAATAGAACTGGACAGCTGGATCTCTACTGTACTGAACCACTGAGACACGGTCTTTGTTATCATCCACACTGAGTTTTTCTACTACTCTTTCCAAAAAGTCTCGTAGAGCTGGGAATCCAGTTCTAGTTCCATCAGATCCATCCAACAAGAACACAACATCTCGTCCTGTTGGTTGTGTCTCCACTAGAGGAGATAGAATTTGAGACATATTTAGGTTGGTGTGTCAAATATTTCTTGTGCTAAAGTAAGATGTTGAAAGGTAACCTCAAGGTTTAGAAATGTCCTCTTTTAATGCTGGCACAACTGTTTTGCAACATTGCCACTAGCTGACCTGAACTTAGAGTAATTCACTTGATAATAGTTCAGTTTGCATTCTACCATGAATTTGAAATGTAAAACTCAGTCCCTCTCTTACCAGTTACTGTTGGTGTAATGGGCGTGGCCCTCACTAGCCCTGTGCTGATTAGAGAGGAGAGCTTTTCCTGGACACTGGGGAGGTCAGTGAAATCAGACACTGATAGAGTGTAATTAGGGTCATATGATATTTTCTGCAGCTCTTCACTGTCAGAGCTTCTTATTCCAATTCCAATGACATTGATGCCCTGTTGTCTGAGAACAGAGGCGGGGGTATCTACATTGTCAAAAGATCTTCCAGCATTTAGCAGGATCAATATCTGTGGTACACCTTGCTGGCGCCTACTCCCAGCAGGGTTTGTAAAGACAGTGTCGCTGACATATTTGAGGGCGGCCCCAGTGTTGAGGGGTTTGCCTCCTCTGTGTCTCAACCCTCTGACCAAATCAACAATATCCTCTTTTTTGGTGTATGTATTCAGATAGAAATGGACCTCTGCATCTCTGCTGTACTGGACGACAGACACACGGTCTTTGTTTTCTCCCACATTTAGTTTCATAATTACTTTCTCGATAAAATCACGCATAGCAGGGAAGCCTTTCCTTGTGCTATCAGAACCATCCAGAAGGAATACAATATCGTTTTTGGCCGTGTAAACTGAGAAGACAGGAAGACAAAAAATAAAACACTTTTTTCAAAGTATGCTCGTGAACTTGTCTTAAAGTTGTGGATTCTTTTTAAAAAAGCACTTAATACTGCCTACTTTATTTAAAAATAGTATGGAAGCACACCACCACCTCATTTCAAATAGAAAAGTGTAGCTTAACAGGAATTTCACTTAATTTGATTCACTGAGTGTAAGTGAAACAAGTCAGGTAGCCTTTCAGGACAGTAAGAGGCTGTCCTTGTTAACATACCAAGTACAGTTGGTGATTCTGGGGTGACGTCAATAACCAAAGCCTCCAAGGAGGACTGAAGTTGCTGTTGGATACGTTGAAGGTCAGTAAAATCAGACACAGAGAGAACAGAATTGGCATCGTGGGATATCTTCTGCAGTTCTCTGCTATCGGACCTCTTGGTTCCAATTGCAAAGATCAAGACACCCAGCTGTTTGAGAGCAGAGGCTGGTGCATCAACACTATCAGAAGACCTTCCACCACTTAGCAATATCAGGACCTGAGGAACTCCTTCCAGGCGCCTGCTTCCAGCAGAGACTGACAAGACATTATCCCTCACGTACTGGAGAGCTGCTCCAGTGTTGAGGGGTCTTCCGCCTTTGTGCTTCAAACCTCTGACAATGTCAAGGATCTCAGCTTTTGTCCCGTATGTGTTTAAATAGAACTGGACAGCTGGATCTCTACTGTACTGAACCACTGAGACACGGTCTTTGTTATCATCCACACTGAGTTTTTCTACTACTCTTTCCAAAAAGTCTCGTAGAGCTGGGAATCCAGTTCTAGTTCCATCAGATCCATCCAACAAGAACACAACATCTCGTCCTGTTGGTTGTGTCTCCACTAGAGGAGATAGAAGTTGAGACATATTTAGGTTGGTGTGTCAAATATTTCTTGTGCTAAAGTAAGATGTTGAAAGGTAACCTCAAGGTTTAGAAATGTCCTCTTTTAATGCTGGCACAACTGTTTTGCAACATTGCCACTAGCTGACCTGAACTTAGAGTAATTCACTTGATAATAGTTCAGTTTGCATTCTACCATGAATTTGAAATGTAAAACTCAGTCCCTCTCTTACCAGTTACTGTTGGTGTAATGGGCGTGGCCCTCACTAGCCCTGTGCTGATTAGAGAGGAGAGCTTTTCCTGGACACTGGGGAGGTCAGTGAAATCAGACACTGATAGAGTGTAATTAGGGTCATATGATATTTTCTGCAGCTCTTCACTGTCAGAGCTTCTTATTCCAATTCCAATGACATTGATGCCCTGTTGTCTGAGAACAGAGGCGGGGGTATCTACATTGTCAAAAGATCTTCCAGCATTTAGCAGGATCAATATCTGTGGTACACCTTGCTGGCGCCTACTCCCAGCAGGGTTTGTAAAGACAGTGTCGCTGACATATTTGAGGGCGGCCCCAGTGTTGAGGGGTTTGCCTCCTCTGTGTCTCAACCCTCTGACCAAATCAACAATATCCTCTTTTTTGGTGTATGTATTCAGATAGAAATGGACCTCTGCATCTCTGCTGTACTGGACGACAGACACACGGTCTTTGTTTTCTCCCACATTTAGTTTCATAATTACTTTCTCGATAAAATCACGCATAGCAGGGAAGCCTTTCCTTGTGCTATCAGAACCATCCAGAAGGAATACAATATCGTTTTTGGCCGTGTAAACTGAGAAGACAGGAAGACAAAAAATAAAACACTTTTTTCAAAGTATGCTCGTGAACTTGTCTTAAAGTTGTGGATTCTTTTTAAAAAAGCACTTAATACTGCCTACTTTATTTAAAAATAGTATGGAAGCACACCACCACCTCATTTCAAATAGAAAAGTGTAGCTTAACAGGAATTTCACTTAATTTGATTCACTGAGTGTAAGTGAAACAAGTCAGGTAGCCTTTCAGGCCAGCAAGAGGCTGTCCTTGTTAACATACCAAGTACAGTTGGTGATTCTGGGGTGACGTCAATAACCAAAGCCTCCAAGGAGGACTGAAGTTGCTGTTGGATACGTTGAAGGTCAGTAAAATCAGACACAGAGAGAACAGAATTGGCATCGTGGGATATCTTCTGCAGTTCTCTGCTATCGGACCTCTTGGTTCCAATTGCAAAGATCAAGACACCCAGCTGTTTGAGAGCAGAGGCTGGTGCATCAACACTATCAGAAGACCTTCCACCACTTAGCAATATCAGGACCTGAGGAACTCCTTCCAGGCGCCTGCTTCCAGCAGAGACTGACAAGACATTATCCCTCACGTACTGGAGAGCTGCTCCAGTGTTGAGGGGTCTTCCGCCTTTGTGCTTCAAACCTCTGACAATGTCAAGGATCTCAGCTTTTGTCCCGTATGTGTTTAAATAGAACTGGACAGCTGGATCTCTACTGTACTGAACCACTGAGACACGGTCTTTGTTATCATCCACACTGAGTTTTTCTACTACTCTTTCCAAAAAGTCTCGTAGAGCTGGGAATCCAGTTCTAGTTCCATCAGATCCATCCAACAAGAACACAACATCTCGTCCTGTTGGTTGTGTCTCCACTAGAGGAGATAGAATTTGAGACATATTTAGGTTGGTGTGTCAAATATTTCTTGTGCTAAAGTAAGATGTTGAAAGGTAACCTCAAGGTTTAGAAATGTCCTCTTTTAATGCTGGCACAACTGTTTTGCAACATTGCCACTAGCTGACCTGAACTTAGAGTAATTCACTTGATAATAGTTCAGTTTGCATTCTACCATGAATTTGAAATGTAAAACTCAGTCCCTCTCTTACCAGTTACTGTTGGTGTAATGGGCGTGGCCCTCACTAGCCCTGTGCTGATTAGAGAGGAGAGCTTTTCCTGGACACTGGGGAGGTCAGTGAAATCAGACACTGATAGAGTGTAATTAGGGTCATATGATATTTTCTGCAGCTCTTCACTGTCAGAGCTTCTTATTCCAATTCCAATGACATTGATGCCCTGTTGTCTGAGAACAGAGGCGGGGGTATCTACATTGTCAAAAGATCTTCCAGCATTTAGCAGGATCAATATCTGTGGTACACCTTGCTGGCGCCTACTCCCAGCAGGGTTTGTAAAGACAGTGTCGCTGACATATTTGAGAGCCGCCCCGGTGTTGAGGGGTTTGCCTCCTCTGTGTCTCAACCCTCTGACCAAATCAACAATATCCTCTTTTTTGGTGTATGTATTCAGATAGAAATGGACCTCTGCATCTCTGCTGTACTGGACGACAGACACACGGTCTTTGTTTTCTCCCACATTTAGTTTCATAATTACTTTCTCGATAAAATCACGCATAGCAGGGAAGCCTTTCCTTGTGCTATCAGAACCATCCAGAAGGAATACAATATCGTTTTTGGCCGTGTAAACTGAGAAGACAGGAAGACAAAAAATAAAACACTTTTTTCAAAGTATGCTCGTGAACTTGTCTTAAAGTTGTGGATTCTTTTTAAAAAAGCACTTAATACTGCCTACTTTATTTAAAAATAGTATGGAAGCACACCACCACCTCATTTCAAATAGAAAAGTGTGGCTTATCAGGAATTTCACTTAATTTGATTCACTGAGTGTAAGTGAAACAAGTCAGGTAGCCTTTCAGGCCAGCAAGAGGCTGTCCTTGTTAACATACCAAGTACAGTTGGTGATTCTGGGGTGACGTCAATAACCAAAGCCTCCAAGGAGGACTGAAGTTGCTGTTGGATACGTTGAAGGTCAGTAAAATCAGACACAGAGAGAGCAGAATTGGCATCGTGGGATATCTTCTGCAGTTCTCTGCTATCGGACCTCTTGGTTCCAATTGCAAAGATCAAGACACCCAGCTGTTTGAGAGCAGAAGCTGGTGCATCAACACTATCAGAAGACCTTCCACCACTTAGCAATATCAGGACCTGAGGAACTCCTTCCA
The DNA here is from genome assembly GCF_910591455.1 of Pholis gunnellus. NCBI lineage: Eukaryota > Metazoa > Chordata > Actinopteri > Perciformes > Pholidae > Pholis > Pholis gunnellus. Next base: position 3,286,881 of record NC_136539.1, read on the forward strand.
GGCGCCTGCTTCCAGCAGAGACTGACAAGACATTATCCCTCACGTACTGGAGAGCTGCTCCAGTGTTGAGGGGTCTTCCGCCTTTGTGCTTCAAACCTCTGACAATGTCAAGGATCTCAGCTTTTGTCCCGTATGTGTTTAAATAGAACTGGACAGCTGGATCTCTACTGTACTGAACCACTGAGACACGGTCTTTGTTATCATCCACACTGAGTTTTTCTACTACTCTTTCCAAAAAGTCTCGTAGAGCTGGGAATCCAGTTCTAGTTCCATCAGATCCATCCAACAAGAACACAACATCTCGTCCTGTTGGTTGTGTCTCCACTAGAGGAGATAGAATTTGAGACATATTTAGGTTGGTGTGTCAAATATTTCTTGTGCTAAAGTAAGATGTTGAAAGGTAACCTCAAGGTTTAGAAATGTCCTCTTTTAATGCTGGCACAACTGTTTTGCAACATTGCCACTAGCTGACCTGAACTTAGAGTAATTCACTTGATAATAGTTCAGTTTGCATTCTACCATGAATTTGAAATGTAAAACTCAGTCCCTCTCTTACCAGTTACTGTTGGTGTAATGGGCGTGGCCCTCACTAGCCCTGTGCTGATTAGAGAGGAGAGCTTTTCCTGGACACTGGGGAGGTCAGTGAAATCAGACACTGATAGAGTGTAATTAGGGTCATATGATATTTTCTGCAGCTCTTCACTGTCAGAGCTTCTTATTCCAATTCCAATGACATTGATGCCCTGTTGTCTGAGAACAGAGGCGGGGGTATCTACATTGTCAAAAGATCTTCCAGCATTTAGCAGGATCAATATCTGTGGTACACCTTGCTGGCGCCTACTCCCAGCAGGGTTTGTAAAGACAGTGTCGCTGACATATTTGAGGGCGGCCCCGGTGTTGAGGGGTTTGCCTCCTCTGTGTCTCAACCCTCTGACCAAATCAACAATATCCTCTTTTTTGGTGTATGTATTCAGATAGAAATGGACCTCTGCATCTCTGCTGTACTGGACGACAGACACACGGTCTTTGTTTTCTCCCACATTTAGTTTCATAATTACTTTCTCGATAAAATCACGCATAGCAGGGAAGCCTTTCCTTGTGCTATCAGAACCATCCAGAAGGAATACAATATCGTTTTTGGCCGTGTAAACTGAGAAGACAGGAAGACAAAAAATAAAACACTTTTTTCAAAGTATGCTCGTGAACTTGTCTTAAAGTTGTGGATTCTTTTTAAAAAAGCACTTAATACTGCCTACTTTATTTAAAAATAGTATGGAAGCACACCACCACCTCATTTCAAATAGAAAAGTGTAGCTTATCAGGAATTTCACTTAATTTGATTCACTGAGTGTAAGTGAAACAAGTCAGGTAGCCTTTCAGGCCAGCAAGAGGCTGTCCTTGTTAACATACCAAGTACAGTTGGTGATTCTGGGGTGACGTCAATAACCAAAGCCTCCAAGGAGGACTGAAGTTGCTGTTGGATACGTTGAAGGTCAGTAAAATCAGACACAGAGAGAACAGAATTGGCATCGTGGGATATCTTCTGCAGTTCTCTGCTATCGGACCTCTTGGTTCCAATTGCAAAGATCAAGACACCCAGCTGTTTGAGAGCAGAGGCTGGTGCATCAACACTATCAGAAGACCTTCCACCACTTAGCAATATCAGGACCTGAGGAACTCCTTCCAGGCGCCTGCTTCCAGCAGAGACTGACAAGACATTATCCCTCACGTACTGGAGAGCTGCTCCAGTGTTGAGGGGTCTTCCGCCTTTGTGCTTCAAACCTCTGACAATGTCAAGGATCTCAGCTTTTGTCCCGTATGTGTTTAAATAGAACTGGACAGCTGGATCTCTACTGTACTGAACCACTGAGACACGGTCTTTGTTATCATCCACACTGAGTTTTTCTACTACTCTTTCCAAAAAGTCTCGTAGAGCTGGGAATCCAGTTCTAGTTCCATCAGATCCATCCAACAAGAACACAACATCTCGTCCTGTTGGTTGTGTCTCCACTAGAGGAGATAGAATTTGAGACATATTTAGGTTGGTGTGTCAAATATTTCTTGTGCTAAAGTAAGATGTTGAAAGGTAACCTCAAGGTTTAGAAATGTCCTCTTTTAATGCTGGCACAACTGTTTTGCAACATTGCCACTAGCTGACCTGAACTTAGAGTAATTCACTTGATAATAGTTCAGTTTGCATTCTACCATGAATTTGAAATGTAAAACTCAGTCCCTCGCTTACCAGTTACTGTTGGTGTAATGGGCGTGGCCCTCACTAGCCCTGTGCTGATTAGAGAGGAGAGCTTTTCCTGGACACTGGGGAGGTCAGTGAAATCAGACACTGATAGAGTGTAATTAGGTTCATATGATATTTTCTGCAGCTCTTCACTGTCAGAGCTTCTTATTCCAATTCCAATGACATTGATGCCCTGTTGTCTGAGAACAGAGGCGGGGGTATCTACATTGTCAAAAGATCTTCCAGCATTTAGCAGGATCAATATCTGTGGTACACCTTGCTGGCGCCTACTCCCAGCAGGGTTTGTAAAGACAGTGTCGCTGACATATTTGAGGGCGGCCCCAGTGTTGAGGGGTTTGCCTCCTCTGTGTCTCAACCCTCTGACCAAATCAACAATATCCTCTTTTTTGGTGTATGTATTCAGATAGAAATGGACCTCTGCATCTCTGCTGTACTGGACGACAGACACACGGTCTTTGTTTTCTCCCACATTTAGTTTCATAATTACTTTCTCGATAAAATCACGCATAGCAGGGAAGCCTTTCCTTGTGCTATCAGAACCATCCAGAAGGAATACAATATCGTTTTTGGCTGTGTAAACTGAGAAGACAGGAAGACAAAAAATAAAACACTTTTTTCAAAGTATGCTCGTGAACTTGTCTTAAAGTTGTGGATTCTTTTTAAAAAAGCACTTAATACTGCCTACTTTATTTAAAAATAGTATGGAAGCACACCACCACCTCATTTCAAATAGAAAAGTGTAGCTTATCAGGAATTTCACTTAATTTGATTCACTGAGTGTAAGTGAAACAAGTCAGGTAGCCTTTCAGGCCAGCAAGAGGCTGTCCTTGTTAACATACCAAGTACAGTTGGTGATTCTGGGGTGACGTCAATAACCAAAGCCTCCAAGGAGGACTGAAGTTGCTGTTGGATACGTTGAAGGTCAGTAAAATCAGACACAGAGAGAACAGAATTGGCATCGTGGGATATCTTCTGCAGTTCTCTGCTATCGGACCTCTTGGTTCCAATTGCAAAGATCAAGACACCCAGCTGTTTGAGAGCAGAGGCTGGTGCATCAACACTATCAGAAGACCTTCCACCACTTAGCAATATCAGGACCTGAGGAACTCCTTCCAGGCGCCTGCTTCCAGCAGAGACTGACAAGACATTATCCCTCACGTACTGGAGAGCTGCTCCAGTGTTGAGGGGTCTTCCGCCTTTGTGCTTCAAACCTCTGACAATGTCAAGGATCTCAGCTTTTGTCACGTATGTGTTTAAATAGAACTGGACAGCTGGATCTCTACTGTACTGAACCACTGAGACACGGTCTTTGTTATCATCCACACTGAGTTTTTCTACTACTCTTTCCAAAAAGTCTCGTAGAGCTGGGAATCCAGTTCTAGTTCCATCAGATCCATCCAACAAGAACACAACATCTCTTCCTTTACGCTCTGTCGGCACTAGAGCACATATAATTTTCGACATATTTAGGTTGGTGTGCGTCAAAAGTTTCCCATGCAAAAGTCAGATGTTGAAAGGTAACCTCAAGGTTTATAAATTCACTCTATTGTTCCGGCATAACTGTTTTTTCAAATTGGCACTTGCTCATCTGCACTTAAAAACACTTGATCTTTGATCAATTTGCATCGTACCATGATGTTTAAATGTAAAAAACAATCACTCTCTTACCTGTTACTGTTGGTGTAATGGCCGTGGCTCTCACTAGTACCGTACTCATTAGAGTGGAGAGCTTATCTTGGACTCTGGGGAGGTCAGTGAAATCAGACACTGATAGAGTATAATTCATGTCATGTGATATTTTCCTCATCTCTCCACTGTCAGAGTTCCTTGTTCCAATGCCAATGACAATGATGCCCTGTTGTCTGAGAACAGAGGCGGGAGTATCTATAATGTCAAAAGACCTTCCACCATTTAGTAGAATCATGATCTGTGGAACACCTTGCAGGCTCCTACTCCCGGCGGGGTTTGTAAAGACGTTGTCCCTGACATATTGGAGGGCGGCCCCGGTGTTGAGGGGTCTGCCTCCTCTGTGTCTCAACCCTCTTACTGAATCCACAATATCTTCTTTTGTGGTGTATGTATTCAAATAGAAATGGACCTCTGCATCTCTGCTGTACTGGACGACAGACACACGGTCTTTGTTTTCTCCAACATTTAGTTTCATAATTACTTTCTCAATAAAATCACGCATAGCAGGGAAGCCATTTCTTGTGCTATCAGAACCATCCAGAAGGAATACAATATCGTTTTTTCCAGTGTCAACTGAAAAAAGAGAAGAAGACAGAAAATAATTCATTTTTGCCAATATTACGTTCCTTTTCTAATCATTAAGTGGTGAACTATTCATTTGAAAACACCTACCTACTTTAAATCTAAACATTAGGGAACTACACCACAACCTCTTTTTGAATACAAACATTGATATGAACAGGTTTTTAACTTCATATATTTTCCACACTGTTGGTGAAACAAGTCAAGTTGCCTTTCAGGAAAGCAAGAGGCCGTGCTTTTTAACATACCGAGTACATTTGTTGATTCTGGGGTGACGTCAATAACCAAAGCCTCCAAGGAGGACTGAAGTTGCTTTTGGATGCGTTGAAGGTCAGTGAAATCAGACACAGAGAGAGCAGAATTGTCATCGTGGGATATCTTCTGCAGTTCTCTGCTATCAGACCCCTTAGTTCCAATTGCAAAGGTCAAGACACCCAGCTGTTTGAGAGCAGAGGCTGGTGCATCAACACTATCAGAGGACCGTCCACCACTTAGCAATATCAGGACCTGTGGAACTCCTTCCAGGCGCCTGCTTCCAGCAGAGGCCGTGAAGACATTATTCCTCAAGTACTGGAGAGCTGCTCCAGTGTTGAGGGGTCTTCCGCCTTTGTGCCTCAAACCTCTGACAGTGTCAAGGATCTCGACTTTTGTCGCATATGTGTTCAAATAGAACTGGACAGCTGGATCTCTGCTGTACTGAACCACTGAGACACGGTCTTTGTTATCATCCACACTGAGTCTCTCTACTACTCTTTGGACAAAGTCTTGCATAGCTGGGAATCCAGTTCTAGTACCATCAGATCCATCCAACAAGAACACAACATCCCTTCCTTTTGGTTTTCTCTTCACTGGGGAAAATATAATTTGAGACATGTTTAGATCAATGTGTCATATATCTTCCGTGCAAAAGTCAGATGATGAATGCTAACATCCAGTTTTGTAACATTTACTATATTAATGCTGCCACAACTATTTTGTCACTTAGTGAAATACACTTTGATACAGTTCAATTAAGTCTTTCCATGATAAAGAATGAAGAGTAACTGTTCCTTTTTTTATGTTCATAATTTTATTTTAGAAATAAATAGCCTGGTCTTACTTGCAGTGCATCAAATACCTACACTCGGGCAGTGGCAGTGTCTTTATTACAGATGCACACGGCACCTTTTAGTTACTGTATGAGATGCACTAGGCTTTTAATTACTTTCAATGTCAACCCTTCGGCATTCCTATTAGATGCTCATAGCAACTGACTTTGGTTTAGTGAAATAAGTCTTTTAAGCAAGGGCAGTAGGGAAGGTTAATTGGTCAAACAAACAATCTTTTAATCAGGATTTATTTACATGTCCCATGTGAAACCAAAAGTTGACTGGTTTTTACTGAAGATATGTCACGTGATACTGCGCTATTGAGTCACATGATGATGGTAAGCAGAAATGTTTTCTCTGAGATATAGACATAGATATTAGAGTCAAGAAAAAGTTGTATCCACACTCTTAATATCTATGAAAAAATAGAGCATACAGAAAAGCTTGTAGTGCATACAGATGTGATCACCTAATTAGTTCAGATTATTCACACATTAAAGTTTTTTTTTACAGTTTTCCATTACGAAAACAGCTGTGTGTTTAATTACGTTTGACAAAGGATAGTAGAACAAAATGCTCAATTTTCAGAAAATTGTTTGACAGCATTGGTCTCTGTATGGATATTGATGCTTCTGGCCCTTCTGTTAGTGTGGACCAGTGCACTGAGATCATAGTAAGAATGGCGAATTGAACACGTATTAGAAAAAGCTGTGCACTTGTGTATGTACTGAATCATGCACAAAGTAAATACACATAATGTGTATGATGTTAATTACAATCATTATATGCTAACACCTAAAGGTGACTAATTTAAATACTTATCTAAATTCTTACCTGCTTTAATTTCCTCCTCAACCCCCATTTGAGAAAGATGATTAATCAAAATTTGTTGAATATGAGCAAGATTTACAAAGTCAGGGACTGAGTAAGCATAATTTGGGTCAGAGGACATGACTTGCATCTCAGCTAGATTAGATCCAATTGCAAATGTGTCAACCCCTGCAGCCTTAAGCATACTTGCTGGGCCACGTGGCGAATCTCTAGATCTTCCACCAGCCAATATGACAAGTATCTGCTTGGCATCTTCCTGTTGTCGACCACCAGCATTTGAATCAAAGACATTATCCCTCACAAATTGCAGTGCTGCTCCAATATACCGAGTTGTTCCACCTTTTGGTTTTAAGCTTGTGATGTGCTTAAGAACATCAACTTTTGTATTGTAAGTGTTTAGATTGAAATTGAGTTCAGCATTGTTGCTGTACTGTACAACAGCGATTCTATCTTTCCCTTGGTTCAGGTCAAAGCTGTTAACAATTTTTGCAACAAATTTCCGTATAGCAGGGAATCTGCTCCTGACATGATCAGATCCATCAATTACAAAGACAATATCTCTATCCATACTGGAGCTTGAACCTGGAAATGTTCACAATCAAGCAAATTTGTGTTGGTTAACAATTCATATGAAATCTGATTACTGTTGATGTAACTGATAAGTAAGTAAGATTTTCACTCACCTACACCAGTGCTGACAGTGCCTTTGTAAGATGCAATGTCTGAGAGCAGTCGTTCGCTCACAAAAGGAAAGTCAGAAGTCTCCTTGATAAAATACTCTGCTTTAGGACTGTGGGCTAATTGTTTCATCTCCAGCCTTTCTGCTTCATTCATTCCAACACTGAAAAGGACAATTCCAACATTTCTCAGTTTGTCCACAGGACCTAAAACATCATCTTCTGATTTCCTTCCACTCAAGAGAATGAGTATCTGTGGGACTCCCTGCTGAGCTCTGCTTCCAGATGAAGCAGTGAACACATTGTTCTTCACATAATCAAGGGCAACACCTGTGTTCACGTTGAACCCTCCTTTCAGTTTTACATTGCTTAAATGACTCAAGACATCGTCTTTCAGTGAGTGCGTTTTCAAGAGAAAATCAGTAGTGGGCTCTGTGCTGTACTGAATCAATGCAACTTGTACTTTGCTTGGCCCAATTTCCATTTGCTTGACAAGCTCTATGACAAAATCCAAAATGCGTCTTTCACTTGCCCGCATGTCATCAGATCCATCAATTAGAAAAACAACATCAGCACTCTGGAGTGTTATTTTTCCAATAGTGTCTGAAATTAATACAAACAAACAGTTTACAAAACCAACATCTTTGCTGTAGACAGAAACATCTGATTTACACACCTGGTATACAATCATACAACTTCTAAGTCCATGTAGAAAACATGTATAAAATGCAACTTTTCTTTTCATGTCTTACCAATTACAGTTGGAAATGCAGTTGTGTCTTCAGTACCCCTCAATGTGGCCTCCACAGATGGATGGATGCTTTGCAGATTGTTAAAGTTTGTGACATGAAAATAATGTGCAGGTGTGAAAGAGATGGTTTGCATTTCCAAAGTATCAGCATTCTGTGTTCCAATAGTAAAAGTCTTTATCCCATTTTCTTTGAGAGACTGTGCTGGTCCTCTGACATCATCCCCGGATCTCCCACCACTAAATACATACAGATATTGAGGGACTGCGTCTGCATTTCTACCTCCAACTGAAGCAGCAAAGACATTGTCTCTGACAAACTCAAGTGCTTTGCCAATGTTGAGGGTTCTCCCCGACTTATGCCTTATTGTTCCAATGGAATTGAGCAAATCGTTCTTGGATGAATAGGAATTCAGGTAGAAATTGACTGTGGAGTCACGGTTGTATTGAACAACAGCCACTTGGTCTCTGTTCTCATCTATGTTTAAACTTTCTACCATTTGTTTAACAAAGCCTCGTATCTCTTCAAAGCCATTTCGGGAGTCATATGATCCATCGATAAGAAATACTACATCATGTTTCTCAGTATCTGCAACAAAGACAAAGATGTAGAAAAAAAGTCCATGTGATTTTTTGCAGGTAACAGGTAAGCAACTAGAGTGACATTCCCCCATGACCATGGTCATGGAATTCACCTCATTCCATTTTAGCCCATTCCCCTCTTCTCTTAACTGAAGAAAATGCTTAAGCTAAAAGGTTAAAACATTATATCTTACCAAAACCCTTTGAGGGAGCAGTTTGCTCTATGTGATGGGAAGCATCTCTTAACAATGATAAGACATCCTTCTTAGCAGTGGGAAGCTCCTCATAATCAGTAACAGAAACCACATAATTGGGTTCATGAGATATTGTTTGCAGCTCTAGAGTGTCAGCATCAGGTGTTCCAATGGCAATTGAAATGACACCAGTCTCTTTCAGCATCCTGACAGGGGTTCTTATGTCATCTCCAGATCTTCCACTACTCAGTAGTATGAGTATCTGTGGAACTCCTTCAAGGAGTCTACTTCCTGAGTCAGAAGTAAATACATGGTCCCTCACATACTGGAGAGCTGCCCCAATGTTGTGAGGATTCCCCCCTTTGTGACTGAGGCTTCTTACTGCATCGAGAACATCATCCTCTGTTGTGTAACGTCCCAAGTTAAAATCAATCTCTGCCGTGTTGCTGTATTGGACCACAGCCACGCGATCTTTGTTTGCATCAATGTTAAGCTCCGCCACTATCTTCTGCACAAAATCCTTAATATCTGGGAATCTTCGCTGAGAATCATCAGAACCATCAAGCACAAAAACCACGTCTCTTCTGTTAGGATCTGCAATCACACAGGCATTTAAGCAAATTGTTTGTTGATGAAATTTGTGATGAAAAGTGTTTTATTCCTTCAAATGTTAGCAACCCTAGAGGAACTTTTTTGTTGATGTAATCCTCACCACTGGATAGGGTTTAGTGATATGGCCAAAATCTTCTATAACAATAAAGGTAATTTCATATCACCATATAGCATGTTTTCAGGTAATTCAATGAATAAATAATCTATATGAAATACCGCATGGTAAAGTCTATTATGTGAATTAAATACTTGAGAAATGAAAAGTACTGAGTATGTTCTTATTAATTAAGAACTTTACTGAAAAATAAGAGAGTTTCAAGTAAAATTATGGAAAAAAATACATAAATATTTCCAGCTATACTTCAAGTGAGTGATCAGATTACAACAATAGCTCGATTTAACTCAGATTTTCAGAGAAATTGGAGTTAGGAAGTAATAGACAATATATTATCAGATTGAATTATTGCCCAGCCCTAACAGAGCAGCAGAGCTCTTTGCTTAACATAATCAGATGTAACTGTCAAAACAGCATAAAGGAAAGCCTACAATAGTTATTGTGAGCAAAAGGACACTAGTCTGTTACCGTCCATCATTCACCGTCAGTTAGAATGAATGCCTTGAGCTCTATGTTGTGCACATGGCGTATAACATGAATTCATTACAGTCATCAGTCTTACCATTTATTACTGGTTTGATAGAAGTGGTTACACCCTTCTTAATGACAGAAAATACATGTTGTTCAATGTCGGACAGATCACTGGATTCTGCTGCAAAGAAAGCATGACTGGCTTCCTGTGAGATAGACTGAATCTCAAGGATATCGGCATTCTTTGTTCCCACCACGTAAAACATCACACCAATTCCTCTCAAGTTTTCCACGGCATGTCTGACATCATCATTTGACCGTCCGCCAGTTAAGAGAACCAAAATCTGAGGGACGCCCTGGTGGTGCCTACTTCCAGAAGAGGCAGTGAAAACATTATCCTTGACGTACTGAAGGGCTGCACCAGTATTGAGGGTTCTGCCTCCTTTATGCCTCAGAATTCGCACATTGTCAGCAACCTTCTGCTGTGTTTTATACGTGTTCAGAAAAAATTCAACAGAGGGTTGTGTGCTGTACTGCACCACTGAAACACGATCTTTGTTCTCATCCACATTGAATTTGTCCACCATTCTCCCAACAAAGCCAAGGATTGCCTCAAAAGAAAATTGCATTTCGTCCGAGGAATCCAGTAAAAATACAATATCGTGTTGAATGGATTCAGTTTGATCTGCAGAAACTTTCAGACACAAGGATAATGCTTAGTTAGTTACACATAAATATATCCATAATGAAAAGATAGATAGATAGATAGATAGATAGATAGATAGATAGATAGATAGATAGATAGATAGATAGATAGATAGTCTTACCTAATACATTGTGTGGTTTTAGTCTTGGCTGCTGTCGAGGCACCCTTTTTACAAATGACACAAGTTGTTGATGGATGCTCTCAATATCATCAAACCGAAGCACAGAGAAAGCATAGGAAGGATTATGTGCAATCATTTGAAGCTCAAGTATGTCTGCATTTCTTGTTCCCACACAAAATGGAACAACTTTGTCCTGTTTTAGAGCCGCAATGGCACTTGCAACATCATCTTGAGATCTTCCCCCATTCAGCAGAATCAATATCTGAGGGACACCGTCTTGATGCCGACTCCCAGAGTATTCAGTGAAAGCATTTTTCCTCACATAGTCAAGAGCTGCCCCAGTGTTGAGGGGTCTGCCTCCTTTATGGTTCAACTGCTGGACAGCAGCTAGAACATTTTGTTTTTCTTTGTAGGTGTTCAAACTGAAATGTGTCTGTTGATCTCTGCTATACTGGATCACAGAGACACGGTCTTTGTTCTCACCAATACTGAGGCTTTCTACCACTCTTTGGACAAAATGTTTCATTGCTTGGAAGCCACTCCGTGTGTCGTCAGACCCATCCAATAGAAACACGATATCTCTTTGAGGGGACTCTAATTCAACTAGAAAATAATAGAAAAACCTTTTTTAAGAATCACAGATATAGTACATAAGCTAGGTGCAATCATTACACAATAGATGGGTGGTAAAGCCATAAGAGCTGGTAATCGGAATTGGAAATAATTACTGCGATAACCAAGGTGTTAGATGCAAGAACATTTCAGAAAACAGTCATTATTAAGAAACTTAGAAATAATTGCAAGATAAGGAGCATAGTCGTCTTTCAAAAATAAAAGATGGAGATAGCTGAAAAACATATTTCAATATTCTTCAACTCTGTATATTTGGTCAATGATGCGATTATCATTGGCTCAAGGAAGAGCTTAGGAACAGAAAGAAAGGGCATATGCTGATGCAAGGCTGTCAAGACAAGACTCTCCAGGGTACAAGAAGGAAAAGGATGTGAGCCAGTGAGACAGTTTGAGAAACATGAAACTGTTCGACTGATATTCTTCAGAAGGTGTTTCATTGCAATTCAAACTATGAAAGACCAAATTTATGAAACTATAAGCGGGGAGTCAGTTTGATTCTCAAATACTAATCTGTACTTCTTACCTACAACAGTGGGAGGCTCAATTTGTATTTTAGCCTGGACAAATGCAGCTATCTCTGTCTGAATGGACAGAAGTTCACCAAAGACAGGAAAGTTGAAAAGAAATCTTGAGGAGACAGCAATTTTTTCAAGCTCCTGCTGTGTAGCATTTTTCATTCCAATGGCGAAAGACAGAATACCAATTTGTTTTAGGTCTAATGCTGCCCCTGAAACATCGTCATTGGATATGCCACCAGTCAGTAAAAACAGAATCTGAGGGACTCCCTCCAAGCGTCTACTCCCAGATGAAGCCATGAAAATACGGTCTCGTACAAACTGGAGTGCAGCTCCAGTGTTCCGAGGTCTTCCTCCTTTATGGCGCAGATTTCTTACAGCATAGATGATAGCCTTTTTGGATCTGTGAGTTTTTAGGTTGAAGTATACTGTGGTGTCATCACTATACTGTACTACGGCCACTCGAACCTTATCTTCGGCAATGTCGAGCTCTTCTGCCATTCTTCTGATGAACTCACGTATAGCTGGTAGTCCATTTCTGGAGTCATCCGAACCATCAAGCAGAAACACTATGTCCCTCTTTTTACTTGCTGTGGCAACAAGGTGATACATGAATAGACAGAAAAAGTGTTCAAGACTTTTCTACACCCATGCATATTATCAGCATGAGCAAGATAGACGTGTAGAAATAAACTCGGTATGGAAAGAAAGATAAGCCACTTCTCTGAAATGGTTATTTCAAGCAGAACTGCTAAAGAACCATATTTTATCAGAAAGATGTATGAAAGAATTGGTTGACTCCAAAGTAACATTGATGTGGACGATTTGAAAGAGGTATAAAACAGGGATAGATTCTTAAAAGCTTAAGGGTTACAGAACAGTATTGGAGCAAGGGTCATCATAAATGTATGTGCAACAGAAATGGGCCAAAACATTTTATTATCGTTAATCATTAGACTAAAAACCTTATGTTAAATATTCTTGAGTGAAAGAATTTTATAGAGACATGAAAGAATGTTATTCAGAAGATAAAAGTGAATACTGTACTCCAATTTTAAGTATATAAATGTGGAATTCTTACCTACTAAATCAGAGATTCCAGTCATGGTTTCCCCTGTTTCTTTGTTTATGTTCAGTGTAACAAGAAGTTGCGATTGGATTGAGGGCAACTTGGAGAAATCAGTGACCTTGTATGTGAAACCAGGTTTGTAGGCAATCATTTCCAACTGCTTTTTATTGGCTTCTCCCACTCCAATCCCAACTGACACAATTCCATGCTCTTTAAGAGCAAAGGCTGGGCTTCTCACATTATCGGTGGATGGTTTACTGCTGATAAGAATTAAAATCTGGGGCACACCTTCTAGTCTTCTACTGCCCGTTGAGGAAGTGAAGACACTGTGCCTTACAAACTGGAGAGCTCTCCCGATATTATGGTGCCTCCCACCCTTGTGCCGTAAATTAACTATGGCATTTATAGTGTCATTCTTTTCCTTGTGAGCATTCAGAGAAAAGTTGATCTCAGGATTATCAGCAAACTGAACCACAGACACTCTGTCTTGGCTCTTACTGACAGAGAGGCTCTCAACTATGCTCTGAACAAATAGTTTTAACTCTGGGAATCCATTTCTTGTGTTATCAGAGCCATCCAGTAGGAACACAATATCTCTTTTTGCAGCATTGCTTTGTGCTAAGACACAACAAATAAGAGTCAGTTATTCTGATAAACAAAAAGGTGTTTTCTTTTCATATAGCAAGTTTAACACACCAATAAGAAAAGAGATTTAGCTTACCTTGTTGTAGAACTTGCTCCAGCTCTTCCCTTGGGAGTGCCACATAGTTATTGAGCCTTTGTGGTATGCTGCTAAGCTCACTGAATTCCCTCACAGTAAAGGCAAAGGAAGGGTTGTGTGAAATGGCCTCAATCTGCTTTGGGTCTGCATCCTTAACACCAACACCAAATGGTACGATTCCCTTTGTTTTCAGCGCACTGGCAGAATCCTTCACGTTATCCCTGGACCTGCCTCCAGACAAAACGATTAGAAACTGAGGGACATTTTGCGCAGACCGGCTACCATGCCTTTCGGACAAGATGGTGTCCTTCATGAATCTTAGAGCACTTCCTGTGTTTAGGCTACGTCCACCAGCCAGTGTCATACCGTTGACAGCTCTTATTACCTCATCTTTGGTTTGATAAGTGTTAAGGTAGAAAGTTGGAGTTGGCCTCTCGCTGTGTTGAACCACTGCAACTCGCACCCTGTCAGTCCCAATGTCAAGTGGTTCAATGACTTTAATGATAAAATCCCGGATGTAGGCAAAATCTGCTCGAACATTTTCTGTGCCATCAATGAGAAAGGCAACATCCCTTTCACCTCCAGCAACAACTGAAGGAAAACAACAACAATTTTAGTTTTAGGGATACCATTATTTACATCACATTTATTTCATTGATAGAAACAGAAAGATGCAAAACTCACCAGTTTCCTCTGTGAATGATGTCACTGTATCTGTATCGCCAACTACTGTTATCAACTTTGGCATGATTAGTTCTGCCATAGCTGGGAAATTAGAGAAGCGTGAATCATGGTAAGCCAAATCTGGAACAAAGGCAACTGTTTTCATTAAGGCTTCATCTGCTTGTCCAGAAGTGACGGTGAAAGTCAAAACTCCAGACAGAGCCAATTTATCGGCTACCTCTTTAACTTGGTCCTGGGCTGGACCACCTGTAATCAGAACTAACACTTGCTGAACTCCCTGCCTCCTGCGTGAGCCAGTTGATCCATTGAACATGTTGACCATGGCATAGTCCAATGCAGCTCCTGTATTCAAAACTGAGCCTCCAGTCAGCCTGAGTTGAGAGATTTGATTCACAACATCTTGCCTGTTGCTGTAGCTGTTTAGGTAAAATTCAGTTTTTGGACGATCAGCAAACTGCAGGAGACCAATCTGAACCCTTTCAGGACGTACATCCAGCTGGTTGACCACGTTGATAATGAAGTCTCGCACATAGGGCAAGTTACTGCTGCCGATGTAGTTTGAGCCATCCACAAGGAAGACAATGTCTCGGACCACTTTTTGAGTCTGCACTGTAGTTATCTCCACCACTAGGGAAAAGCACAAAAAGAAAACCAATTTTACAAATGATATTGTGTCATACCACATACATATGCTTTCAGGCTCTGAAAGACTCACTTTAGTAGACACACATTAAAAGGTCAAATGATGTCCATGGAAATTGTTATCTGTATATGAAGTTGATTCTTTGTTTTGATTACTTGCAGACAAGTAGCTGCTACTGCAGGCTAAAAGTTGGGGAAGAGGTTATTTTTCATTTAGAACTGGCTTTTGACACTCATGTGACCAAAGTTGTGCTGTCCTGCTTTGCTGAGATAACTAACCAAAAATCAATCACTCCTTTCATCTTCAGACCTAGAGTGTCATTCATGCTTTTATCGCTTCAAGACTTGACTAATGTAATGCAATTTATTCAGCAGGCGAAACATTCAAAGACTGTAATTGATACAGAATGCTGCTGCCAGGCTTTTAACTTGTACCAAGAGAGGTGTCCACATCACATCAATCCTTGCTGCCCTTCACTGGTTACCTGTGAGTTTTAGAATTGATTTTAAGATTTTACTGCTCGTTTTTGAAGCTTGATTGGCCTGGTCCTTTCCTATATCTGCCTATGAACCTGACCACCGCCTGAGATCATCTGGCAGGGCTCTACCCTACTAACCATTCCAAAATAATGACTAGTCACTAAAGGTGACTGGACCTCTGCTGTCCAGGACCCTCAGCTGTGGAACTCCGTGCCTGGAGATCTAAGGGAAGCAAATTCAGTACCCTCTTTTGAATCTCTTCTGAAGACTCACTTTCAACGTATGGCTTATTCCAACTGATTTTATTTGTTGCACATTTACAATTTGGCTCCATCTTGTTTTACCTCTTGGGTTATGGATCTTATTTTCACTGACAGACTGGGATATTGAATCCTAAATACAGACTATATTTCTCTCTGTCATGTTTAAATTCCCTGCCTGAAGTTTTGTCAGCACCTGTAGCTTGCAGTCTGAAAATAAATGAATTCATGTGTTTCATCTGCTCTGCCTACTGCTTTCTTGGAGCAATGGGTAATTGCAATCATACACAGAAAAAGGGGAAATTTACTCAGTTGTCATTATGAGCATGTTTAAGCTGTAATATCTTTAGCGCAGTATCTTTTGTGAAACAGAACTTAAGTATAACTGGTTTTTTCTTGCCTATTGATACTAAGTCCTAGATGAATTGAATTCATTAAGTTAACCTGAACGACAAAAAAAATTGACAATTCGTGTCCATCTACTGTACATGAAACCAACAGATTGAATTGTGTGACTATTTTACAACCTGCCATTAACTGGGCTGAGCAAAAATTAACCTCATGCTCAGTTAAAATATATTGCCACTGTCATAACTTTCAAAACGTTCAATCCCGTCTCTTACTCATAATCTGTATGCAGTGTTTTGGCACCTATAAAACCAAGCTTTCAAAACGACCAGATCTAGTACTTAAACTGGACTTTCTTGATTATATTTATTGTCTCATGTTTCATGGGACACAATTATTCCAAAAGACTTTTTTGCTGATAGTGTTAGAAAGCGCTGTCCAACATATCGGTCCAAACTTTTCCATGGGTTCAGTTGGGTATGTCACGCAACAAAGAGCATGTAGGATTTAATGGCTTCATTTTATCATGCAGCACAATTCATTAGTTGTTTTTCCATTTATTTATTCAAGGTTTTCCTTAATATGTCACTTGAGTTATTTCATCGATTCAATTATTATTACAATCATTATTACAATAAATTGAATGTACATAGAAGACAAAGCATTACCTGTCTCAGTGGGTACCTCAGTCACCACCACCCCAGCTAAAGTGGAGAGAGCATCAACGATTAGCTTTGGGTTGCGAATCAGTGAGCGGAAGTCCCTCAGATAGAATGCAACGCTGTCCGCAAAGGCAATCTTTCGCAGCTCCTGCTCCTCAGCCGCTTTGGAGCCGGCAGCTAGAGTCAATACACCCAGTCGCTGCAGGGCCATAGCAGGTGCCTCCACACTGTCACTGGACTTTTTGCTGGTCATCAACAGTAAAACCTGGGGTATTCCCTGTTGAATACGACTTCCCTTCTCAGGCCGCAGCATATTCGTCCGCACAAAGTCCAAGGCTGCTCCAATGTTGATTGTCTGACCAGGCCTTGGTTTGATAGAGCCCAGAGCAGCAGTTAATTCCTCCCTGGATCCATGGGAGTTGAGATCCATCTCAAGTCGAGGGATATTGCTGAACTGGGCCACACCCACTTGTACTTGGTCTGGGCCAATTGGCATGATGTCGACAAACCGCTTGATGAATTCGCGCACAGAGTTGATGATCGTTGCACCCATTGTACTGTCAATTAGGAAGATGATGTCTCGTTTTCCCACAGCCACGACTGAAAAGTAAAAAAAAAAAGAATTAACATGCAAATAAAAGCTAAATTTAAGTGATGTTATGATGATAAATCTGTAAGTACTAAAGGCAGCCAAAGCCCACCAATGATATTCTATAATTAGATATAAGTTTTAACTGATATTGGCACTTTTTTAAAATTGGTATTGACAGCTGCATATGGACAAGATATATGGTATAGATTAAGCTGAGAATATCAATGATAATGCTCAATAACATTAATGATTAATCAACAAAATGTGAAATGAAAATACATAGCCTGTAAGTGACTTTGGCTCTTTATGAACTGCCGTTTCTATAGCTGATAGCTGATTTGTACGTAGTGGTCTTCCAAACAGTTTGTAAAATATACTTTAATGCCATCATTGCTAATGTAGGTGGGGCATGTACTTCTGAGTATAGCTATATTTTTTGGAACTTTCTTTTTCTCAAAGTTTGACTACAAAAAAACTGTATTCAAAGTAAAGTGCATGCATTTTGCATTATTTACATAAATGACTAACTACAAAGCAATGGAAGCTCTATCAAGGGCATGTGTGATATGATATGGGCAAAACCCATTCTAAAATTCTATGCCGCTTTTCAGAACATTGACTTGGGTTGCTTTGCAACGGATTAATGGTTTTCACTTTGTGGATTTATATATTTGCATCAGAACACTTACAAGAGTTAATATTTCTCACTTTTTATGTATCGTTACCACATCTGTTAAAAGTCCTTAATATGACTGAGAATATAGCAAATTCAAGTTTAGCATATCTTACCTTGCACACTACATTCAATATGAGCTCTTTCGAGCTTTTGATTTCCCACAATGCCTTGCCAACTTGTACAGATAAGTTACATACCTTCTGTGAACTCATTCTGAACTATAATGGTGCGCTGGATCACCCCGTTAATGTATGGGAGCAGCTGGTCACCCATGCTCGCCACTGCTCTGAAATCAGGGGTCGACAGGACAAAACTTTTATCTGTAGCAACTGCTTCCAGATCAGCAGTGGCAGTGTCACCAATCGTTATGCCGAATGTGATAACACTGGCCCTCTTAAGGGCCCGGTCACCGGCACCAGTATCATCAGTGGATGGCCCAGCACTGACAACCACCAACATCTGGGGCACCCCCTCGTCTGCCCTGCCCCCAGCTGTTTGGCTCAACAGGCTCCTGGCCACTTCCTCCAAGGCGAGCCCCAGGTTAGACTCGTCACCCCCTGAGTAGGCAAGGCCCTTCACCGCTTCCAGGACTGATGACTTGCTGTCATAGCTATTTAGATAGAACTTTATCTGCGGGTTGCCGTTGTACAGAGCCAAGGCCACCCGAACAGTGTCCCTGCCCACATCAAGGCGCTCAATGATTCTCAAAGCCAAATCACGCACAAAGGGGAAGTTTGCTGCTCCAACGTTCTGTGATCCATCAATTAAGAGTATTAGGTCAGCTTCTTGTGCTTTAAGGAGAGAGAGAGAGAGAAAACAAAACAAAATGGAACTTGTGAAAGCGTTAACATGGTGAGATAGAAACAAAGAATCCACTCAAAGAACTTGTGCTTGCATATCATTGCATGTGTCAAGTTACATTGAAAGTGAACAAATTAATCAAACATTACAAAACACATCATGCTGCATGTAGGCTGAACCAAAGGAGATTTCATAAAAGTCATGTAATTTGTTCATTCTTTTTTCCCTAAATGTAGCTTAGCACACTTTAGTCAAGATTGTTGTAATATTTAGTGTGATTTCTCTCCTAGTAACATAACATAAGGAAACATAAGGGTGATTGTCAATATGAATGATAATAGTCAGTATTAATACTATTAATTTATATAAGATTCATGTCGTTGATTCTCCCCATATTGTATGGTCAACAATAACAGCTTAATTAGGCCCAACAATTCTAAATTCCATGCAAACTATTGTTTTCAAACGGCGGTTTAGAAAAATTATTTGGTATCATTTTTATTTTTAAAGAAAACTAATTCTGGGAAATAGAATTTTTTTTTATGTGGCTGAGTGACCTGATCTGAAACGTGAACATATTTTGAAGAAACAAATGTAACATTTAGAGCGGGGAAGAAGGGAAAAGTTAGAAAATATTGAAAATGTGTAAAAACGAATTGTTTAATTGTTATAATCAATATAATTCAAAGCAAAGTGTTCAGGTAATATTAGGAATTGTCAGAATAAAATTAATTTAAAACCAAGGGTACTCCATTATGAGACCACACTATTATAACAACGGCAAGTCAACAATGCTTAAAAAAACATTAAGTTGTTTTATCCTTTTTAAATTAGTCTTGTGTGTCCATTGTATAAGCTCCATTGAGTTCAGCCATCCCATGCAGACTCTTGTTACGGACCTCAGATAAAGTGACCAGTCATGACCCTGTGGCATATCCTTGGGGCCTACAAGCTTACAGTACTTGAGAATGTATTACATGTGATTCAATGTAAAATGAGTACAAATTTGTATGTTTGTGATGTTTACAATAAATTTCAATTTGAATATTGTATGCTGGCAAAGGTAATGTTGTCTTTGGATATTTGACATTTTATGTGTGTAGTTTCATAGGAATGTGTTCTCTCTTTCCAGTGACTTCCAGTAACTTATTATTTCTCATTTCTGTACATCAACATGTAAAAATATTCTCAAAGTACTGCTGCAGGTCAAGGATGAGTCCAAGCAGGTTCATCTCTGTTTCAAATACAGAACATTGCACATATTTAACACAGATAGACATTGTGACTGTTAAAAAAAAAAATGCAAGACACAAAAGCAGTGGTGCATGGTTAGCTATTGTTAAAAGCTCATTGATTGATTTTGAGATGTGATGTTTTAAAGGGTAAGGTATCCTCAAGTCCTTTTTCTTCTCCAAGGACTTTCTGAATAAATGTTAGTCTGAGGTGTCAATATTTGGATTTTACAATGTTATTATGTTGCAGTCTGTATTGTGTCATCATTTACAGATGTGTCTTTAACAAACAGAAAATGGTGTCTTAAGTTATTACTGAGGTTATTGCTGTTTGCAAACACAGAACTCAAATCCCTACCAATTGTAAATGCGCCTGGGACAGAATGTTCTCATCACTTCAATAGCTTTCTCTCAATCCATACTCATTGTTTTTCTTCTGGCTTTGCACCCAATCTAAGATGCTGTAGGGATGTCTATTACATGCAGATCTTACTGTGATTTTTAAAGCATTATGGGAGTATTAAGTGGGGTAAGACAAAACAAGTGATGTTAATTTTGCAGGTGGATAGTGAAAGGTTATTGTGGTTAAAAAAAATACTTGATTGTGTTAATCATCAAATCCAGTCACGGCCACAAAGGCAGCAGCTTCGTCCTGCACATGTAGACATTAGTAATGGTAGTGACACTGGTCCCATTTCATTACCTGTCCCTCCTCCAGCCACGGGGGCCTCGTTTGCCACAGGACCACCCCCTGACCGGGTCACTGCGTCACAAAGCCCCACTACTAAATCTTGGATTATATCCCTCAAAGTCAGGAAAGAGTCTACACTGAATACATGAATGTCATGGGGCTTGCTAGCCATCTCCCTGAGCTCCGAGTCAACCGCATCCTGAACTCCGACCGCAAACACCTCCACGCCTGCCAGCCACAGCACCTGAGCCGGCTCGGCCACGTCATCCTGGGAGCGCCCATCCGTTAGCACCACCACCGCCTGGGCCACGCCTTCAACAGCGCGGCTGCCCGAAGCAGTGGTCAAGTGTGTGCGAATCAGGAAATCCAGGCCCAGGCCAGTCCGGGTGCCTCCGCCACGGTACGGCATAGCCTTGATGTGTGCCAGGACTCCCTGTGTTGTTGGGTAGCTGTTGAGCTGGAACTCAGTTTGAGGCGTATTACTGTACTGTACGAGGGCAAATTTAAACCTGTCCCCTCCAGCCTGGTGAAGTGATTGTATCAAGCTGTACAGAAATTGTCTGACATGTTCAAAGTTCTCCTTGCCCATACTCCAAGATGAATCCACTAGAAAGTATATATCGGCTTCCAACCCTTGTGCACAATCTTTGAAAGAGAGTGTTTGGAGAACAAAAGTGAAGACCAGGGAAAAGATGCTTGATGTTTAATACCAAAATATTGTATTGGTGCTTAACACTCCTGAGGCTTCCATTTTTTTTGTCCACTGTTTTAATTCAGATTCAAAGAAATAATAACAATAATTTCTAATTGAAAAAAAGCCAGTTTACCAACAATGCTCACAAGAAGTGTAATATCGCTCCATCAATATGTTTTGTTTTTCTTAGGATGTCATACACACTTTTATAAATCCTACTTTTCTTTGTGATATATGAAAAGGTGCATCTGTAGACTATATCACACTGTGCATTGCTGAAAACTGGAAAAGAACATTATTGTGCAAGCAGAACAATCATCTGCATAATTAGCACACCCTGCTGACCGCGGCTGAGATGAACTAAGTTCGACTTACCTTCCTGAGCCTCAAGGTTAGGGAGGAGCCCTGCAAACAGGACGCCCAGGAGGGCACATAGCGGTAACAACCGATGCCTCCTCATCTTCTCTCACCAAAACAGCCAAGGGGACACCTGTGAAACCAGAAGCAAATATCATATGAATATAAGCCAGCAGCCCTCCTAATGTCACAAGGCATGAACATGCCAATACATAAACATGCTTAAGTACAAACTACAGGTTTCAGTGTTTTGAATGTCCTTTTGAATGGTTTGGTGAAAATGTTTGAGAGAGGGATTTGAAACGTTGTTGCAATCCCTACTTTGTGCTGCACTGCTTCTCCAAATATAACAAACAAGATTACATTTTTTTTTTTACCAAGAGTACATGATCTAATCTTTGATGCAGCACACGTCTCCTGCCAGCCCCTTTTTGTCAGTATGTGTAAGGATATGAGATTTCCTACTGCTACCACTGCTGAAGTGTCGCTTTGTCCTAGTTTCTTAAGTACTGGGCTGAGCATTGTTCACATGAGGCAGCCCAAGCTTTAAAACAGGCATTGTATCTGCTATGTTTGAATACAACAAAATGATTGAATCAGCAGTACAGACATTCCTAACCTTTTGGTTTGTAAGTGCAGTATGCAGACCTGTAGCAGTGAGAGTGGTAATGATCAAAACCGCCTGTTAGAATTACCAGCCAGTATGCTTAACCAATGAACTCTATTTGGCAAGGACTGAATGTTCCAACTCACAAAATAAAGAGGGGTATTGGGCAGTAAAATACACTTTCACAGCAAGGGTGTGTGTTTTCTATTTAGTCAGATTTCCCCACCCCCCATTGTGATTTTAAGTAATGTCACAGGAAATTAAGGGAGGTCACATGTGGCTCACTACTGAGTGGTTACGCGTGCATCTACTTTACAGTAAGCATCAAATTACAAAAAGAGGAACCTCCATTGCCACAGACAAAATCTAATTTTCTTCAAGCAGGTTACAAACACGTTTGTTTATCAGTCTTTTGCTGTCGATAGAAAAACAGCGAGAACCTAACACGTCCTCATTAGACCAAGATGTCATGTTATGAAACAAGCTCACACACTTTAACTTTTGAAAAAAATCCTCAATTTGAATAAAGAAATTCAATGTATTAAATGAGTTTGTTAATTAGATCAACGTTCTTTAATGAATATAACTCGTCGGTTTTGTCAAAATAAATGAACTGATGGCGTCTTGAAAGATTTGACTTTTGGACTTGACAACGCTCTCGAGTTATTGGAAATGTTCTGATCACACGAGTCGGAAACCATCCTATGGAGCCACCACCGGAATCTAATTCTACACATTGTATAATACTTTATCTGACACTGTGAAGAAATACCAGGTTTACACATAATGTGGACTACTACTTTTGACTTAGGAAAAATAAAATACATTGTTTTAAACAGCTTAATAAAAGATTTTTGTATACATTATCCAGTAAGTGTGTTTTTATGATTTTACTTGACATGTGCAAACCTAATCTTGACAATCTCAAAGCAGACAAATCCTGGCACACACTTTGGAATCTCTGGCGCCCCCCTGAGGGGAGCCCGGACCCCAGTTTGGGAACCACTGGCAGCCAAATGGCAAACCCCAGCCTTTTCTCAAGCTGTAGCCTAGAGATACCATCACCACCAAACAGTCCTTTGAGAAGTAAGGATTTCCCTTCTCACTCTCCAGGTCTAAAACTCACAATGGTCCTCTCAAAGATGGACAACCGAGAGCACAAAAACACACGTAGGCTATTCAATTTCAGACCACCCTGAGGTGAGAATGTGGGTCCAGGTCCAGGAGCAGCCCGAGTAATTACATTTTAATCACACTGAAGCAAATCATTTACACGGGAATATTAAGATTAGAATACAACAAAAAGGGTCCTTTAAAATGAAATGGCTTTAGATGGCACAGGGCCAATGACCAATGAAGTGTTTACCATTAGACTAATGATGGGGGAGAGGAGGTAGTCTCTTTAAAAGTCTGTGAGCCTGCTGGCAGTCACACAATAAAAGTTCAGCACTAATGGCATCTCTGCTGAGTGCATTGTAAAAAAAGAAAGTGGTGTTTGGGTATTTAGAGATTTACTGTATGTCTACTTTAATGGAAATAAATGAGTGCATATATGCAGATGGAGGAGGGTATCATGGATACTGAGGCACAACTGGGGCTACACTGAAAACTACCAATGCCCTCTAGTGGAGAATGCAGGTATAACACAGTATAAGAGACAATTTTCTAGAATCAAGTGGCACATAAACCTTTTGTGCTTTTCATCTGTGTTTTATCATAAGCTTATATCATGGAATATGACTCACAGGGCGTATGTAATGAAGAAAATATGCCAATGTATTTGTGTGCGAATAACTTGGGAGACTGTAAAATGCATTTTTTATTCTGTCCCTCCTGTTTTTTCATTCTCTGATTAACCCCCACAATTATTTCCAGTGGTGTTGAATTTGAAATGAAATATAACAAAATCAATTCTTGCACAAAGATTGCTACTAGTGAAGTGCAAATTGAGCTTTTTATTGCTGCAATTTAAGATGAAAACTGAGAGAGAGGAAACTCCTCAACTCCCCAACACATACTGATATTATTACCTCTCAGTTGTGGAAAATGTTCCTGTCTACAGTGGATTCTGTCGCCCTCTGATCTTACTAAATGTGGACGTCAATCCTATTTGAATTAAAATTAAATTCTTTATTTTTTTTGCTGTGGAGTAAAAGAGACTCTTTCACGAGGATAGGAAAGCCTGGGTCAGCCAGGCTTGAATCAAAGCCATCCACAATACACAGCAGTAATGAATTATAAACACATGCTGTCGTACTGAATGCAACACTGCAGGCGTTGAGTTGGAGTCACAGTGTTTATACTTTGCTGTGTGTGCTGTTTGTGCAGACCGCACTTTAAAAGTGACAATGAAACTCTGAACTGTTCGGGGAAAAAAGCAGCAATAGTAACATTTGTACTGGCTCTCCAGACAGACCCGTCAGTGATGCACTGACCTAAAACAACTCTGGGAAGAAAGTTACTAAACTAAAAATATTAGAGCTATCTGTTTGCCTACTCGGAAATGAAATGACCACGATCTCTTAACAGCACATTAACTAAACCATTTCACATCATGTTTAGGCAAAAAAACCACTTAGGTTTAGGAAAAACATCATGGTTGGGCTTAAAATAAGTAAGTCAACTAAGTCAAATACATAAACACGCAACAAACGTCACTAAAGTAACTTCCCAGCGGTCTACTGGTTGAGATTCCTGTGATGTTTGACCCCTCCCCCTCCTGTCTTTCTCACTGTTTATATTAAGGTCTGAGAGCTCAGAGCTCAGGACGTGGATGCGTCTAATTCGTGTGTCCACCATGCCAGAGGACTCTAGTTGACTTTCCATTGGCATCGCTTCTGTGGTGTCGACACGTCATTTTAACACATTATGCACCACCCCCACCCCTTAATGTGCTGTTAAGAGGTCGGGGTCATTTCATGTATTTCCGGGTGGGGTCCTTTTATATTGCCCAACAAGATTATGATGATTGGACATCAACATTTTCTGTGATAATCTTTGCATTATAAAACAATCATGTAAAGCACATGGACAATATGTTTCAACCAAGTAGAGTGAGTTTTTTTATAAGTATCCTTTGAACAGGATTCACACTTGAGTGAGAAAAAACGTCTCCCTGCAGTCCCCCCAACGCCATCACTATCCAGAAGGACGCATCAAGTTCCTTTATTTCAAGGAAATCTAAGCCCTCTTGGACACTGCAGGAGATGTTTGTGTTTTCCACTCATGCTCCTGTGATTTCAGGTCACTCAAAAAAAGCCACTGCAGAGTTTGCCAGGCCTGGCCAATGTGTCAACACTATGGCTTCCCCTCGCCGCCACAGAGGAAAACACAGCAGCACAGTGGAGTCCTGTTTCCTCTGATACGAGCAGCCAAAATAATGGCAGCATGTGGAATTACATTAGAGAGAAAATGAAGAAAGAAAGTTTAAAAAAAAATATGCTGTCTCTGAATGACTTCACTAACTTAAAGTTAGTTCATCTTTTATTTTACTTCCATTCTGGGAAAGAACTGTAAAGTTGTAATGGCAAACATGTGAGCAAACATTTGCATATTGACACATTCAACAGACACGGAGAAACACTTTCATTCATTTGGTCTTATAGTATGTTTATGGCGACCTTTTGGTCTCCACCACCTCCGCGAGAGAAACATCTGGCTCTCTAGCTGCCAAATGCTCAACTATGTTCAACAGCTAGTCGTTATCTGTCCGTCAGCCGTTTTGGTGCTGTGCAGGTTGTGTACATTGAGTTTATCAGAGGTTTTAACATTTGAAATTTGAATATCAATCCTTGCCAGCATCCCAAAATGATTATCAGGTCTCAGCCCAAATAATTTGCACCTAACATGCTTCTGGCATTACAGGGAACTCAATAACTCCACTGTTAAGCTCTTCTTCTTACGGAAAAACTTGAGTCACTTTTCCTCTCACTCACTCACACACTGCCTGCACCACACACTGTATAAACTGCGGATCACAGCTTCAAAACTGCCATCCCTGCAAACGTAAACCCTCTGTGTACTAACGAGTAGTCTTTGTGCTACTTTCATCCCATTTAATGTCAGTGTCCCACAGTTAAACTGGGTTTGAGACATATCAGCATGGATTGAACTCGAATAGTGTCTTTTTCCTTTCTGCTACGAACACTAGGGGTCGCCAAAGGTGGACATTTACAAATCTTACACACAGGCGCTTAGAGAAGCTGAAGATATGTGGTATAGCCAACATCTATCATGTTGCATGCCTGGGCCTGTAAGCAAAGCAGAGACGGCCATATATGGCTGACATCGTGACGGTCTAAACATAAGAAGATAGGGAGTTATGATTTGTTAGCTTGTTTTTGTGTTTTTCTCCTGCTGAGGTCCACTTGTGTGCACCTCTGGTATATGCTGAGGCTTCAATTCATCTTCATGTGTAATCCAGTAACCACCATGAAGTGGCAGAGCTAATGGTGAGCAGAGTAGGGAGCAGTTTATGTTACGCAGAAAGCAGAACATGCTGCCCCTTACGCTGTATATAACAGAATGTCCTGCTCAGTGGTATTATTTATCGTTAACACTGTCAGTGTGCATTTGCAGAGCGCGATAGATGCCGCAATGTGCCTTTGGGCATTCTGAAGTGCGATTGCATCTGGACCTCACACACTCATTTACAGCAAAGACCACACACACACACATAAACATGCACATGCATAAACACACTCACAAGCTCACAAGCTCAGAATGCAGCACGGCACAAAAATTCCATCAGCGCCTGTGACAGATATCAGTGCAAATAATTGCATGTTACACCAGCTACACCAAGCGGACCTCCTAGGATAGGACATGGTCACCCCACAGAAGTAAAGGTCCTTGTGCACACAAAGGGTTTCTGCGATTACTACATTTTCACACTGGTTGAAGTACTTTAAATACTGACTTTTAATAGGCGTTCTCTCGAAGACACTGAGCAAAAGACAAGAACATCGAAATGCTTGGCTTCACACTCAAATTTCAAAATGCATTTTCAACTCAACAGGTTTGATCAAAATAGTGTTAAAAACATTAAGCATTAAATGTTTTGACAATACCTTCAATGGGGGGCTGTTACATTTCCCATGATAAATATTTTCCTACACCGAAAAAGTAGCATGTGACACTTCTAGAGATCCTGCCACAGCGGCAAAGCTGCGTTTCTTTTGGCAAATAACTCCTCAGCCAGAGTGTAGCAGACATGTCCACATTAAAGATGTCAAATATGATTTCTCCCATTTGTAGATGCTGTTTATTATCCCCCTATTGTGTCATCAATTATAAGATGATGACGTGCATCTCATTAAACACTTTGTGCTCTGGGCTTAAATGTTCATGTAATCAAACTGGCTCAACTGTAGCAGCTCCTTGAACCCTTGATTACAGACTGAAACCTTGTACATATCAATTATACTGTCGACAACAGTTGTTGATGCCAATTAGCACAAAGCAATTCTGTTTTCTTTTCTATGCACGACATCTCCTTGCAAATGGTTGACAAACTTGAAGCTACAGGTAAAATAAGTGAAGTCACGAGGGCCGCGAGTCATTTCTTCACTGTAATGCAGCTGCTGAGTTTGAGACAACTCTACACTGCCGCTCACTGGCATCATGGGATAAAATATCACTCGCACATACAGTGTGTGACTTAGCTCTGGTTAGCCTCTACGCATATGAATCAATCGCAAGGGCGGTGTGGAGCCGCATGCCCCTCAACTGGAAAGATGCAACGTGACATGTGTGGCACAGATGAGAGGAGGATCAATGATAGTTAAAATGGGGGGGGGGCAGGAAGGGCGGGCAGTTCCACACAGCTGGTGTGTATTAGGGCGTCTGACACCTAGCAGATGTGTGTTCAAGCGTCGCGGCCAAACTCATTGAGGATGAGTTCAAGTACTAACCGTGACACTCCTGCACTTTTTGGTTAGGATGAGAGAGAAGCACACGGAGATAGCGTGAAGCAAAGTCTGAATTCACCTTTTAGCTCATGGGGGGGGGCAAAATGACCACAAAAAAAGTCAAACATGACAAAAACGTAATGCCATCATCACCCACAGAGCTTGGTGCTCTCTCTAACCAATGCATAGCAGTTTGAATGGTTTCTCCCAATTTACATCCGTTGCAATTACAGATAGTTGTTCCCTTGGAGCGGTAGTTCCAAGTTGAGACTGGACCTTTCTGAAAAATGCTCCAACCTTCCAGACATCTGTGCTGCATCATGGTAAGAAGACCAAAAGCTGGAGGGAGTGCAGTAGCCATAAACCACACTAATGCTGATTTATACTGTATATCCAAAAATCCTTTGTTGAGAATCCTCCTGATGCAGCTCTGCCAACAACAGTCTCAATACTAGCTTCCAATGGGAGCTGTTCATTGTCGTAAGGCTGGCAGTAAATTATGTGTAAAAAATGTCAAACACATGAAGTGAGATCTGAAACGCACACCAAAAGTTTCCTATCGCTTTTGAACGATGACCAAGTTCTTCCTCTCCGTGTCATAGCAACGGGGTTAGTGCAAATATAAAACTATGTGAAAGTGGTAGCTCATGAGAATTATTTCCAATCTAATTTGATTATGTTGAGACTTGGAAAGTCATCAAATGAAATCCCACGCGCACAAAATGAAACATTGCAATGAAGACATTCCTCAATCCCTACTTGGACAGTCTTGAGGGAGAAGTGGGAGATCGATGACTCACACCTGGTTCACTAAACTACAGCCCACTGCCACCACCACCACCATCCAACACCCACCCACCCCACCTCTTTTGTCCAACGGAAGAAAAAAGCCCTCTTGGTCATGGTTCTTCTGGCCAGTAGTGTGGAAAACGCTCTCTTCACACTTTTCCACTCCTGCGCTCGTTTCACAGAGGGTGTGGTTTGGGGCTACTGCTGCAGTGGAAACATCCAACTGCTCCCCTTTAGAGCATGCATGCGGGTGTGGAGATGCAACTGTAGAATTACCAACAGATTCCCTATTTAGATTCAACTTAATGACTAACCGATCAATCCAGAATACTAACAACGTGCACAAAATTGAGCTGCTTTTTGATCTCTTGACTTAACATACAGCATATGTAGCAGGTTTTGATAGGGGACTTAGATAATCTGTTGCATTATGTGATGCATTAATTACACAAAATCGGCATTCTACCACAGAAAGAACATCACAGATTGATATTGAAATGACTCATTGCAACGCAACTCCTAACAGGTCCACAAGTCTGACACTGATCTGGGATCACAGCATTGGACTTAAGATATATCATGCCAACATTCTTTTTTTAGATCACCACAATTATTCGACACCTGAGCAGTAAATCAAACTTTGCACAATGCAGGAATGTCAAATGGAAATTTAAGGTTTTCGAAGAGAAAAAGAGAGCTTACACGCCCCTCCACACTCACACATGCATCGCACACAACATTGCTGAGGTCCTCTCTTCCACCCTAACTGTGGCTCACCTCTCGCCCTTGAAGCACTCTCACCACTTAAGTACAGGTCTCAGCCATGCTGCTAAACGCATGCTGTCTGATATTTATGACTTTTGAGCCAAAAACTCTGTGTAACCCTGTGATTATGACACCCATCGTAAACTTACAAGTTGTGACTTTAAACTGTGCTTTGGTCAATGCACTATTTATAATCAACATACAGTGCAAGCAAGGTCAATCCTTACAAAACTCAAAAAGCAAGCATACATGTGTAAATCCAAGCAGAAACCTTTTTTCTGCAAGATCATTCACCTTGAGAACAATGCAGATTTAAAACTTACCCTGTGCTGAAGTAGCCGTACTCCACTGTATTTGTTTTTGAAGAAAAAAATCTGTATATTATCAGTTATGTAAAATGACTGCAAGCGTGACTTTTGGGCATTATCCTCCTGACAAATTCCCCCTGCTGGCTTTTTTCAGCTCCTCCCAGAGGAAGGCGGCTGAGCAAAGCTGTGATAAGGTCACTGATAGGAGATGTGCAGAAACAGGGGTCCTGAGTGAAGGAAGGAAATGGTTGAGACTGAAAGAGACAGACACACTCCCGGTCTCGAACCAGAGGAGATGTGGTGCACAATTCAAGGCTGGGATGGGACAAACTTCTAAACTTCTGGAGATCTGCCACCTCTCTCTTCCTCCTCCCACTTTCTTTAAAGAGAGGGGAAAAAAGAAAAGAGGAGGGAGAAGAGAGTGTGGGGGGGGGTGAAGTAAATGAAAACCAGACACAGCCCTGTTTGGTCTGGATTTGAAGAGAGGATGATGTCACAAATCTGGAGAGGGATTTTCTCCTTACCTTTTCCTACAGTTCTCCCTCCACCTCTATGGGGCCCTTTCTTACATTTAAGCTATTTAGCATTCGTTGTTACATTAAAATGACTTTTAAGAATAAACATATTGTGGTTTGAGTAACTATCACCCATTGGTAAAGTGATAGCCATGCACGTTTCTCTTTACAGATGGATAGTTAATGCAGTGGTTCTCAAACCTTTTCTGTCACGCCCCACTTTGGAGGAAGAAAAGTGTTCATGCCCCACCGCCCAACAAAATTGTAACAAAATGGTCCATGTTGAACTATTATTGAAATAACATTTTGTGACGCCATATGCTCACACATACCAGGAGAATTCTATTTTAAATATGAGCTTTAAAATGTAGCATTCTGGTGAATTCTGAGAAGAAAATTAAGTGATAAAACATTTACTTTAAGCAAAAAACTAATTTATTATTCAGTTATTAATCAGTATTTCAGCTCTATTATTATTAACCTTTAAAAGTTTTAGTCATATAAAAACGAATTACTTTCATTACTGTATGGCTTAATATTAACTTCTACTGTTACTGTACAGCTGTTAGGATTGTGGCCAATCTTCTATTTGCAATTAATATGCATTCAATCCAGTTCTATTATTGAAATGAAAATGATAATCTACTCTGGCTAAGGTAGCTCATCAAGAGTAAAATAACAGCTGTGATTTAACTGCACGTGGGACTGTTGGGACCGGAAGTCCACTGGCTGTGGTCATCACAGTGAACAGTGTCTGTCTGTGATGAGAGGACACGTGAGCCCTTGTTGCTGTACTTCATCTCCTTGGACCAGAGGCTGCATTTAGCATACCCTGCCTTATCAATGTCTTTAAAACACTGTGACAGCAGGAAGCTGTACTCACGTCTGTTCAGACCTCCACCTTTATCCAGACCCAGCTGCACCTTTATCCAGACCCAGCTGCACCTTTATCCAGGCCCACCTCCACCTTTATCCAGGCCCAGCTTCACCTTTATCCAGACCCAGCTCCACCTTTATCCAGGCCCAGCTCCACCTTTATCCAGGCCCAGCTCCACCTTTATCCAGGCCCAGCTCCACCTTTATCCAGGCCCAGCTTCACCTTTATCCAGACCCAGCTCCACCTTTATCCAGGCCCAGCTCCACCTTTATCCAGGCCCAGCTCCACCTTTATCCAGACCCAGCTCCACCTTTATCCAGGCCCAGCTCCACCTTTATCCAGGCCCAGCTCCACCTTTATCCAGGCCCAGCTCCACCTTTATCCAGGCCCAGCTCCACCTTTATCCAGGCCCAGCTCCACCTTTATCCAGGCCCAGCTCCACCTTTATCCAGACCCAGCTCCACCTTTATCCAGACCCACCTCCACCTTTATCCAGGCCCAGCTCCACCTTTATCCAGACCCAGCTCCACCTTTATCCAGGCCCACCTCCACCTTTATCCAGGCCCAGCTCCACCTTTATCCAGACCCAGCTCCTTCACATCTCAGCCCTGCGTCAAGCTGCGCTACACAAACAGCCTCCTTTCCCTGAAGCTCTTTGACCTCATCATCTCATCAGTATCTGGGCCTTTCATTCTACTTTGAGTTAAAACAAACAACCTGCAAACAGATCCGCCGGTGTTCCGGTTTAACGTTAACGAGTGACCGCGTGAACTGAACCGGAACACGGGGGGGGGGGGGGGGCATGTTTCATCAGGCTACGTGTTTTCCTCCTAAATCGCGATAATGACGGACGTTAACAGTCCACAGAGTTCCGCATGCAGTGAACGTTAACTTAACTCAGCAAGTCTGAACTGTAACGGAACTTAACGGAACTTAAACTTTACGGAGGGAAAAGGGAAAGACGCACGCTGTAGACATCTTAACGCTGATTGGCCAAGACTCGACACATCACATCAAAGATGTTTATTGTGAAGATCACTACGTCACCTTTTCTCCTCATCTCACTCCAATCTGAGAAATGCTGGCTGGCGCCCTACAGTTTGAGAACCACTGCTGTAAAGTATACATGAATGTACTGTATGTGTTATGATAGTGGAGGATATTATATGCACAAGATAGGCACATGAATACAGCAGTCAAGTTGTGACAATGGAACACTGCCAATTTTGAAAATGAAGAATTTACAAAATAATGAGCTGAAATGTTTAAAGGGGCATTCACCGAGTTTCTTTTTGACCATGCAGCAGAACATGCTCAGAACACAACATCTACACATTATCAATTTATAAAGTTAGCAAACATCTTAGCAGCAGACACAGCGCAACATTAGCATTCATTTTGGGTTGTGTTACAGTACACCTGAAAAACTTAAGTCAAATATGAATTCGTCTTTTGCTATAATTGGTCCTCATCAACTGAAATGTTGGACTGAAA
Organism: Pholis gunnellus; assembly: GCF_910591455.1. Lineage (NCBI taxonomy): Eukaryota > Metazoa > Chordata > Actinopteri > Perciformes > Pholidae > Pholis > Pholis gunnellus. The sequence continues at coordinate 3,319,875 of NC_136539.1, forward strand.
TGTCTGTTTCTTTAGCTGTTAAATGCTCCACTAGGTTCACCAGCTTAGTTGCTAACTTTATCTGTCTGCTGTTTGGTGTTGATGAGAACAAAGCTGCAGACCAGAAAAACAAAACAATGGGCTCAAAGAGGCTGAAAGACTTTGTCTAGAAGTTGGATGATAATTCTCTTTGGGTTCATCACTACAAGCAACCCGTCACATTACACAGTATTTTGAACATGTCATATCATCCTCTTCTAAAGCTGTTGTGGTAAATGTGTTAGCAAACAGTTCCCTATTTAAACATCCATCTGAGGTGGAGCAAAATGAGCTTTCATGTTATCCACATGTAATGTGTGTTCAGTTTTAAATCTGGTTTGGTCTCCACCAACTCCTGAGAGACTCTCTTTAGTGTCCGCAATGTAGCCTGTCGAACGAACCGAGTGCTCCTGAAGAGTCCCTGACCTTCCCGCTCGCCCACTTGCTGTTATCATAGGGTACTACTCACTCTCACTGATCAAGGACCAATCGAATCGGACTCAAGTCAAGACAGATGGCTCGGCAGGTTAATGGTGCAGAGTTGGGAGGTCGTTCTTCTGACTTCGGTGTGTTCATAAGCTTTTATGTCGTATTGTGGAAAATACAAGGACACTCCAAAGAACACGCGCTGTATTATTTTGCTCTGAGCATTTAAACAACATGTTGATAGCTGTTTCCAGTATCTGTGTCATAATTAAGAGCAAAGGAAACTGATCAGGTGAGCCATGAAATATGATCGGGAACTCATTTTTCCGATTATTCCTACACCACATAAATGCAGCACAAATTACTTATACATTTTTGTAACATTGTATTGAGCTTACACAGCCTACTTAATACATGTGGGATGCTGAATCAATGCATCACAATGAATATTGCAGAAACAATGTTAGTGTAAGTCAGTGGTTCTCAAACTGTAGGTTGCGCCCCTCTAGTGGGGCGCAGCAGTATTGCCAGTGGGGCGCGGGGGCAAATGCAGAATTTTATTCATACCTGCAAACTTGTCGCTTTTCGTCGAAATTCGCTGTGTTGAATGAAAATATATCATCCGCGTGAATCGTGTAGATTTTGGGGGGGGGGGGGGGGTCAACTGGCCAGCCAGCATTTCTCAGATTGGAGTGAGACGAGGAGAAAAGGTGACGTAATGATCTTCACAATAAACGTGTCGAGTCTTGGCCAATCAGCGTTAAGATGTCTACAGCGAGTTACTTAGTACTGATGAGATGATGAGGTCAAAGAGCTTCAGGAAGAGGAGGCTGTTTGTGTAGCGCAGCTTGACGCAGGGCTGAGATGTGAAGGAGCTGGGTCTGGATAAAGGTGAAAGTATAAACAGACGTGAGTACAGCTTCCTGCTGTCACAGTATTTTAAATACATTGATAAGGCAGGGTATGCTGAATGCAGCCTCTGCTCCAAGGAGCAGGTTCTCGCTGCTCTTGCTATCTTTGTTTTTATTTGACAAACTTTTAAAGGTTAATAATAATAGAGCTGAAATACTAATTAATAACTGAATAATAAATTAGTTTTGGAAATGTTTTATCACTTAATGTTCTTCTCAGAGTACACCAGAATGCTACATTTTAAAGCTCATATTTAAAATAGAATTCTCCTGGTATGTGTGAGCATATGGCGTCACAAAATGTTATTTCAATAATAGTTCAACATGGACCATTTTGTTACAATTTTGTTGGGCGGTGGGGCATGAACACTTTTCTTCCTCCAAAGTGGGGCGTGACAGAAAAGGTTTGAGAACCACTGCTTTACAGCATTAGTACAGAATGTACGAATAGTATAGAATACTTTATAATACAAGCTGTCAACAGGAAAGAACCCTCAGCAGCACTTTGCTGTTGGAGTCCAGGCCAAATAAAGGGAGGACTGCTGCAGCATTTTTCTGTCAGTGAGCTCAAACAGACTTTGTTCCCAGAGGGCAACACGCTGTGAAATGAATTCCCCTCACATCTGTGTGAATAAAAGTTGAGCTCTAACAGCAGTTGATTATCAGGCAAGGTAACTTCTGTTCAGCCACAGAACCATCTCTGCATTAATAGAATATCTCTTAAAAGCACCGTATGGAAGTGTTAATAACACTGGCCCACTGCATCCATGTTCTGTTGTCTTTAGGTCACCACTCACACCACCAATATTTCCTTCAAAGCATTGCACTGTTGTGGCGGAGCTATGGCAACCACTGCTGTAATACTCATTGGGTTACAAGCTGCTAAATGTTCTGAGATCAGCAGCTAGATTGTCCCATTTGAATGATCGGCTCTTTAACGATAATTGCTGACTAAACTTGTCCCTTTGTATCAACACTGAGGCTCAGTTCTTATATAACGTATTAATCTGTGTAGCTAGTAAAGATGAAAGCAAGAAGTGGGCAGATCAACTGTATCGAAATACTTAATTGAGGAAACATGTCTTGCATGTATTGTCATGAGAGTGAGTACTAACTCAACACAGAGCCTTTAATCTGAAACAGTCACAGTGTGACAAAGACTCAAGACGATATCGTTGGGTGATGTCAATGTTCACGCGCCCAGCTTTTAACAGTTGCCTGAGTTGTCAAGTCAAGGTGGAGCTGACATCTGGGGCAAAGGGTTTCTTTGATGCATGCCACTGAGGTGACTTCATGTGTGTGGATGAAAGTGCTAATTGTTTCCAGTGACGCTCTTATAAGCTGCCCTAACTCTTGTTTCAATCATTAAAAACTGCCAGCTTCCATAACACAGGTATCCATCAAAGGAGAGGTGAGAATCACTCAACTGTGTTTTTCCATTTAAAGATGAACAAACTCGAGCATTTGGACATCGAGATGATGTTTTGGGCGCGGCTGTAATGTTACCGGGATCCTACAGTATGTGGAAATCATGAAAAGCATAGAGAATGTGTCCTTAAGCCCTATAAAACCATGAAAACACACTCTTGTCTATTCTGTTCTCAAATAAAAGCAGGAGACTCCCCTCCACATGACTGGAGTATTCAATCCGGTCTCTGGAAGTTGCTTTTTTTTGCCTGGGAAGACGTTACCATTCGGAACAAATTGTTCACTGGCCAGTTTGAGGGAAATGCATGTGTTGATTCCACCAAGACACTTATTTCCATCGCAGCATAAGCAAATAAATGGGTGGAGATGGAATGGCCTTGCGTCACTCCGGCCGTGTCTGATGAGGAAAGTATTAATACACACAACAGAAGGAGCTGCAAACACGGGAGGAAAACACTGAGCAGTTTCACCTCTTCAATGCTGCCTCCCTTCAGCCATAACCCAACACAAGCATACATGATAGATGATGATAGAAAGGTACTGTGCATATAAGGTGATCAGTGTAGGATCATTACACTAGCAACTGTATTTTCTACTTTGCTCCTCTGCTTTAAAGTCATTGATTTCTATATTATAAGTAGTTAGTTCCAGTTCTAGCTCTTCCTAGATTCCGATGGCTTTATTTGTAGTGTATCTTTTAAATTGATGCTAAATTAGCATATCTCATCTCATTAGGTATCTCATCTGGTACAGCGGGTGCCCATTTAGTTAGGCTGAGTCTTTATAATAGCGGACCAGGTTCGAATCCGACCCACAGCCCTTTGCAGCGTGTCGTCCCCTCTCTCTGCCCCTACTGTCATTAAATCTGGTCTGTCCGGTTTGCTTTCACACCACAAACAAATTGCACCAGAGTCTACTTGTAACTCTGAGCCCCCTTTTTATGTAGTCTTGGCCCGTTTGTTTAGTCCGACCAGAGTTCGACTTGACAGCTTTCACGCCAGCTGCACCAGAGTTCCACTGAATGGAACCAAACGGGTTAGGTGTGGAACACAAATTAATACCAGGCCAATAGACTGTTCTTCTAAACACTTTCTTAGATGTAGGTTTTAAAAAACTAAAACACAAGCAAAGTCACAAAGTTATGACACTCTCAACAAGCAGTTTATGGAAAACAACACAGGCAAATACTGTAAATTGTGAAGGTGTTATTAGTCTAGTTTTGTACAGCAGGTACAATGCACACTGTACTAATGATGCACACTGTAATACTTGACACACTAAATGGTAAAGGCCTCACATTCACTGCATATCAATTCAGTTCAGAAGGAAAAGCACGATTCTTCAAATTCCCCAGTATTCTCAGATGCTCTGGACAGCATGACTGAATTAAAGTCAGCATGTGATGCAAACGTGAGTAATCTGTGCATACTGACCTAAAGCAGGGATGTGTTAACGGAGGAGGCCAGGTTCAAGAGTACACCAGAGGTCTGCAGAGACTTTAAATCAAAGCCAGCCACATGCCTTGTGAGGTGATCTGCCATTTCTTTAGAGCTGGATCACTCAAGCATTTCTGTTCAGTCTCTCATAACAGCGACTATTATGAGGGGCATCAGCTTCAATCTAACAAATAGTCCATATTGCTTCTAATAACAGTAATCACACTGGTCTGACCAGTAACATGGATGGCTGAAACACAAACCCAGAGTCATATCTTCTCTGGGGTTTTCATACTTGTGCAGATGGTATGATGTTGAGTGGCACATGTGCTGTACTTTCCACATTCTGAATGACTTTGATTCAGAACCACCTGATGACTCGTGAAAATATGAAACAAGCATTTCTTTTGTTTGATTTAAGGATTTATGGAATCTTCTAAACTGTAGAGATGCTACTAGTGTTGCACCCTTAAAATGAACTGTCCAACAACACGTCCATCTTCGTTTTGCAACTTTTATTTACAAACCCCACGGTTAAGCACAAGCACATTTTGCCTTCAGCCTGCATACATCACGTTCTCTAACAACTCTCTTAAAGCGACAGCGCTTTCTTCTAAAGGGTCAGTACAACAACTTTCTTCCCCTTACAGTTGGCCAGCATAACTACTGAAGTAATACAAATATGAATGAACTTAAACACATATTTAAAGCAAATGATTTTACATAGACACAGTGATATTAAATTAGCAAGAAATATGAAATTACATATTCCAGTGAGCTACACTAGCACTGCATTAGTACATACAGTAAGCAACAATGACGACAATGTGAGGGTACAAAGATGAATGTGAGTTCCAGTGTTTTAGACATTACTTAATAGAATCTGAACTATAAGCAAACAAAGAGGATTGGACTTTAAGTTCTCTTTTGTTCTTCCAGCAGGTGGCCATATCCAAAATCCAAGCTACTGTTCATTTCCTGAAGCGGGATACAGCAGCTACAGCAATCACATCTGGACATGGAAGCAGAGGAATCAGTCTGAATGTGGAACTTATCTAAAGGCTTCTGTTGAGCCCTGATTTGAATAAGTGGTTAGATTATGGGGTCCATTCGTCCAAAGAAAAATGCTGAGTAATTGCTTGGCGAGGCGATGGAGGAAGCTTTTTGTTGTGTAAGGGGGAATTTGATTATGTTGGTGTTGAAGCAGTAACTTCCCGTCCCAGACTTTATGTATGTTATTTCTATAAATATCAACGCATTATAGGTTTATACACTGAAAGGTCTTTCACAAGGGTAGAGTTGAGAGTACCAGGACGAGCTTGAAATGGTGTCGAGTGAAACCAGAGTAAAATTTAATTGAACTACAAAACAGTTTCTGATGATTCATACATGATATATTTTTTCTCTGCTCTTTAGTACATTTGAAGTGTAGTAATTGCGACGTGCGTTGTCCCATCTGAATTGTTGTAGCGAGCTGTGGTGTGAGACATTTTTGTACAGAAAACAATTCATCACATAAGCCACAAAAAGATCAACTTCTCAGACAACAGGTCTCGATAAACCACAGGGCAATGCTGCAACGAATACTGTTGCAATTGTGAGAAAGTTCAACGATGGACTCTGCCCGAGCTAGCGAACACGTCTCTCAGCCACAGGCCAGACACGCATACGCTTCAGCTCGCTCTCTCTCTTTCTCGTTCATTTAGAATGGCAAACAAGTGCGTCACAAGTGTCTGGTTTTAATATTGCAATATCACATGTTCAAGCCAGTGAGAATCAATCTCAGCTGAAGTGGTATTACAGTGATAAAGTAATCATATTGAAAGGTTTATAAAATTTCAATCAGGAGAGACTTCATTAGAGTGAAACAATAACTTATTACACATGCATCATGAAATGATTAGTGAAGAGTGTTTGGTGATTGGACTTCATTGTGATGTAGAATACTAAAGACGGGTAGTGATGCTGGGATTAGATCAAGGATATCCCCTTACATAGTCTACACACTGGTGGTGGTGATGAAAGGAGTTGCTGAAGATCCAATGATGGGATGAGGAGCAGGACAGGGCACTGGATATGATGGAGACTGGAGGTGAGAGGGGGTATCGGTTCATACTGCAATGACAACTGACAGCAGAAGAGAGGAGAGACGTTTTAAAATGTTTGTGATTGGCTTAGGGAAACCGTCGCAGAATCTGGATGGTTAATGTAAAAGTGAACGCCCACAAAAAGCTGATAGAGTTGAAGCCACAGAGACAGAGAGAAGGAGAGATCTGTGAATGAATAAGTGTAACGATAGTCACCCTGGCAGAACTTCCACTAAGCTTCATTTCTGCAATAAGGGGATCATAAAGAAATAAATGAGACAACAAAAGACCATATACATACATAACAAAACAAAAAAATATATATTTTTCACACTGGTGGTGGAACAAGAGTGATGCAACAGGTCATTGATGTCTCCTTCAACTCATCCTTCCATCTTTTATTTCTTTACAAATAAGAAGTTTTAGCTGTGATACGCGTCATTTTGCATAAAAGACTTGTGATGGACAGCACACAGGGAAAAATAAGTATTTCCCTGAGCTGCTACAGCTTATAACAAATAAACATGCTTTGTGGAATTCTGTATGAATCGATAGTGACATCTGTGTTTCCTATTTTAACCTCCTCCCCATTTGACATGTCTCACAAAAATGAATGCATGCAGATTGCAACAGCCATCTGTGTTTTTTCTTTATTGTGAACACAGCTCCTGACTCTAAGCAAGAAAGAAACAGTTGTGTGACTGTTACTACTGTCTCGGCATAAAACAGATTATCAGCATATGTCTCTTATCAAGACTTTCCACAGAGTTGTTGAGTGTTCTTACTAGGTTGACTTATGCTGTTACTTGGTGCTGCTATCTCCATTAGGCAGAAGATATAGAATCGGATGTGACTGTGACAGATGTACCAGCTGTGCACCAATGTGTGTGTGTGGGTGTGTGTGTGTGTGATGAGGTATATTAAAGTTAGTAAACTGCTTACAGATGACATTGGCGGGAGGGCAGAGTGGGGATTGAGGGTGGGAGGCAGCAGAGGGGGAGCACACTGGTCCTCCCTGAGTGAGGAAACAGAAACTTATCTCTCCTGCCAAAGAAACTTGTTTTATTTTTTAACAATCCCCACTGTTCCTCTCTTGTTGTGTGCTAATGTGTGTATGTGTATGAGACTATGAGTGTTTTGCTGCTCTTGTGCAAACCAATTTAGACCAATAAGATAACAACATTTTTGTCAAGTGAGGTCATTTTGGCCCAGACATCAGGTCTTGGCTTGTGGTTGACGATAGAATTGTGATAAGGCTTTTATTAAGGGTCAACAGAAGCATTGTCGTTACAGTATTAAACTCTGACTTTGGATTGATACCGATACTTCTTATTTAAAATGTTCTCTGTATTAACACATTTTGTTTTACAGTAAATACTTCAATAGCTTAGCTTGGTCCCACTTTCAGGGTGTCAAATACCGACGTTTGGGCAGTGGCCCTCGACGTTGTGATACCGACGTCCAAGGCACGCTTTAGCGCCAGTATGAATGTTAACACATCTGCGTCTTTATTAGACACTCAGAGCATCAGACGTCGTATTTAAGAGCAAGAAGTTTGCCACAGGGGTTGGTGAATAGGTCAAACAAACAGGACTTTTACTAAGGAAGCCAGCATTGGTGACCCGTGTGAACCTAAAAGCTTAGTCACTGAGTCACATGAGACACAATGACGTTTCGCCCATAGCGTAAGTGACGTTACAAATAACTTATTTTCAGCCAGCCATGAGGGGTTTTGTTGTCTAAACCTAACCGCTACCGTTTCAACCTTTTAACAACGTCGCGTCACCTGCGATCGTTTCATGTTAACCAGGGTTTGTGTGTGGTGGTCTGAATTTTACATCCCAATGTGCAGTCAACTTCGGTGTGAAATGTGAAGCAATGGGTAACTGTAAAACGATGACGTATTGAGTCTTGAAATAATTTCAACTCACACTTTACGTCCATACAGATTAAGTGGATTTCATTTCAGTTTGTTACCTTTGGACGTAGAGAAGCTGTTTCCCCATTTCCAGTCTTGTGCTGAGCTACGCTAACCAGCTACTGGTGGTCGATCCATATGTATTGTTTATTTAACCTCAGCATGAAGGCAATTAAGTGTATTTCCCAAAATGTCAGCTATTCAAGGTCAGTCATGGTCGTCACAAGTATAGCAGTAGAATCATATGTCTGAAACTCACTGTGTTGGCGCATGTTTATAGTTTAGCTTTTTGCATTCTACGTGTATGTGTTTGTCAGTGTGTGTTCTGTGTCTGTGAGGCGTTGCTAAGGGATGGAAACAGGGCTTAAAACTATTTATACAGACCATTTCCTCTACAGGGATGAACCGGCCCCTTAAATCTGCCAAAAGACTTGACAGTCTGCTGTAGATGTACTCATCAAATTGTGCATCTGTTTAATCTCACATCCTGCTTTGCTTGGTCTCCATTATGTCTATCACTCCAGATCAGCAGTGAGAGGAGAGGCGGAGAGGCGGAGAGGCTTGTGGCTTGTCCTTTTTTCTGCTTCGTCATCTCAAGCATCAAAGCTCAGCATTTCAACATCTGAGGAAGTTATAGATAAACATGTAATCTAAGGTAGGCGAAAGGCATAAAACGGTCTTTTGTTTAGCTACGTCTGCACAGTGGGAGGCTCCCACCTACTTCTGTTTTGGGGGCTTTAATGTATTTTATTTAGGCATGTTTTGTTTGTGAAATAAACAATGGCAACCATAATTGTAAAAACGTGGATCTTTTTGGATCTATTATCTGCACCGAGCATTCGTGAACTGAATAAACCACGGATTCAGTTTCAGTCATAAAGAGAGTGTGTTAGAAGGAAAACAAATAGCTCACTACTGAGAACTAAAATATTCAAAGACATATGGGTTACTTGGGCCTTTCCCAATGTGATTGGAACAGACAAATTATTTTTGCCAATATTTTGACACCCTCTGGGGTCACCAAGAAATGGAGGAATTTTGAAAGACAACAGATAAATAGGAAGCAGACAGGCCCAACAGCTGGCCAAGAGGGAATAAAGCAAAGAAACAAATGTGTTAGGCCCACAAGGAGTTATGAAATGTGTTGCACACATGAGGAGCCCAGCTGCGCACCATCCTCCAGTGATCCAATTTCCTTTGATTCCCCTATTGGGATTAAACTATGATATTTTGGAATGACATCAAGCAATCCAGTGCTGCACACTGGTGGACATTACACTGAAGTGGCCTTTCAGCTTCATACCTGGGTCATCTGGCCTGCCGCATTCATGCAGACAGATTCACCCTGAAAAAGACAGTGAAGCATTTCTGTCGAGTTACTTAAGTGTGCTGCTTGACCTTTTCTTTTGTTATGCATTCAAAGAAGTTGTTAAGTGATAACCTAGATATGTTTTTTAATGTGGTGAAACGTTCTTAAAAATACACAGTAAATGAACAATGAGTGCTGCAAGAATGTGTCCTAAAACCTTGAAATGAGTCAGCATTTTTTAACGTTCTATAACTATGTAACGATGCATACAAGCAAAGCCATTATCTAACTAAACTAGAAGACTAAACTTCTATGTGCCTCTTGTCTGGGCTTTTATTTGGATCAGAGAAACACAAATGCTTTAGAAAATGCAAGCCTCTAAATGTGAAGGAACAAGTCAACTCTGTCCAAGTGTCATTACTCAGTTATTTCTCTTTGAAATGTGTTAAAATGGCTCCACATCATTTTTTTAACAAACTGCCTTGAACAAGAGAGCTCACTGACATGGCCACTCGCGTGATGCACACATATTTCCATACCCGGTTTGGGTTTGGAAAGCCAATCTGGAATATTCCTCTCTGTGCTTCCCCATGGCCAACCTCAGGCCTGTTACACCTCTTCTTACATGAAAACGATGGAGTAACTGACCACACCTTCTTCCCACACCACCCACTCAATCGCACTGGGAGGTAAGCTCAAAAATAGTACTAGATACTGTAACTTCGTCATCAAGAACAAATCCCTCTGAATTATCTTGTGAACTACTTATGATCTGAGGAGTTACTGTTATCAGTAGTTTTGAAAAGTAGTAGAAAATGTGATTCATGGTTCTGATAAGGTCATACCTACATTTTTATATGGGCTTTCTGCAAATGTCTATTCTGCAAAGAAAGTAGCTGCAATTTCTTTGGCTCCCGCTCGTCCCCACAAAGAGGCAGGGACTGAATGTCTTTCCAACACTTAACCGTTGCTGTAACTTGCTTCTGGTGCATCACATCTCCCTCTTGCTCTGCCAAGTGCAGCCGCACAGCCCCCCCGCCCACGGAGCTTCTCTGACTCACCAATCCGGCTGAACAATGCCCACCATTGAACTCTCAATGGGTGTCTTTAATTGACAGCTGGAATCTATTAATGCTGTAGCCAGTAGCCATGGCTACTGCACAATAAATTACATACGTACATATTCATAGTGGGATATACACATTCAGCGGAAACATGGTCGAACTCTGTCTCACAGTCCTCAGTTGTCCTGAAAAGGCACTTCAGAGTCTCAGATGTTTGAGGGGTGACTCACTGTACCGTCGCCTTTTCCAACACTGGTCCATAAGTGATATTTACCTTGAGAAGTTATAATTTCCATGATTTGGATAAATGAGTTGGCTTGCTTGACATCTGGGAATACATTTTGCTCATCAGGCTTACAGTTTGGTTTATAGTCTATATGTCAAGTAGAATGCTGACAGTGTTTCACACTCTGGATGAGGGGGAGGGGGGGATAAAGGGGAATAAGACAACCACTCTTGTGTACCGACATGTTTAAAGTTGATAGTTATGCAAATCTGAAGCATTACACACTTTAAACCTCCATGAGGTTCTGTTAATTCGTTAGTTATGCTGCATGTTCTGGACTCTTGCTTCGAATCAAACTAAGGTTGAGGCAACAGTTGAAGCTGTTGAACCAGCTGCTTGCATCTGGACACAGTTTGCAGCCAACATGACTCATTGTAAAAGAGCATACAACACACTGTCATGACATAAAAGGTATCTCACAATCCATACCATGGGTAATCATGAAAAGCCTTAACTATGTAGTGGGGTGTACAGTGTGGTAGAGGGGATGCAGGGTGGAATAATCTTTAAGACGTGGGATGTTCTGCTTCAATGGTTCACTTCGGGGAGCAGGTATTACGTAATGTCAGAGGCACGACAAACGCTTCAACGTGGGAGTAAAGCAAACACCACTTTGAGAGGATGGGTTGCTATATTCCAGACCTACATTTGCGTTTACACCCAGTGCTGTATTTAAAAAAGAACAGCCACTTCCATATGTTGGTTGGCTGTGGGTCAAAAGGTCACTGTCCAATTTGGATAACTGGAGTTCAGGGATTGAAACTTGGCTACTCCGCGTCATACGGTATAACTGATCTACACTAATTGTGGGGCTTAAGTGTGTCTCTGCAGTTAATCTTGGAGTGTATTCTGTGTATCTTCTCTACTTCATGCTTCCTCTTCTCCCTATTTTATTATCTCCGGCAGGAGGATCATGTGATTGGTTGTGTACAAAGGGTGTGCACCTCTATGGCTGTCCGCAGCTAATCTCGCATTCTGCTGCAGCAAACTGCATTATATTTCGGGTTTCCGGTTCTGGCATGCTCAAGGATCTCTGATTGTCGTGGTGACTCACACTTTCTCAAAACCTCAATCTAACTAAGTGGTTCTGTTGCCCAAACCGAAGCAGGTATTTTTTTTTAATTCACAATGTTACTTTAGTGTACCTAAGTGTTTACTGCGACCCAGTGTGTTAGATGACACCAAGGAATCTGACAAAGTGTCAGTATGAGATGAGTTGGGATGACAGCATGTTAGATTAATATGAAGATTAATTGAAGTTCTTTTTGAGTCTTGCTACCCACTAGACGACAGAGAAAGCTCAACGTGGCTTTAAAGGTAAATATACACTCTGATCACCAACAAAAGGCTACCAAATGTACATCACTTTAAATCTGTAAAGCCATTGCTCACCAATGCACAGCCTAATTATGATCATATTTTTAAGGTTTGAGCATAGTTTCTATCATAGTTTTAATACTACCTACCAAAGTAACAGCTTGGATATGGGAACGTGACATTGCTATATTAAAGTTGCAAGAAACTCAACCGGTCAGATAATCAGACAGGTTGCAACAGTTAAGCTACATTCTCTCAACCATTTTATGGTGACAAAAAACTCAAAGTGAGTGTACCTATAATGTTAGTAAGGACACAAAAATCTGTCTGCACACAAAAACACAGCAAGTAAAGATGAACAAAGTTGAACCAGGAAGTCTGTAAACTGGGACGGGTGTTTGCAGTGGACCATTTGGGTGATAATTTCACAGCTGACATTCGATTTCTCTTGAAAATAAGTTAGGCTTACCTTGTGGATTGGTCTGATCATCTTACTGCTTGTGTTTTTTGCCACATTTAAATTATTTTTAATAATGTTGGAATGTAATCAAGACTAATGGCAATTATGGTCAAACCTCTATAAATAAGATCCAAGTTGCAAAAGAATGTAATTATGCTTTAAGCCTGAGGCCCATAATGTTGGTGTGATATTTAGACCTAGCATGTTTGTTAGTTTTTCAGCTAAGGTGTATCAGCAAGATTAGGATTTCATTGATCTGCAGCCATGGAGCCTTTTATTCATGATGGTATTTTCTCCAAGCTCTATTAGTGTAACTCTCCTAACCCTAACCCTAACTCTCTATTCATGACTCAGCAAGAGACATATCTTCAGCCTGCAGTCTTTGCAGAACTCTGCTGACAGTCTATTACTCCAATCCATGCTGCTCTTCACTGGTTGCTTGCCAACTTTGGAATTGAATCAACATACTCAGCCTGATCACGGCAAGAGATCTTATGGCCGGACCTTTTTGCCAGACAACTTGGAAAGAACATTATCATGCACACAGCTGTTGCCCCCAGTAACCCGATGTTTTCGGTGGGAACAGCAGACCCTGAGGACACGAATGTAGAGGAAGCTTTTGATTTTCTTAAGATTGTTCTAATCAGACCACATTCCCAGAATCTCCTTATCCTACATCCATCTCATCATTCTCAACACAAAGCTGGTACAATACTGTGTTATATCTGACTATTTTGAAACGTTTTTATGGTTATTTGCAGCATCTGTTTGTAAATCTTTGCACATAATGGTACAGTGTGTCGGTGCTGCATTTCAAATTCCAGGCTTTAGATGTCACTTATATCTGCCCTGCTGCCTGCAGAAGGCTAAAGGCATTTAATAAACTGAAGTGTGTGTCTGGTCTCAACCTTTAGGCCTGCTCTCTATTTCAGTACAGACTGCCATTTTCTACCTTTTGCCTGTTTTAAGTCTTTAAGCTAAGCTAACCAGCTGCTAGCCTCATATTTAACGTACAGAAAAGTGGTCTCAATCTTCTCATCTTATTCTAGGCAAGAAATCAAATAAGGTTACTTTCCAAAATGTCAAACGTAAGTGCTGAGCATTTCCCGCCTATATTTAGTTTAAACTTTCTGAAGTTATTGATAGATTGCTACGTGAGTAATGCTGCACTAAAATCAGAACTCAGATTGCCAAAAACAACTTTAACTTCATAAACTAAACTGAAAGTGAAACTTATCGATGTTCTCTTCAAAGCCACAAGGCTGCCTTGACAAAACTTAAACTTCTATAGATTTTTTAGGTGGCCCTCTATTTTTAACTGTCTTCATTACATTTTGCTGCTGCTCTGTGCCAAACTGGGGGCGTGCCGACTGCCATCTACTGTAGGTCATATGCTGCAAGAGGAGTACCTCATACAACTCCCCTTCAAAACACCCAAACTACCCCTTTAAGGTTTGTTTTGTGTTAAGAAACAATTGTGGTCTTGGTTAAGAGGAAAAGGGAATCATACAGTTATCTCCAGTCTCAAAGTCCCGCATTTTCGCTACAGACGGAGCTAGAGGGCTTGATCATTTGAGCATAAACATTTGCTGGAATGTCTGATGCTGTTGTTTTACTGATGCCTCAGACCAATTAGACTGCGGCTGAATGATATACCCACTCTTCTGTCCATCTATGTATAACTCTTGACAAAACCTGTCACATGAGAAAGAGAAAAAGAGTGACAGTTTTACTTTGTGTAGGGTATGTGTGACACTTGATGAAAAAAAGCCATGTGTGCTGCAGTGCTGAAGCTCTCTTTACAATAAGCCTTTGTCAGTTGGTCCAAACAGCTTTCGCATACGAAAAAAATGCACTTATGGCCAGCAGTGCCAAGCTGGCTGTGTGAAAGGAAATTTCCCCTGCATAAAGCTTCCAACGTTTCAGAATGGGGGATTCCCATTAAATTGTTGGCTCTATAACCCCCATCAGAGAATACACAAAGAACCTTTGAATACACAGTTTATTTCTCTGTTCCTTTCCACAGACTTGTTTCACTTATAGTACATGGGATTCAAGTACGATGAACGAATTAAAAAAGTCAGTGACCACAACATTACCACCAAATAATGTTGTAACCAGTCTCCTCTTAATGCAAGATCTTGGAAACAGACAGTTTAATGACAAAACCAAAAACTTTTCAGGGACTCAATATAGAAAAGTACACTGGAATGATGTTTAACTGTGTACAGAAAAAACCCTTACGTAATGGTTTGGCTCTTTGAGCTGCTTTTAGGAGACAGGGAGAAAAGGGAGGGGGATGGCATTTCCTGCTGTTATGGCTTCATCACAGCATTGTACTGAAATGAGGCCTTCCTCCTGCTTTCCTATGATTACTGGGGAGGAGGGCCAAAACCCCAACGATAAAATAGGAAGAGATAATCAGCAGATCCATGATAAGGATGATAAGATAAGGAGACTCCAAAACCACATAATGATGACTGGTCAAGAGAGCGTTGTGGTTGTAGAGTTAAATTCTTTCATCCGTTTTACCCAATTGTTTGGTTCCACTTTGGATCAGAGATCTAGTTTAAACTAGGTCTGAATGGGGGGTCATGACTTCTGTCACATGAGATCCACATCTCTACAATATTTACTTCACTGATCATTAAATGTCTAATAAAGAAATATATATATAAAAAACTAATGAACTCTTAATTAGGAGTATGACTTTTTTAACGAAAGGGATTGCAGCCATTGTCAGTGCCTTGTGTGTCTTCCGTAAAACCAGATGGTCAAAGGTTTCCTGTACATATGGCCCCCTACGGAGCCCCCAAATAGGGACGGAGGGAATTTTCTTCCTGAACTACTTTTGCAATTGCATGGAATAACTTTTGCATTCCCTCACAATGTGTTCTGGCAGTGACACACTAGTTAATAATGGGTGTAACATTAACTGCATGCAGGGGTAGTATATGCATTTACATGGTTAGCTGGCAGAGCATTGTGTTGAAGCCACTGTATTTCTAAACTCCTGGGGTGTATTAACATGACTGGTCAATCTGAGCAACACAGGTTTTAATCCTATGTGACTTAATAATGCTTACCTGGCCAATGTATATAGGAGAGATAAAGTCACGTTACAGTTTCTGTTGCCATATTCATAGCATCATAGATTCAACCACAATGGTAGCCGTAGTCAGAGCATTAACCAAATCCACAGCTTCACCTAGCCAACTTATCCCGATATACTGGTTAGTTATGATATCCAGTCATTTCCAAAACAACTCAGTTGAGTTCAGGCAACAAATTACTTAGTTAAGTTTTGAAAAAGATCATTGTTTGGGTTAAAATAACTACGTACGTGTCGTTACTGAAGTATGCAAGTTACGTGACAAATAAATCAAAGTTAACTTCTCGTTTATCACAACAATCTCTTGGCTGAAAGATCCATATTTGTTGGATCCATCCACCTCCCCCTACATTAGCAAACGTACATGCTAACGCATGTAACTAAGATGCTGAAAATGGTAAACATTACCTGCTAGACATCACCATATTAGCATGTCTGTCAGTGTGAATGGTTCCTATATTTTCTTTATCCACAAACAATGATAGTCATCTCATCTTTGCTTATGCGTTTTATAGAACAGGGTTGGCACACACCACAGAGTTTGCAGTTTACCGATAATTTAAGGTGTAATTCATTGTATGGTCACACAGGATGTGATGACAAACATGCGTATAAGTACAAAAATAAGTTAATCTCAATTCTGACTATTTTATTCTAAAATTAAACATCCATGAGAAATGTCTCATTAATTTGAGCAACAGTGGTGCTTGTATATCAGTGGTGGGCCGCCAGGGCCAGCAAGGCCTTCTCTGCTGGCCTAGACAGAATCACAAAGTTATAGCTATTTTATAATTTAATAATTTTTCATAAATACACTAAATGTATTGTAATTTGTTTCCCATTATCTTATTTTCTCATTGCACAGCTACTGTCTTCCTCAGTTGCTCTGCTTCCAGTGCAGCTTGTTTTAAGTAGAGCTTTTATCCAATCAGATTTCACCTCTGTGTCTCTAGGTAAGAAAAGAGGCCCCAGGCCTGCAGACTGAATCCATGTGCAGTTTAAGTGAATGGGGACAATATTATTGATTGTCATAGTGTTCAACCAATCAGATCTGTAGTTTGACATGTTGGGCGTATTCTTTGACGTGCCAGAGCCTGCTAGCTGGCCTAGCCATACGTGATTGGTCAGTGGGCTAGCGTGACATGTTGGACGGTGACAATCCCAATATCTGCTGCCTCTGCCGAGCGGCCATTTTCAGACCTCAAACGCATTGAAACGTATTCAAGAAATACAACTGTGGAGGCTCGACTGTCTTCACTGGCATCCATGAATCGAGAAGGACTTCTTACTGGAACTAAAATGCATGGATGTACTTGGAAGAGGATGGACTTTAAATAGTGAACAGCAGCTTTGGTAAGTGAACTGCTTTTGTTTGTACATCTGCAGTAGCTTTAATAAGCTTGTTTAAATATTATTATTTGTACAACTTGTTTTTATGAATATGGATTTTAGTTTGGTTTTATATGTGATAGGAACTATTGTTACGTCCAATGTTGCGCTGGGGACACATTTAGTCGGTACACAGCAACAAGAAGACACGTGAAGCGGCAGAAGTCTATATACTCCGCGCAAAGTGTTAAAGTTAAAGTATTAAAGTTAAGTTTGAGTTAAACTGTTTAAGTGATCATCTTTGAAGATTCATGTGTTTTCAAGTGGACTCATTTTCCCTCTCGGTGTTGACAGACGAATAAATCCGTCAGTAACAAGAACTACGGTTTTGTGTATTTTCTGGAGGGAGTGATCGTAGTGTTACTACTCTGTTCATTTGTCTATGGTGTATATTGTTCCCTCTGATGTAAATACTATTTGAATGGCTCGTGCTCTTCAGTGTGCGGTGGAATACGTGTTTTAGCTCCGCAGTTTTTTTAATGCATTGTCCGTTAATGACGCAGCATCCCGTGCGTGTATTCATGTAACGTTATATGCACTCTGCAGTTAGTGTATTTATAGGTGTTGAGCTTAATTTTTACACGAAACAAATAATAACCGTAGCTGTGGCGTCATAATGAGGTTAGGTGGTTCAACTGCAGGACAGCAGTGAAGGCCCAGGTATAAAATGCACGGCCCACCACTGTTGTATATTAGCTAATATTATTGCATGTGATGCATCCCCTCAGTCTTAAGTTACCTTAAATAGCTCTGGTAGGTATTCTGCAGGCCAAGACCAGGAGAGTGAAAATCCAACCTGTTGATCGCCTGCTGGCTCGGATTTATATACACACTAGCTTGTTTGTACTGGGTGCTGTCCAAGATAAAATGGGAGGAAATTATCAATACTAACTCACACTGGAAGATAACTGCAGGAACTGACTGTGCTAAAAGCCAAAGCTTTATTGTCTTTTTTTTCCTCATGGAATTCAAAGTCCATTTGAAGTTATTTCTATTTAGGGGGATTTCCACTCATCTGGCAACAAACAGCATGGCCAGCAATCTTAAAATGTCATATTGAAGTCTTCTAAGTTTTTAAAAAGCCTATTGACGTCTCTCTCCAGAATAGAGAGAGTCGTCACAGGGGAGGGGGGTGGGAGGCGCTGGGATGGGTGGTTCAGAGTCATGAGCCCCTGCTGAGCTGGGGGAGGGGGGGCTGGTGGTCTGGGGCTGGTTGATGGGGCTGTGGCTGTGGGGGATGGAGTCAGGACTGTCCCATTGTCTTTCGAATCTGCAGTAGAAGTCGTTCAGCTCGTCTGCCAGGCGGAGGTCATTAGGTAGCCTAAACAAGAAGCAACACATTTTCATTGGTTGTAGTCAGATAATTGAAAGAACTTCATTGACAGCTATTCACTGGATGATCCAGCAAAAAGGAAGGAAGCCTTCTGGACCCAGGCCCACCGCGGCCCTCCCACAGCTAGACAGTTGCTGAACTACCTTGTAAAGCACTGCCTTGTTTACTGCTTGATAGCACTACTAGTGGTCAAAAACTATACCGGGTAACTCAAGTTAGATATGTGTCTTTCTGATTGTGGTGAACTTGGGTGATTTTTCTTACACTGCCCAGACAGCAGACATTTGCCTGAGCTGAGAAGTTAATAATTCAATTACGTCTGCAAGTTTGCTTTTTTTAAATGCCAAAGTTTTCTTCAGTAAGCAGGACACTGCACTGAATACCAGCTCAGCCTCTGTTGTGGCTAAATAAAAATAACCATTGTACAGATTCACCCACAAGAAGGTAATTAACTTACAAAAATGTGAAGTGTAAAAAAGCTTGGTGTGTGCGCCACAAGACGATGATGGGGCCTGATGATTGAGCAAACAAGAAAACAAGGCCACTGGATGGGTCACATGGCACATAGAGGGAAATGGGAGCAAATCCATTTGATTATGGACAGAATGAAATAATTGAATGAAGAAAAACAGGTCTTCTCATTCATCCACTTTCATTTGGGTTCTTTCAAATTCTGAGACTACGTTCCTGTCTCAATCGATGGGGAGTTTCCTTTTATGATGATCATGCTTACTCACTCCGACTCAGCTTCCACGTCACATCAGAGTAATTGTAATGATCTCGACACATATAAACAATTGCAACTTTGAGTTGTAATCCCATGTGTAAATGTTGGAACCTGATTCCCTCTCAGAGAGAGAAGGTTGACCCACCCACTGTGCAAATAACAGTCTCACAACTATATTGTATGACTTAGTGCCCTTAAACAAACATTGCATTGATTATTAACAGACGTAAAAATGCATTCCTATGCTGCTGTATCAATACACATTAGAGGAACTCCCAATGTTTTTCCTACAAGACAGGAATGTTGGTATTAATAAAGAGGTGTCACTTGTTGGTTAATTGCTCTGATGTCTGACTCTCTCCTATGTCATCCTGTAGGATCCATGTCTTGTGACTAGGGACTTGAGCCCAACTGGCCTTTACATAATCTCATGATCACTGCACACTTGAATACTGTCCAAGCCATGAAATGCTCCAAATGATTGCTTCCAAACCGATTGATTTACTGTTTGGATTTACTGTAAATCTGCATTTACCAACATTATTGCAGATCAAGAATAGCAGTCACGATGTATTTGACACCGCTGTCAATGAGGCCAAGGGGGGGGGGGGCAAAGCACACAGCCAGACCCTTTGAAGTGAAGTCGAGGGAGGCGGAGAGGAGGCTTGTCTCCCTGCCTTTCTTCCTCCTGGTTAACTAGACATGTGATTAGCATTGCTGTCTGCTACTTAGTTTGCCCTGCAGTCAGGCTGGTCTGCCCTTCAGAGGAAATACTGCCCGCAGGCTGCTCTGTCAACACCAAGGTAAGACATATTAGCATGCATTTATGATGTTAAGAGAATTAAAATGATGTTAATGGTTACATGTGTTTGTATCTCAGACATTATATGAATCCTGTTGTTGGCCCTTTTTTTTTGGATTTATGCAACTTATGCTGTAAGTGTGGAACAGTGGGATTATTACATGTTGGACCAAACTCAAGTCCGAAAGGGTTCCAACGTGTTATTAGAAACGCAATTTATGCAATTAGTAGCTTTAAAAGCAAATGCCAAACAGCTTTCGTCAACTTTCTTAAATCTGAATCAAGATTGGCACATTTAAAACTCCATGTAATAGAATATAAAGTGGTTTGGAATGGAATAAAAAAAGAAATTTACACTTTTTGTTCTTTTGCTGGTAGAAGTGTTCCAGGTTTGTGTGTCTCCGCACCTGTTATCAAGCCAAACCTTCCTTTTGCAAACACAAGGAGTCCTTCGAATGTGCACCTGCTTGATTTGTGTGGTATCAAAATGGGATTTCATGCAGGGACAATTATTTGTAGACAACACGCTTTACAATTAAGTTTGGACTGAGGAATAAAATACTGCCAGAAACATTATTCAAGGTAAAAGTCAATAACACAATTTTAAAGTACAAGTTTTCATTATGGTCCCTTAATACAACAGAGTAGGATACGGAGTTGCTCACACCCGCTATGCAAATACATGTTGAGCTTTTGTGTACTGCTTGGCTGTTCAAGTGTAACAATTTGACTGTGGGAAAGCTGTAAGCAATATTTTATATAGCTGGACGAGTACAATATTCTACTCAGTCTTGTTTCTGTGTTAAACTTGCATGCTTCTTTTTACCATTAGTGCCCAATTGCATGAGCAGAAATTAGATTAGGCTCCCCAGTCATCTGAGGTATTCTGATATAGCTTGTAGTAAACAAGACAATTATGTGATGTTCCTGAGCATTCCTTTTCTGATTATGTATAAGTCTGTTTCAGTGCATTTCAGTGGTACAGATTGTGTGTGTGATGAGATGTGTGTGTACATGTGTGCATCTCTCTTGTCAGCTTGAGTTGAGTCACCTCATCCGCTGAAACCTGGACCATGTGAAATGATTTGGGCAGGCTCCATTTAACAGAGACTTGATCCAAATCCCTCAGCAATGTGATGGTTGAACTGTGCCAAACCTTCCCCAGATCACAGGACGGATCTTGTAGCAGAGAGGGTTTAAGCTCCGTATCTAGACCTGCGCTCCAGATCACTGACCCAGGATCAGTTCTATTATTCTGGTCAGTTTTGTTTGAAGAAAACAGCAGCCTAAAAGACTGGCAGCAGTTTTCTCGAAGACGAAAGACTTAGGCATTGGCACATGACTGAATGACATACAAACACAAGAAAGCTATTTCATTCAGACATTAGTAAAAAGTATCATGAGATACACTGCCCCCACCAAAACGCCACAGCATGAGCCGCTTATTTAAGTGCTTAATATTACTAATATTTAAGTTGTTTTGATGATGAGCAACCACCTGCAATTGTGCAATAATTTATTTTTTTACTGAGAATGTGGATTTTGTCCTCCGTCTCTCACGGTTTATCGCAGTTGGAAAGAATTGCTTCCAAACGACACATGACACGTAAATTGTAACCTATCTTATAAAGGTGCAACGCTCCAGACAAAAAGGTTGGCAGCATTCCACCTCTACTACTTGGATCCAAAGAATCTAAATTTACAGTGCAAATTTACATTTACAGCCAACTACAGGAATACAAAACTTCACACAAACTGTTGGAAATCTTATAATCTTCACGTGTGGCTTCTGCCTATAGTTGATGTTATGCATCTTTGTGTTTACTGTCTGTATGTTCCACGTACGCTTTGATAGTTTGTTTATTGGACTTTATTTAATGTGGTAGAAATGAGAAAACAACTTTATTTTAACGACTTTTGGATTTAGGACTTTTTCCGTTTCTGCCACTTTGGATTGAATCCAATAAACCCACTATATCAAACTGCATACATGGATGTATTATTGACAAGCCATTGGGGCAGCTCTACTTCTTTGTCCTCTCATGTTGGACTGAGGACAGACTGGACGCCACAGTGACTCACTATCGCCTTCTGAGTATTTATTTTATTGCAAGGCAGGACGGGCCTCAGCTAGCCGGCTAGCATGCTCATTTCAGTTGATATCTCTGCAACACAATATATAGACGTCGCTGTTATAATGTTCAAAAATGTTACTTCTTCACATGCTGTTGATGTTTTTTGATGTCTTTTAATGCACCTTTAGTTTTACAGTGTCATTTTTGCAACAAGATTAAATAGAGAGGAATAAGCACTGTATGTAAACAGGCCCTTTTTTGAGTGTTAACGTGATAAAATGTTGGTAAATTGTCTCTCTGCAAAAGGTCAGTGAAACATTACAGCTCAGAGAGCTGTGTATCAAATGTATTCCCCCATCTCCCACCGATGAGTGCAGGGGCATTCACGTGCAAGCTTTCTGCAGGAAATGTATTTTCAACCATTCGTCACACGGTACACCGTGAATGTGACACGATAAACCTGACCAACGGATTACCACTCATGTCAAGTTGTGAACTTCAGCAATGTAGCATAAAAGGGTGTGCCGCGCAACACTGGTTGATTATTTGGAAAAGAGAATACAAGTGACCTCATTTTAAGTGACCTATTTTTACATATGGTAGTGTTTTCACTGAAGTTCATTTTAAATACTAGCATTCAAAATCCTCCTCATGTAGCTTAAAACTTTTTTTATCGGCCAAATGTAGGCCAGCAAGACAGCCTGCCAGCTCACCGGCATGAGCCTCGCAACTATGCCTGCCACCACCACAACAGGCAGGAAGCTGGATCTCTCCAAGCTCACAGATGAGGAGGCCAAGCATGTTTGGGAAGTCGTCCAGAGAGATTTCGACCTGAGGAAGAAGGAGGACAACAGACTTGGGTATGTTAAAAAAAAAAAGATCACGTGTATTTGTTTTATTTCTTTTCGATGCACATCTGTTTCTCAACAAACCAATAGAAGTCATCCCTTTGATGCTCATGGCTTCATGAGTTCAGGATTAGCCTTACTATGGATTCCCTTTTTTAACTTAATGTTATGCTGCGCTGCATACATGTATTATCTTTGGGGGATGGAATTAATAAAACACAAATAGTAATGAATCATATATTACTTAAAATTGACTGTAGCCTAAATTTAAATCCAGATGTTTTAATTGAAATTCTGACCCTATTATCCAATCCAGACAAATTTGTACTATATTAAATTAAAAGTCTTTTATATCATATATTTTAGCTGGGACTCATGTGTGGTAAAGTATTTTCCTTTGTAACAACTTTTTTTGAAGCCATTAGGGCTTTTGTTAGTCTAGGTGAATATGTCTCCACCGCCTGTGCTAATTCTGGTCACCTTCAATCGCTCTGTGAATTTGGGACACTAAATGAAAGATTAGTAAATGCAGGATAATGCTTCACCCAGCTTTACCTTAAATACGGTGCTGGAAGTAACAAAAAAGCTCAAACACTTAAATCAATGCAGAGAACACCATATTTTTTACACTAAAAAGCAGAATAAAAAGAAATAAAATACAGTGGTAGTAAAATGCAGAAATTGATGAATATCATTGAATCTGGTTCAATTAAAGGCAGCAGCAAACAGAAAAGTCTTCAATCTTGATTCAAAGGAGCTGAGGGTCTCAGCAGACCTGTAGCTTTCTATGTAGCAACATCATCATGTAGAACACCTGAGTCAGGTTACATGGGGAAACGTTTTTAGAAGTGATTTGAATACATAAGGAACACCACTGGGAAGCTACAGAATGATATAAAAACCTAAGAAAATATATATATATATATAATGGACCCGCCCTTTAAAGACTCACCCAACTGCCCCTGCACAGCAGTGGTTTACTCAGCTTTACTCACTGTGCTGCAATGATGAAGAAATGCTACTCAAGGACCTTGTGACATCACTGTTGGGTGGAGTTATAAGCACAACAAAGCACACTTCAGCTTGAAACTTTCCATCAGAGAGGGCAGTGTGCTTTACAGCTTCATGTTGTGTTATATGACTATTTTACTTTTGCTGAAAAGCAGCCACTGTGATCATTAATCGATATTGCCTATGGCTACCACTAGCCACTGCAGCGCTCACATTTCATGGTAAGCCAGCAATCACATGTCCTGTCTTCTCATCTACAATGCTAGATAATTGGTTATCGGCTGGGTTTTTTTTATTGAGAGATGCTGACTGTTTGATTTAAATTTAGTACAACTGAGTGGAAACTACATACTGCACTCTATTCCTGAAGACTGGACAACTTCGTTGAGCTGTACATTTCCAACAGACGATTCAGTCATTGCTGCTGACTCACCAAAATACTGCTCACATGTCTCCTTGGCACCAGTGACGGATGGATGGTTTAAATATCAAGCTGTGGAAGGAAGAGGTTTGAAGGGAATTTCCTCCAATGCTTGGATGTGGGTTGACCCCTGCACAGCAGCAGCAGTTATCCTCTCTAGGATAGTAAGGATAGTCCACAAAATGTCACGGGAATGCAAGGACTAGGACTCAATAGCAAGACCACAGGAGATAGAGTCAGGAAAACAGTCTTTATTGATCACAGCTGATTACCGACAGGAAGGACTGTGTGGAGCCCGTGGTCCGACACAGCGTGCAGGCCGGATCGACGGTGTGGTACCCGTGGTCCGACACCGGAGGGCAGGCAGACTGACGGTGTGTGTCCCGTGGCACGACACCGGAGGCAGGCAGAGCGTCCGCGACAAGAGCTGTTGGGAAACAACAGAGGAACGGGGAATTCCCGGACCGTAGGACACCGGAGGCAGACACCGTAGGCAGGCAGAGCGTCGGCGAGACGAACTGTTGGAACACAACAGAGGAAAGGGGGACTCCCGGACCGTAGGACACCGGAGGGGCGAGACGAACTGTTGGAACACAACAGTGGAACGGGGGACTCCCGGACCGTAGGACACCGGAGGGCGGACGCTCGAGACAGCAGGCGATGCAGGGTTGAAGCGGGTGGAAGACGGGACGAACTGACAACCCCAGACTGCAGGACCAGGGTTCTTATAGTGGCAGGGGAAAGGATTAGTGTAACTAGCGTCTGGTGTGTCAGCCTGTGGGAGGTAATTGGCTGAGTGGCTGCAGCTGTGCACCAGTCAGGGGTGTGGCTATGGGAGTGACTGGAGGCAGAGGAAAAATCCCAGAGCACATGGCACAACACAACAAACAGGGAAATGACAGCCAAATGAGGAGAGGAGATTGGGGAAAACCAGAGGTTAACCCACAAGGTCCAACAGGGATCCTGACACAAAATGAAGAAAATGTTCAGTGGCACATTGTTTTTGCAAGATGTACATGTATGTGTATCTCTAATCTGTCCACAGCTTAGAATGCATAGAGTGACAGACTTACAAAACAGGTGATGTATGGAAGCTAACGCTAACTTTATACCATAGACGATATATAAGAAGTGGACGTAGTCATCGTGACGTCACCCATTGGTTTTTGGACTGCCGTGTTGAAGCCTTGAGTTTGACAAATTTGCCATCGCTATCTTGGAATACAGCCGTCACCATGTTGTTTTTTTCTAGACTAATGAATGGAAATTACCATATGTGGAATGTGGAGGAGTGACGTAAAGACACCGTATACGGCTCTGGTAACGATATGGTCTATTTGACTCTGAATGGACCATCATTTACTAAATGAAATTTTTTTTAAACTCGCTATCTCAGACAAATCTCCTGCTTATTCATACAGTCGCTATGTATTTTCCCATACCCTTCATATACTGTTAAACATTGTGCCTTTATGTGTCTGCATGTGCATGATAAAAGGGACCTTCCAAGAAACTTCTTGTCAGCAGCCTTCATTTCGTAAAGAAGAAACGGATGGTGAGTCAGACTTTGGTTAAGAAAACCAGCGTTTTGGTCAGTGTTCACGGCAGGCCGGGGAGTCAGAACCTTCCTATATGGTGCCATGTAGGTTCGTCTCCGTTCGTGAGCTTCCTTCACAAATACCAGACAACAATTTCAACCACACAGTAGGTTACGGATCCTGCCAAGGTTCTTCTTCAGCTATTCGTTTTCCATCCAAATGAGCCGGCAACTGTTGTTTTCTTCCCAGGCCTCTGCGATCTATAAATAGGTACAGATCCTCACATGGTTTACATATAAAACTGTCACGCCTAAATCTTGTAAAAGCCACACATGTTGGATTGTTGAATGAAGTAGTTTAATTTGGCAATGACTCCTTTACCAAGTCCACTCAAATAAAGTGTAAATAGTATAAATACATATTTTTATTAGGTTCGTAAGTGTGTTTTGAGAAAAAGTTTCAAAAATCCTCACATGATTTCACAGGAATCATATTTATAGTAATAGCCACTGCAGAAGTGTCAACTAGTATCTATCCATCTATATGTGTGTGTTTGTGTGTATATATATATATATATATATATATATATATACTGATGTGATATATTTATTTATATATAAATACAATGTGTGTGAATGTGATGGTGTCAGCCCTGGAATAGTCTGGTCATATGAAATATATATTTGCTATATTTAATATATATATATATGTATATCTCTCTCTATATATATATATGAAATATATGGCAAAACACCATCACATTCACACGCATTTTAATTATATATAAATAAATATATCACATCAGTTCATGTCAGTCAAACCCAGGTAATGCATTGACATAGTGGTATTTTAAAAGGCTGTCTGAAGATTGATAATTTCATGTAAACATATCTTCAAAGTTAATTTGAACTGCGTATTGTTTTTCTGGAAAGCTGTATGTTTGTGTGTGTGAGTCCTGCTTTTTATCTCTTTGTCTCCCACTCACTCGCCCACTGGAGTGCATGTTAACCTGTCAGGTTCTAGTACGGACTTCAGAGAGAGGCAAAGAGTAGCATATCAGGTTGTGATGTTAAGATCAAAGACACACACCAGCTCAAACTTGGTTAAGAACATCTGAAACAGGAAGTTCATTTAAACTAGAGAGGATTTTATTTGTGTGGACGGACATGGCGAGCAGAGCACCTTGTATGGGAACAATCAGTTACTTTGGTCTCTGTAACTGTCTGTGTCTAAGTGAACGTCTGGCTGGCGAACCCGGATTCCCGAGCTTCCTCATAAACTTTCCAGTACCTGCTTCTAATCAAATCCTGAGGAAAAGTGAGCATTTTGAGGACAAAGCTTAGTAAAACATAGTCACGTCTACTATTTACAATGTAAGGCTTTTTTTATGACCTCCAATTTTTCCAACATGAAAAAAGGAGGAGAGAGACAATCTCATAAGTGCTGTAGTGCAGTGTTCATTCCTTTCATTTGAAAATGAATGTAAGGTCTCAACTTGAAGGTGGAGTTTTCTTATGAACAAACAAAACTTCTAGCATTAATGCATTGTATGCATCCTTGTTTACTAGCTTGCTGTGGAATAGTGTGAAACCAATGGCAGGACTGTGGATGGCGTCACTTGTGTGTAAAACGTTAGTCTAAAGTACTATTTATTTATTTATTTATTTATTTATTTATTTATTTTTATTTATTTATTTGCACAATTCAAACAATGAAATTCAAAACAAACAATCATAACAGAGATAAATGAATATCACAGTGCAGGAGGAGGCAGAAAGCCAACTGGGCTTATTTGAAGCCTCCACCTATATAATATTAAAATTTTACAAAATTACAAACATAAAGTGTGAATAAGACATTACATTACAACGAAAGAAAGGAAGAAAGAATGGAAGATAAGATAAAAAATAATGTAATTGTGTCAAGTGTGTGCGAGCATGTGTGTGGATGTGAGAGTGAGCATTGTCCTGTGTTTGTTCAGTGATGTAGGATTATAAACCTGCAGTAACTCATAAGCAAAGGCAATACAAGTCCCTATGAGTGAAACAACTGCAAATGTAATGTAGCAGCCAAAACAAGAAAGACATGAACTATAATATAATAATCCACAGGGTTCCTTTTACAATGGTTCATAAAAGCATATCAATATTGCAAAGAATAAATCACCTGCTGCAAATGAGGACCCTCACATTTACAGATGTATCAAAAGCAGCATGTTTGACATGAATTAAGGAGGTGCAAAAAATATGAATGGCGGACGTTGCTGGTCTACGGCTGCCTCGATTAGTTCGTTTGTGTTATTGTTTGTTTGTTTGTTTGTTATTGTGAGACTTTGGTGAATCCAAACTAACCCATTAACCCTAAAAAAACCTTGCAGCTTATCACATCAACTGTGAAATGCTGACAACCACACAGTCACAGACTGGAGAAGGCTCGGTAGGCCTGAAAGTTGCCTACAGCACACATCTTGTTGAGTCACAGAAGGCCATCTTGTATATCAGATCTGTGGGATTTGATGTTCTGGAGATAGTACTTTGAAATCATATTGCTAATGGCCATCAGCTGTATCTGCTAACGGTTTGAGAGTTTCCAATTCATCCCGATGATCTGGGCTATAATTTAAAAAGCATGGCCTAAAAAAACTTTAATAATAAACAATAAGTATCCTCTCATCCTCTGTGGGTGTTTTGCCAGACTCCACCCAAGCTGCTTGACATTTGGGATTTGTTTTCTGAATGTTTTCCTCTCCACTACCGTCAGCATCTCTCAGCGCTGAGTGAGGCTGTTTCTTTTCCAGCAATCAGCACAAGAATGCCTCAAACTTAGCTCAAGAAAAAAGTCTGACTCAAAGCAAGCATTTAAACCGCAACTCGGAGAGTAGAGGAAGTATGGGTTAATTTGTTAAATGGCCAGTTTTTAGCATTTTGGCGGAGGTTATTAGCAGAAATGGAACAAAATTATTCAAGAATTATGTGTTCATTAGTTTATAATCACCCGAGTCTACCATGTTGCACCGCAACGTTTCTATAGTAGGCCAGAAGGGAACAACCAAACTCCGGCCCTTTTAACTTTTTTACATTACCTGAAGGCCACCAGGTTTTATAGAGTGTAAAATCGTGGTACTAACAGCCTCCATCTCACTTCCGTTGTAGTGCTGAAGTCGTGTTATTATGGTAGAGATGACCTCTGAGCGAGACCAACAGTGTTGCCACGGTTTTGTACTCTGTGGCTCACGTTACCGCAGTCTTGAAAAGGGAGAAGTGAGCGGAGGGGTATTCTGACTGCAATGTAAAACTACACTGATAGATGCCACCATATCCTACACACCATCGCTTTAAGTTTTTAATAAGAATTTGACTGACGTTAGTGCAGGTCGTTTTGCACTGCACAGCTATATTTATTACTTGAAGACAGATTTCTTTCAAATGTAATAATGGAGCTCAGATTCACTCATTTATAAAACACATT
Organism: Pholis gunnellus; assembly: GCF_910591455.1. Lineage (NCBI taxonomy): Eukaryota > Metazoa > Chordata > Actinopteri > Perciformes > Pholidae > Pholis > Pholis gunnellus. The sequence goes on from NC_136539.1 coordinate 3,349,259, forward strand.
GCTAAAATAATCGAGTGAGAACATTACAAGAAAGAAAGTAACTTTTCTGCAACTGCTTCTCCACTAGCTACGTGTTGCTACAAGAAGAAGTGTTGATTTAAATGGAAGAAAAGAAATTAAAGGCTGGAATGGATTTTTTGTCTAACTGCTAAATAATTACTCAAAATGAATGTTTCTTAAATAACAAAAAATGTGACTGTAAAGTGTAGCACTAAATAACTCTTTACAGCCCATCATCCGTGAGGACTCAACCACTCTGCCACAAAACAACCACAGCTCTTTTTTCTTTTTTACACTTACGGAAACAGGGCGATCTGTTTTGCTTTTCGTGTATAATATAAAGGCTTCAACAAAACCATTACGTGTTTAAGTTTGAGTGATGACACTTGAGCAAACAAAGGTATGCATTATGCAATTGTTTTAAAAATGTGAAAAAAGTATAACATAGTCAGTCAACCGGTGATATGAAACCAAATGATACACACATACACATGCGACATTAATTCACACCAAAAGTGACTTGAGAGGGTAGAGCTCAGTACAACCGAACGCCTAATAAGACATTTTTAGTCGACCAAAATGTTACAGTTAACTTCCATGAACTGAAACCACTGTGAAAGGCCTCAATTTCTAAGATGAAATCAGAAACAACTCCCAGACCGGACAGCGACGTGGTAGCAGCCAGTCAATCTCAAGGTAGCCCCGCCCTAAAGCATACCCTGCTTTATAGTCTATTTGACTCTAAATGGACCATAATTTACTAAATGAACATCATGCTGTATTGACGAAGACTTGAAACTAGAGATTGAGACCATAAACTCATGTTTACAATGTTTACTGTAATAAATCAAGTGAGAAGTAGAGTCATTTTCTCATAGACTTCTAATAAGACTTATTTTTGCAACCGGAGCAGTCGCCCCCTGATGGCCATTAGAGAGAATGCAAGTTTAAGGCACTTCAACATTGGCTCCACTTTTCAGAATTGGAGGTTGCTGCCTGGTACAGTATTAGTATTTTTACTCTAGGTAATAAACACATTCTAACACACCCATGTCACTTTAAGGGACACTACACTTTACTGTCATGAGATTGTCGCACATTTTGCTTATTTACGTTATACAGTATGCTGAAGCGATTAAGATCTAAATGAAGGGGCCATGCACAGTGAAGCTATTCCTCACCTATCTTGTTGATTTTTATTTATTTTTTTATTGTAACCGTAGCACTAAATGTTTCCTGGAGAAACACTGCAGCTTTTTCGGCCTATAACAAGGCTGACATAATGTTGACACAGAGTTCCCAAAACGAAGCCATCCGTGTGCTGACAAGCATCTGTTCAATCATCATTGTCAGCCAGCAGTTTGACTCATAAAATCTCTGTATAAAGAAATGGTATATGGTTCATTTTATTAGCTGTGAAAACGTGAATAATACATTAGAAATTTACCTTCAAATATATCCAGCAGTTATTAGTTCAGTGGGGAAATGTGCTTGTTGGCTTTGTTTCTGAGTGACATGAGTAGTGTTGGATATGGTTAGCTTTGCCTAGCATAAATACTGGAGTCAGGGGGAAACAGCTAGCCTGGATCTGGCCCAAATAGAAAAATACAATTACCAGCAACTCTGAAGCTGTCTCATGTCATATACCCAAATGTCAACAGAAATGTAAAAATTGCCATGTTTAGAGGGGTATACAAGGCGGAACTATTTCTTGGCAAACAACAGTTCATGGGTCTGCTCAGTGTTTCTGGGTGGCCTCTTCAGTTACAGCTCTGGATGCCAGATTAAGTGAGCAAAAGGTTTGGTTTTGGGTTTGATTCAGGCTTGATGGTACCAAATATGGCTGAGTTCTATCATAAGTAGAGTACAAACCTCATTGAAGCCAGTCTCAACTTAGAACACAATTTGGCAAAACTATTTCCTGTCGCAAGATGTACATTCAAAAACAGTTATGTAGTGTTTATTTCTACAGCTGAAATGAGGCAGCTTAATTGACAGCCATATTAACTGTACCACTATATACAAGATGTTAGTAAAGGCCATTTGCAAACAATTATCAGGTTTAAACTTTGTTTAACCTGATGAGCTGTCTCACCAAATTGGCGCATGACTGAGAAGACAATTGAGTCATTTAGCATACAACAACAACGCCATTTGTATTTTTTGCGTGTCATTTTATGCCATGTAGATTGCAAAGTAAATGTATATATGTTAATATGCTCTGCTCAGAGCTGTAACAGTTTAAAAACTGAGTGAGACTACTTATGGTGGATGGGTCAAATGAACAAAGGACTTTCAACCAAGAGGCCGGTGTTTGAGACCCGTGTTTGTGTCCCAATGTGTTGTTTGATGTTACCATAGTGATATTTGTGACGTGTTTTCGTACTTTTGTTATGTTGTTTACCTTTTACTTAGTTTAGGTTACTTTATATAAAAAAAACTATGTATAGACTGATACAAATATAATCCGTCTCAGTCATCACTTCTTACCCACTAGAAGTGTGCATTGATGTCTACAGAGAGCCTGCCTTTCTGGGTGTCAGCAAAGAGCTTTTGGGCCCTTATCTAATGCAATAACCTTTCAGGTTATCAAATACCAACGCCATGTCACGCCCCTCAGTGTCTGATACCGAGCATTACCTTCATGGGCACAAGTCCCCCTTACATGGCTGCATGTTTTTATGTGTTCCCCCTGCTCCTCTCCATCTCCTCTGCTGTGTGAGCAGAGTCGACAGGATGAACTCTGCCCCGCCCGGCTGCATTCATTCAAAATCCGGCAGCGTCTCTTCCTCACTGACTCGTTGAGCAGAGGAGGAGGGGCCAACTTTGAATGTCACGTGTTTAGCGAACCAAATGTAATGTATTCTACCTTGAAGCCCAGCCATGATGTTTTTCCTAAACCCAACTAAGTGGTTTTGTTGCCTGACCTAAATTGCAGGCGTACACTAAAAACCTTATCATGAGACATGGAATGTCCATAAAATGACGTTGGCATGCCAGATGGTGACATTGGCACAATGAAGCCATGTAAGTGCAACAAGTAATACAAAATAATGACACACTTTATGTGCGGCTGTGTGGAACCCTGAAGTAAAAAGTGGTTTTCTCTTGAGTGCTGAGTTCTGCATATTACCTACGATTCATTAACCTGTATCTCAAGAATACGTTAATTAAAGTAGTTTTTCTTTGACACGTTCATCTCTTTCATTGTACTTCACTGAGCACTTGGGTTTTTGTCTTTTTTAGGGATTTAAAGACCAAGATTGAAAAAGAAGACACCAAGAGGGAGTTGCTGGGCAACCAGACCAGCCTGGCTGAGTCACACTGTATTCGATGTCTCCAGCCCTTCAAGTTCCTGGTCAACAGCAAGCGTCAGTGTCTGGACTGCCAGCTCTTCATCTGCAAGTCCTGCAGTCTGTACAACAAGAAAGAGCTGGGCTGGGTGTGCAATCCCTGTCGCATGGCCAGGTAGGAAATGACAAATAATAACCATCATTGATAAATGGTAGATTGATAAACAAATGAATAAATGAATTTGTCACTGGTTATTAATTGGTTTCTGGTCCATTTATCGATGTTTTGTTTATAGATGTTTTGCAAAAAATTGCATAAAAGGTTACAAATCATTTCTTAGTCATTAACAAATACTTGATATCCTAATAAAATGTTATAATTTGTGCAATTATTAACTGTTAATAAATAGTTTACTAATGTATTAATTATGTTAATATTACCGTCTCTCGTCAGCTATTAAACAAAGTTTTACTTAGAAGTAAATTATTTCATAGACACAAAATAATAACATTACAGAAATTATAGCATTAATACTGATTATGAAACGTTATAAACCATCATGTTGTGTTTATTTTACTATAAAATAACTATAAAGTATATTTTATTAGACCAGTTTATCATTTGTTAATGATTTGGCAGCAGGCAGTGAGCCCATATGTCACCACAGCATGCCTATGGATGATGTCACACATTCTACATACTGTCCATATTTCTGTACATTGCATCAGTAATAACTCGCCATTCTTTTTCCTGGAGTCTACCAGACCTTCAGTTTCACTCTGATCATTTCTTTAAAGCTACTTACATCTTGATGGTGCACTGCTCTTCAGAACAGTACTGAGCACAACAACAAGGATAAGCATAAATTCAAATTATATTTGATAATGAGAAAATGTTTCAAAAAACAGGTCTGTTTTATCTTTCACCTTATCTATATACTTACACAGCTGTGCTAACTGGCAGGTCATGGAATTATGTTATAAAAGTCACCTGAAATAAATAAAAGCTGTCCTTTGAAAACAGTTGCTTTTTTTCAAATAAAAAAACTATATTTTAACTATATTTATTCATTAATATGTTCATATTTACATGTATTTGTATATTTTTTTGTCATATTAGGATTCTTTTCATTATGTATTTCATAGACATATATATATATATATATATATATATATATATATATATATATATATATATATATGTGTATGTATGTATGTATGTATGTATGTCTGTATGTTGAAATGTCATTCCATAGAAACATGCATAAACTCAAGTTTTAATTCGTGCCTCTGTGGTTCTACAGTTGTGCGGCTGCCTTGTCTGTCTTTAGAGCTTCACTATCCATGCTAAAGGAATGCAATAAAACTAGTGGCTGTTTTCAGGCTTTGAGTAAAATGAAAATGATACCATGCTTCCCCTGTAATCCAAAACTTGTTTTATAAAGAACATACGTAACCATGCTGTTTGGTCGTGTACATGCATTACACCCTGGGGGTCTGACACAAAGCTTGTGATGAATATTAATGTAAGTCAGCTATGAAAGAAAATGAGGGCAAAAGTCACTGGAGCTCTGCTTTAAAGTTCCACTATAGAGGTTTTTGAATGCAGGAACAAAGTCAGTGATGTGAGCGAGAAAGCGCCTCATCAATACATGTGTAAGCTTTTCAGCAGCTAGTGGACAAAGACTAGTATATAACGTATGAGTTATGTGGGGGGTTTTTGGAGCTCGCTCTAGCTCCATATGTAACCATTATACTATTGTTTGCTCAGATGTGGCTGAGCACGAAAAGCCCTTTCACTGACCTCAGCCGATGTCTGGAAAAGATCATGCTATACATCTCGTGATTAAACCTGCATTCAGCATAGCAGTCAGGAATGTCATGTTCTTGCTTTGTGTGACAGAAGAGTCATACTCAGTCCCTGTTGTTGGAATGTTTGTATTCTAACAACTTTTTCATGTGACTGATCTGTGTTTGAAATCATTAGTATCTATTTTGCCTCCTCCTTTTTTTTAACAGGGTCCTCAAGATTGGCACTCTGGAGTGGTACCACGAAAACGTCCGTACCCGCTTTAAGCGCTTCGGCAGTGCCAAGGTGATGCGATCGCTCTTCAGGAGGCTTAGCGGGGAACGCAATTGCTCTCAAAATGACCTTGAAGGTGAGTTCGTAAATGCTAAGATGCCCTTGTGGCTGGTTTTCTGTACAGAAAATGTACAAAACGTGAGAATTTGTTGACAAATTGGTTTTGGAAAAGGTTTCAGGAGTGGAACGTTTTAATCCTTGATCCACTTGGGGAAATCGGCATGTAGTAAGTCAATCGTGTCACATCCCTTTACTTAACAAATACTGTCACTGTGGTCTCTGTGGAGATTTACCCCCACAGACTGAAGCTGTTCAGTGGGCAACAGTCAAAAACTGGGCAGCTGCCAAGTGGGAATGTCTACCTGAATGTGAAGCAGTGTGAATCAAATGTTGCAGATGTGGTAGAATGTCAGGTCTCAGGTCAAGGTGACTTTGAAGGGGGCAACCTGAACTAATTTCCATCCGTTCCACTCATGGAAGTTCCACTCACTTACAAGCCCTTTGGGGGAGCTGCAGGCCAGAAGTGGATGTCATCTTGAGCTAACTGCAAGAAATCTCCAATAAATGAAAGGCTTCAAGGAAATTCAACAGCTGCATTCTGTACTCTATCGCATGGAGAATGTGTATCAGCCTGTTGAATCCAAAAATTGGTTTAAACATAACCATGACTTGTGCATCATATGTGTAGGTTGTGTCAGTTATCAAGTTCCAGTTCAAGAATTGGACTTGGTACTGAATTTTTTTTCGAAGTGAAGCTCACATTATCCCTGTGAACAAGAAATAGCAGGCTCTTAATGCAAGTAGACACTATTGGACTGAATGCCATTGCCTTTGTAGTCACCAAATCTCAACCCAACAGAACATATATAAGAGATTAGATAGTGCTCCCCACCATCACAAAAAAAACATTGAATTATGGAATATAATTTAAAAGAATGGCGTTCTTCAAGCTCCTGGTGGCCCAACACCTGCTCAAGACACCACTTGGCTATTAAGACCCGTCATTTTGTGACACTGAGCCACAAGAATGAACTTCCTTTCTCTTTTCCACATAGTAAGCCATATACAACAGGCTGCCAAATCTGTCACAGGGTTTTAATCTCTTCCATCTTTCCTGTTTTCCCCAACTCTGGCTCTTCACAGCTGTGCCGAGCGCTGTCACAGACTAGTGTCTCAGGCCTGGATGCAGATCGGGCCTGGCCCCCTTTAAGTTAAATGTTAGGTTTTGTCCTTAACTGACCGGAAGCTCTGCCCTGTGGGACATTTACACTGCATGCTGTACCTCTGGAGAAGTTATTCCCATTGGGGGGAAAAGGTTTGTGTTTCTGAAGCTGGGTGTTTAAATTCTGATGCAGTGACGATATGAGGCTTCGTCCAAACCTTTTTCCGAAACTTTTTGCTCTCTTTTTGAAGTTGTTCACGCAGCATTGCCAATATCCTCTGGTCAAGGCCCAGAGCATAGGATGGAGTGGAAGGCAGCACACACACAACTTGGTTTGTCCCCATTTGTGGTGCTGAATATCCAATTGCAGAGGAAAAAAAGTCAATTCCAACACACATTTCGTTGTAAACCCAGCACACATAAAACAAGTGCCCTTGAAGCACACTGTATATCAGCTTTAAGCATTATTATACACCGCAGGTCTCCAAGTGAGATCACTGCATCGGGAGATCAATGAATCATGAGGAGACAGCCGGGACTCCTGGTACTACTTACACTGAGTCACCCTGGAGGATTTTGGAACGGGATACAGAAAGAGCTGCTTCGCTGGCTTAGCCCAGCGGGCCTTGTGATCCTCCAGTCACATGTCTCCCATTCTGTGCCTGGACTTAAAGGACTCATGCAGAGCTCCAGCGACCAGCAGAGAGAGGGACAGAGAAAGAGGAGAGGGAGGGAGAAGAAAACTTTGGCTTGTCGTGTCTTTGTACGTGGAATCCAGCTGTGTGTTGCAGTTATGAAACGCAGCCATAAATATGCATGTTAACAGATGCATTGTGTTCAAAATGACCAGCCACTCATCACATGGAGACGTTTATGCGAGCACATGGATTAAATTCAGCATGCATGACTGTACTCCCAAACACACACAGACATTCTTTTGACTGTATGTGCTGCTGTGGTCCGTTGGGCTCACAATGTTCGGAGGGTGTCATCCTGTGAGTACAGTATCTCCGTGCACATGGGGAGATGCAACACTGGTGCTCACAACACAGTCTTTGTTCACATTCGCAAAAAAAGAATGTAACTCAATTAGTTGGATGACCTCAGCTCTTCAGTTTAAATGGTGTTACTGCTGCTTCGGCTTCTGATTACACTTTTATGTGGAAAGTATAGGCAACCTGAATTATCACTATTTGCTGAGCTATTTATTATAGTTACCGAATTGCAAAATTGTAAACCTCACCTCATTCATTTTCATTTCAAGTTGTAATTAAACACAACTATATAAGTCATGTCTTCTTTTGTATTTTCTGTTTTCCAGAGCCGAATGAATATGATACACAGAGCATACCGGAGGTCCACAGTAAGTAGACTCAATCTAAATCATAAGAAACGGTCAGATATTGTTGGCGGACATATATATTTTGAATATGCTTATTCTCTCCCTTATATTCAACAGTTTGGTGCTTTTTATCAAATCGTACCCCAAGTACCCTAAAAACAAGACTAAGTGTCTACTAGAATGCTAGCTTCTCTGTGAGGCTTTCCCTAGGCACAGGGGTGCTTTGACCTAATGCTAATGTCACCAGGCTGACATGCTCTCAATGACAATGCTAACATGCACTGCAGGTTCAATGTTTACCATGTTCACCATCTTACTTTAGCGTGTTAGCATGCTAACGTTGGCAAATTAGGGCTAAACTGCTGATGGTAATCTGTTATTAGTTTTGCAGGTATTAGATGAGAATTGAGAGAATCACCTACGTAGCACATTGGTATTCATCCTGTGGAGATCAACATTTTATGGTAATCACTCCCAACATAGTCGGCACGAAAAAAAATGTTGGCATTCATTTCTGAAAACCACGGGATATGTTGAATGTTGACGTTTCTGAACCAAAAATATGTTTTCATAAATACTTCGCATAAGCCTCATATCACGCTTGGAGATACTCACAATGCCACGTGGTTAAGGTTGTGAAAGGATTGGTTAGGTTTAGGCAAAAAATCGTCTTGGTCAAGGTTAGAAGAAAGATTAAGGTTTGTGTTGAAATAATAACGTAACAAGAAAACGTAACAATGTCACTTAACAACTTAACGTAATAACATAACGTAATAACATAACATAAAAATGTAATCTAGCAATGTAACCTAACAATGTTACTAGCGTCAATAAATAGCAACCACCCTTAGCTAACTTTCTAACGTAACAATGTAACGTAACAATGTAACAATGTAACGTAACAATGTAACGTAACAATGTAACGTAACAATGTAACGTAACAATGTAACGTAACAATGTAACGTAACAACGTAACGTAACAACGTAACTAGTGTCAATAAATAACAAACACCATTAGCAGACTTTCTTATTGGGCTGTAACTATATAACGTTACGTATTTGTATTAAACCGTTTAAAGTGTGAAGTCAACATCTACTTTTAGCTTTACACAGAACCTCTGGGTAAAAGTTTGTTTTCGTTCACTACATCACTTCCTGAATGAAAATGTAGACATTCAATGTATTTGTGGTTTGCAGAAACATGCAAAGCCAATCATTTTTTTGGGGCGACTGGACTTTGCATTTAATGGTTTGAGATATTTCTCTTGACCAAAGTGCAACCAACAGACCGGGCTAACTTTGCCATCACTAGAGCTGTTTGAACCAAACCAAGACATTTGCATGGGGGGACTTGGACTCATGACCTCATTATTAGTCAAATTCCAAGTCAGACATTTTCAATTACTTACAGTCCTGCTGTAAAAACAAATGTCACTTTCACTGAGTCTGTGTGGTCATGGTTGGATTACCAGGCAGAGTGGCCCTATACACATCATGTGTTAGTTGGTCTGTTGTAATGTTGTAAGTTTGTTTTGGAATATACATTAAAAATGTTAAGGTGGCTCCTTCATTATTACCTGTTTTGTTGGCCCCTTGTAATCCCTAAATATATTTGTGTTTTACTACAAACGGGTCAAACACACATTTTTTCCCCCAGGGCCCCATAGAGGCTTAACACAGCTATGTGTGTGGTCTTCCTTAGATCCGCTTTTCATACAGTGGTTTAGGTACAGACCAAAAGGTTCTGGTTAGGCAGGCACATTCAGTGCTCGCCTGGCTTTTATTCACTTTGGCATATCAAGAGTAGAGGAATAGAGCCAGGGACATTTTAGTCACAAGGCACAAGCAACAAGGTTTAAAACAAACTGTTGGTGGAAAGTATTACTGTTATTTATCATTATCATATGAGGCAGTGGTGGTATTAGCTACTTTCAGTGTTTTTTATGTCCCGCGCAGTTCTCCTGCAGATGATTTTCTGAGTGATGGAACAAAAGGTCATTCAAATGGATTTCTGTTGGAAATTATGAGAGTGTCAGTGCAGTAACTGGTCACAGTTGTTTACTGGAATGAGCATAAACCTAATCTGCAATGTTGTTGTTCTGCATGAGCTTTCAACTTTATCACTTTATCTGCTGATCGGGGAAGCTCATTCTTAACATTTGCTTTTCTCTGCAGCTTTTGATGTTCCCAGTCTCTCTCTCTCTCTCTCTCTCTCTCTCTCTCTCTCTCTCTCTCTCTCTCTCTCTCTCTCTCTCTCTCTCTCTCTCTCTCTCTCTCTCATATAAATGCAACTCACTGGTAAAGAGGGGCTGAAAACACACAATGATCCCTCCGTTAGGGTTAGGGTTAGGTTTACGAAAAAAGCATTGAAAGGAAAAGGTCACTGGGTTAAGATAAAAATGGCTGGCTTGAAAGATGTTATTCTTTACTCAGGATCGGGAACTTAGTCTGCATAATGTGACTCAGGTTTGCTCATGAATGCATGCGCATAGTAAAATGCCAGATGATGTTATTTGTGCACTGCATTCCTTTTAATAAATCCTTTTCTGTATTGTTTATTTGATGTTGTCATTCAGTTATTCTAAAAAGCTTTAGCTTAACACTAACATGTCCGCCTTCTTTATCAGCAGATGGATATGAGGAGCACAGTATGGACGCAACAGATTCACAACACTACAAGGGGGTACGGCAACTCTTTTCTTCTTTATATATTCAGTACACTGTGTGGTTCTTTTCCATGTGCTTCCCCACTAACTGCCAAATCTTTGTTTGCTTGTCGAGAACATTAAATAAACAGGCATCTTGCAGCTATTTTGTAGGTACTTAAGTTTTAGTGAGTTTGTGGCCAGCAGAGAGCATTCCAGTGATATGCATCATAAAACAATGGTAGTTCTGGTGCTTCTCTCTGCTAATTTAGGTTGAGACCTAAACACGTGGAGAACCACAAATACCCGATTCACTTCAGTTCTGTTGATTTGATGCTCACACCTAACATGTTCCTTGTTTCTTTTTTTCTTTTTCTCTATTTTTATGGTGGGAGATCACAAGCAAATATCTGGCAACAAAGGCGGAAAAAGCAATGACAATATAACATGAAATGTAACTCCCGTCATACTTTAAATTTAGCTTCGGTAAAGGAAACACGCTTCTCGCCGTTGTGTCTGTATGATAAATATAAAGCTAAAGCCTGAAGATTAGCTTAGCATAAAGACTGCACAAGTAGGAGTAGCAAAAGAGACCTGTCAGCACCTCTAAAACTTACAGTTTAACTAGTTTTATCTTGCTTGTTTAATCTCAGCAAAAACTAAAGTGCAAAAGTGACAGTTTGCCACCATCTCCACTCTTTAAAAAATTGTATTTATTTTTATTGATGCAAATTCAAACCAGTAGTGACTTTACAGGTAACAATAGAAAAAGGGACAAGGAACAATATATATATATATTTACTGTATATCAGTGGTGGGCCGTGCATTTTATACCTGGGCCTTCACTGCTGAAATACCACCTTATAACCACATGATGGCGCCACAGCTAGGGTTATTATTCGTTTCTTGGGCTGTAACTATATAACGTTACGTATTTGTATTAAATCGTTTGGTACGAGGCTTACAAACCAAACAATACGTTTTAATAATACTATTACATTTGGAAAATGCAGAAGCTTAAATTGTAGGAAATATAATGTTTTCTGCGCTCACTATGTTCCTCTGAACCGGAACAAAAACAGCTGGGGCTCCGCAAGTGTTCTGGGAGGCTAGGCTAACTAGCTTAACGGAAAAACAACAGCAGTAACATGCATTCTGCTACACACTCAAGGGCCATTCAGATATTAGATGTAAAAAAAACGAACCAGTTGACTTACCAAATGCTGATCACATCCTCTTTTCTTTGTTGACAAAAAGTTTAATACCACAGTTAAATCCCAACTCACAAATCCGTTTCTCTTCCAATTTCAGCCATTGAGTGTTAAAAAACAAAGCTAGGAAAAAAAAAAAAAATCTACACCAAGCAAAATGCAAAAAATATCATAATTTCGCCTCTGCTGTAAGTTTCGTTTCACAATAGTCACGTGCTCGCCCACTGACCAATCACAGCACACGCTGCATCTCACTGTAGAGCTGCTCCTGCAAACTGAGCTACACATAATGCTGACGTGCTTATAGGCCAGCTAGCAGCTCTGACACGTCAAAGAATACGTCCAACATGTCAAACTAAAGATCTGATTGGTTGAAGACTATGACAATCAACAATATCGTCCCCATTCACTTAAATTGCAAAGGGATTCACTTGTGAGTCTGAAGGCCTCGGGCCTCTTTTCTTACCTAGAGACACAGAGGTGAAATCTGATTGGATAAAAGCTCTACTTAAAACCAGCTGCACTGGAAGCAGAGCAACTGAGGAAGACAGTAGCTGTGCAATGAGAAAATAAGATAATGGTAAAAATATTTTTATAAATTATAATACATGTTTAAGACATATTTAAGAAAAATTATTAAATTATAAAATAGCTATAACTTTGTGATTCTGTTTAGGCCAGCAGAGAAGGCTTTGAAGGCCCTGACGGCCCACCATTGCTGTATATAGTCTACACGGTGATGGTCATAATAATTCTGATACTAACATCTTGCAGTTACTGTGACTTAAATCAATGTTTTATGGGGAATCTGTTAAATACCACAGTTGTTTATGTGTATGATTCTGTGTGTAAGGTAAGAGAATACTAAGAATACTAATACATATATTGAAAAATATATAATAAACAGGTATTAATAAGGGTGTAGTGACATTTAAATAAGCTGTTTGACAATTAGAGATGTCAGCTATTGTAGTGTGGGGGGGGGGGCAAGGTTTAAGAGCTGTCTATATCTATAGTTTCCTGTTTCCTAATTACTTAATTAATAGATGTTTCAGTGAGGGGATCCAAAGCTCATCTGCAAAACAGACAATCCCATTCAAGTTCAAACCAGCATTTTGCATGCACATGTTTTGGGAGTTTGAGCCTACCCTGCTGTGGTCAGCATCGATCTTTGTCACGCTGACGGCTCCTGAGAAGCAGAAGTGTTTTCTACACGGGTTATCAATGTGATCTAGGCCAGCCCTCATGAACAGCTGGGACGCCTTGACGGCTTGTGACAACTAAGGTTAGGCACGGTCTGACTAGCACTGGCAGCGGTGTATTGTGGGTAAATACCAGACTGTCGTACATAATCGCGCACATAAAAGAGTGGGAGCAGAGTTGAAAGAGCCTCTGGTTCAAGTCCACAGGTTGTAAAGAAAGGAGCACTGAATCTTCTGGAATTCGTCATAAAACCAAGACTACTATTGTTTATACTAAAGTCTCTGTGTAATGAGGGAGCTAAGCTTTGTTTATGTTCAATCTCGGCAGCCGCTGCCGAGAATTATTTTTTTTTTGAAAAGTTGACGACAACAAGGTCCTGCTGTGCTATCTACATGCCCCGTTTGATTTTCACTCAGACAGAGTGCCCTCTACTGTTCCAAATAGAGTACTGCCTATTGAATCCCATCATTGATCCCTGTGAGGAAACTTTCCTGACATTTTCACCCACTCAGAGATGTTACAATGAATCTACATGGTGGGGTTTTCGGAGCCTGGATTCAGTGTCCTGCTCAAGGTGAGAGTGGGTCCTCTGTCAACAACACCGGGCTTGAAGCTGTCTTACAAGAAGCCACATACCCAAATAGCATAGAAGACGTTCTCCTAGCCCAGTTTGTGCCTTTCATGTAACAACATTACATTTAGGTAACAGTGGTAAGCATTTGTTTATCCCAAAACAATATATACCCAGCAACCCAGGTTGTTTAACAACACTTACCGCTGTTCTGGAAGACTCAATTAACCATTTGGATTAAATATTCATTATCCTACAAAGATTCTTAACCCAAGCCACTTTTTTTATAATCCAAACAAAAATGGTAGCCTACAATGATAAATGCTCAATTTGTCATGTACTTTATATTATCTCATTTGTGGCTGTCAGGATTAGAAAATGTAGTTGCAATTAGACAAACGGGTTAGGGATGTTTATTTATTGTGCAACAGACTAAATATGTTTTTATCCTGAGGATTAGAGGAGTCTTTAAGGACTCAAGCGTGTTGTTTTTCATCCTTTTTTCTTTTTTTAAATCGCCACGTATGTCTTTCGAGAAGAACAAAATGGGCTAATGTTCTCCAAAAGAAACAATAAGGAATTGGTTACATTGTGCATTGGGGCTCATATGGTCCGGCTAGTTGGAGAGAGGGCGGGCCCTCCATCAAAGTGTTACGCTGTCAACTTGTGTTAAAAATTAAATTAGCTCAATACTAGTGCCATTTGCTAAATATATCCCTTAAAAAATGCAAAACCAGCTCAGTCACAGTTATCTATTTTTTTTAAATAGTCAGTAGCAATATTTAACAACATGATACATAAACTATAAAATGATTTAATTAAATTATAAGAATAATTTCTTATTTTCTTTGGTATTTTCGTCATGTATGTAATAATGATTGCTGGGGAATATGTATGTTGATGTTTTCCAATGTCAAATTTCTATATGATCATGTCATAGGAACTAGCATGCATGGCCCATCATGATAGCGTGCACGTGTTTGCAGCGGTGAGGATTTGTGAATCCTTACTCTGTTCGGGTCCACACATTTTCATTTTAATCATCTCTCTTCCCTCTCTACTCACTCCTCTCTGTTGGTGATGGTGTTTCCCTTTCTGCTCTCCGAAGATGAAAAAGACCAAAAGGCGGTTAACCGTCGATCCCTTTGATTTTGAACTGGGCTGCGACTACTTGATCCAAACGAGACGACAGCCGAATCAGGTAGAAAGAAGCTGGACGACCCCAGAACCAGCTTTTCCCCAAACCAAACTAATCTTCGTGCCTTCATACAAGCACTGTTGCATTATTGGCCATGACCAACATACCAAACATCCACACACCAAACTAATAACAGTAAAACACTAAATTAATAGGTTGGTCACCTCAGTTGTAATTGTATAAATATAGATAGATTCATTCTATATTATCTTTGTTTAACTACATTATTTCTGTTGTCAATCAATACACAAAAATGTATGTAAATCTACATTGAGGAACACTTTTTGTGTTGATATTGGCGGTCCCTGTGGACAACAGCGGTAGTGTTTCCGTGCACCAGAGTGCCCTTAGAAAACCTCTCATTTTACAGCAGCAGGGTACAGACAGTCTGCCCCGGGCAGTCCATAGTAACTTTAATCTGCCTGCAGAGTATGAAGAAGAGTACATGTGCCACTATTAATGATTTTACTAGCGGGAAACCAAATTCACCAATGTGGGGGATTCTCTTATAATCATGAAGCTGAACAACAATACAATAAGTCTTGTTATTGTCAATGTTATCATTTCTTGCCCTCAGTTTATAAACCGGGGACAACCCCGATGCCTTCAACCACCTTCTTCCTCTGGTGCTAAGTTTCACGCTAAGCCTGAAACAGCATCATTAACTCCTTTTTACTGATTTGACAGTTTGTCAAAATTAGCTCTGACCACTCTCCATCCTCATTCATAGGCGCCGGTCTCCCAAGACATCATGGACATGGATGTAGGTGAGAGGGAGTCGATGCTTGCTGAGGCAGATGTGGCCTCTGTTTTCCACCGGATTTTCAAGGATCAACGCAAAGGTCTGGACCTGGGAATAGCTCCACAGCAAGATAAAGACAGAACAAAACACATCTCAGATCCCACACTGTAGTGTTAGTACAACTGTAGTGTTAGTAACAGTGTAACAAAAAAAAGGCCTGCTGGCTATTACAGAGCTCTGCAACTCTTGAAAATATTGGTCAAGAGCGGCTGATTATTTCTCTAAACATGAAATTTGGCCACGTTGTCCTCATTGTATGTCATGTCTGTGTGTATTTTATCAGAGCTACATTTCTCCCATTGTTTTCCACTTATTGTATTTCACAGTCATTTGTAAGGAACCTGCTTTAAAATTGACCATGAGAAGGGACATTTTTATTTTGCCGTCATATTTCTTCCAGATGACCTTGCGTACCCAGACGGCCAAACTCTTCCGTCTCGCTCCGTCTCCCGGCTCAGCTACTCCTCCTGTGGCAGTGGGAGTGCTTGGTTCCCCCAGAGCAGCAGCAGCTATCTGCCCGGCCTTGAGGACTCCGAGGAGGACGACCACTGCCAGCGCTACCCTCTCTACCAGTCTCATCTGGGCCCCCACAGCCACACCTCCCAGGAGAGCCTGACCTCACCGAACCCCGCACCGCAGGTCTTTATTATGAGTCATATTATTTTCTTAAAAAATTTAATTCCTGAATGTTTATAAATTTGTAAATCCAGGTTCCCAAAGTAGCCTGTTAATGATGCATTCAGCTCGTGAATCATTAAACCGTTCTCTAAAGTATATTAGCTGCGTTTAGCCTATATAAATCAAAAGCAGGGATTCTGGCCCTGTTATTACTTGTTATTGGATCAAAACCAATCCTGTGCGCACGCCTATTCCGCACATATAGACACATACACATATTAGGAACACGACTGGGACCCGAACACAGGATACGGTCCAGACAGGTGGTGAGACAGAGTTTTTATTGAATCGGGGATAAATATGAGGGGGGCTGATGGATGGAGATCCAGCAGCAGCAGAAAGTATGAAAGCAGCACATTCACAACAACCGACTACATGTCTCAAAGATATGTCAAAGGTGAGAGCTTGCCTCGGTTTTTCGTTCCTCGTTTGTGTATAAAATAATAATGGTGAGGCTGGCGTGAGCATGAGTTGATGAGGGGAAAACCTGGCTCTCTGAGGGTTGGCAGGCAGACAGACAAGCAGGAAGACTGGTAGGCGGGTGAGGATTCTGGAGAACAACGAGACTAACATTAGAGAAGGAAAAACAGCAGGAGGCAAAATCACTAGAGTAAGTGTTTGAGTTTGAGTAAGTGAACATCAATCTATCGAGGTGTGGATGAAGAGCTGGAGAAGATAACCTGAAGGTAGATGAGCTGAAGGTAGATGAGCTGATGGGAGACGGGAATGTAGACTGGAAGGGATGATGAGCCAATTGCAGGCGGGAGTGTGAGTTGACTGCACCAGGAGCCTGGAAGGAAGACCACGCCAATACAGGCACACATACAAAGACAGAAGGATTCTCTCATTTTGTGCTTCCTCATCTCTTCGTCTCCTCGTCTCCTCCGACCTCCTGCCTGGGACATGGAGATCAATCACAGCGTGTCATCTTGCAGGATGTATAAATTCCTAAAATGGATCTTGAGGTTAGAGAAGCTGGGAGAGAGGAGGCTTGCCAGATTTATGAGCGAGGATGCACAGGTGTAGCCTTTGCGGAAGTGTTTTTGTCACCGGTGACGTATAGAAGAGCTGTGACAAAGGACAGATGATGCAGATGTGCCACATGTCATATTTAATTGAAATGCCTGCTGCCTCGACTCCTCTCTCCTTGCGTCTCTTCCTCGTCTCTTCCGCTCGCATCTCCGGTGGGAGGAACTAAGAAGCGGGGAGAGGAGGTGAGGAAAGGAATCGAGGATGTACATACGGAGAAATGAGAAGAGAGAGACATACAGGAGTGCTAGAGACACAGAGAAGGGTTAAACACAAGGGAACCTGCAGGGGAACGGCCACAACCGAAACACACTAGGAATCAGAAATGGGACAATCATAGTTCACAATGTTCAACCTCCTCACACAATGTAATCCTATCACTGCACAGATGTTCTATCTTATATCAATTAACTTTACTGATGTATATGCAATCCATATGGCTTTTAATGATTCATCATAAAAGTTTAACATGCAAGACTTTGGCACAGTCTAAAAGTCATTTTAGACCAAGATAAACCATGGAAACCTTTTATTTGACATGTTGGTAGGGGACCAACTGAACATCTGTATCATCATCTTGAGGCATTTTTTTAATATATATTACTACCCCAGCATGGGAATCAAACTAAAAAGTGGACAAAGTGGTAGACTTGACTGGATTTGTATATATACAGTACATACAGTATATGTATATATATATATATGTATATATATATATATTAAACTAGCTACATTTGACCGCATGATATAGCTCTGAACTCACTACAACACGCTGTGTTGGAAGGAATTGTTTTTCATTACTAAAATGAGCAATAAAGGCCAAGATGAGGCCATAAACAAAACTCGTAAAACTATAATCTAATCATGCCCCGTTTGGATTGTGAGACAGATTTGGCAAAAACACGTATATGATCTGTACAATAATGAATTGTGGTTTGGATTCACATTTCTGAAAGACAAAAGCTAGCAGGGCTACTTTTCCATGTGATATTCCAGATCTTTGGAGCAGCACATGTTGAGCCTCTAATACACACACACACACACAAGTTGATCGGGCTGACACGTTGAGTTGACGTAGGGCAGACAGCTGCTAGATCAGAGGGAGGTTAAATACATTACATCAGTGTCTATTTATGTGATATACAACTCCGTCCCTGAAAAGGATCACCACAACTGTTGCTGTTCTGAGCAGATAAAAAACAGTCTTTGTTCATCATTAGTTTGGCTGACTTTTGTTACTGCTGTCAGTAATCACTGAGTCTACACGTGTCCTCGTGTGCCCTACTGTTGGGCGCATGTGTCTTTGATTGGATTTAGACCGGCTGTGGAACTTAAAGGGGAAATTTGACACATTTTATGTGGTATGTTCAATCAGTGCTGATGGTAAATGTAGTCCACTGAAGAAGAAATAAGTTCTCCAGTGTGTGCTGTGTTGACGGAGAAAGCTGAAGTCTCCTGCTGGTGGAGCCATGCCAGCTGTGCCTACATGTACCAGGATGCATTGCACGCCAGCGGCGAGCTCTCTTTCAGTCTGAGAAATAAACTAAATACACTCACAAAATGTCAATGAAGGAAATATTTTCCCACTGAAACAGAAAAATACAACCGCACACCTTCTGAATTCAAGTTTTTCTCTCATTTACCAAACTAGACATCCGTCTTTCCACTGTTCCAACAATCAGCTACTCCGGTTTGGTCAAAATAAATCCTTAATTCACTGAGTAAGATAAAAGGAAGTAAAAATATTTTTCCCCGTTGTCTCTCTCTGCCGTGCCAGCAGCTGAGGAGTTGCAGCGGCTCTTCTACAGAGGCAGACTATTAAATTAGCAAATTACAATGACAAAAATGTCTTGAATTGCCCTGCTGGTCTTGGTTGTTTTTTCCAGTTTACCTTTGTCCCAGTGACGGGGATAACTTTCATGCACAGGAAGGCACACAGGGTTCGCTCTCTCGGTTTGTTGTCGTCGGCTACAGCATCAAATAAAAACTGCCCCAGCTGACATTCATTACAGCACAATGATTCTGTTTCTGTTCGCATCGGTGGGCATTTTGAGCAAAGGAACCATTAGTCTGTGTTTGCTCTCTGCAGCTCAGATTCCAGAGGGTCTCCCCAGTCATACCCTCTCTCTGGCTGAATACGGCCAGCCAAAACACTGTCAAATTTACACTGTAATGATCCTTGTCCTTAACATCCTCTGCAATCATATTTTGGGATGCCATTTTCAGTGTTCAGAAATGTACTATTTTGCAATACAAGCGAAGAAAACAAGTATTTTTTGCCATTGCGCCCCACAGCTAATAATGCTGAGGTGGCAATCTGTAGCTCTTCCTTACTCCAACGTCGTCACTGTCACGTCACTGGATGCAGGAAGATCAACGGATTTTGCAGCTACGTCAGACAGACACCAAGAACAAGAACTGCAGCGGTTTTTCACACTATATCCCTAACTGAAATAAATAGATATCATTTTCCCTTTTTTAATTTTTGATTATTGATGTTTGATGTGGTGGAAAATAATCTTTTTAACCTCCCTGTGAGAAATAACCGAGATGAGAAAACTATTGTATTTTCATGGGAAGAGGGTTAAGTGGTGAGATCAGGATGACACTACAGCAAGCCAGAAATGCTAAAATACCTTCGATATGACAACATGTATTATTAGCTTCTAAATGAGTCTGGTTGGCCTCGTCTGCATATGTTTAGGTTTAAGCGATACAAGTTATAACTAAAAGAATGGTATGATAAATGTCCACAACATTTGACTCAGACTATCCGAATCGGTATTCTTTATTAAGGATAGCTGGTGTCCCACCTGGCCTTGTGATGATTTCCGCCTTCGATATGTGGTGTCATGGCAAATTTGTCTCACAGCTGGCCAACACACTGACTGGGGGACACAAACAGGATACTGCAGAAAACAGACAGTCCAAACATGTGACTGTCAGACATCAAAAGCAGTCGTGGTATTTCACATTGGCTTAGTACCAGGATCCCTCAGACACCAGCTGCTCATCCTGCATACGAATGTCGCCTCCCCTCCGTTCGATTCTGATTTGGAGCGCTTGAAATCAAGGGACATATCCACTTTGGTTATGTTTGTTTGTGGGATAAGACAGTGGGATCACTCAAGACGTTTTTACATGTTAAAGTTAAAGTTAAATTCAAGTTAAATTTTAAAAATGAGTGAATACAATTTTTGTTAATGGTATTTTTGCTGTTAACAAACAATGAAATGATAATTCATGTTTACTCATTACTAAGGATGCTATAATTTCTTTAAACAGTTTATTGTTTCACACATTTTAACATTTTAGATATTATAGTAATAATTTGTGCATGATTACCAAATGATTTGTAGAGAAATGGTTTGTAAAGCATCTATAAACATTATTTGGATGGCTTTCATAAAGTTGCAGCTGATTATTGTAATGCTTTGTTAAATCATGAATAAACCATCTATAAACATATTAAGATAGATGGTTCAAATGTTGTCATTGGTTATTAATTGGTTTCTGGTCCATTTATCGATATAATCTTTATAGATGCTTTACTTTAAGTATTCATTAACCTTTTTAACAATAATCATCTGCTGCAACTTTATAAAAGCCATCCAAATAATGTTTATAGATTGTTACAAACTATTTTTTAAGGTTTAATTTGGTAATCATTAACAAATACTTGATGTAGTATATAAAATGTTATAATGAGTACAACAATAAACTATTAAAAAGTAGTTTTTATTGTTCGATAGAATTTATCATTTCTAAACTAATTATGTAGAAACTAATCACAAAATATAAAATCTTAACAATATTGCACTGTTAATAATAACTGTTAATTGTTGCAACAATAATGTTGTTAATACATTCATTATTAACAGTAAAATAACTATTAACATGCTTTTAAATGACTATCAATTTATTATATTATACACAGTATATTTGTTAACTGATGGTTATTATAAAGTGTCTCCAAAACTTGAATAAATGAGGTGAGAAACGGAGGCTTCCCTACACGGCACCAGGGCTCAATGACCAGATCCAGATCTCAACCCATCTGAAGGCCTACGGGAGATGTTGGACTTAAGTGCTCTGCCGCGTTAGAAGAGTACTAGGGCCACGTCACAAATCTATTTGAGTTTGGGGCGCATGTCAACATTTTATTTTAAGTTCTAAATTTAAAGTCAGAATTTTTAGTTAAAAGTAAAAAATCTGAGAATTAAGTCTGAATTCTAATTATAAATTCAGAATTATTAGAGTCAAAATTCTAAGAATAAATTAAGAATCAAAATCCTTAGAATTCTGAGAATAAAGGCACAATTCTGAGATTAAAGTCAGACTTGTGACTCTAAACTCAGAACTCAAATAAACTTTTCACATGTGGCCATAATCTTCCGAACCGTGTTCCGAGGCCTTTCAATGGTCTTTTTCAGTCGGCTGTCTCACAGGCGCCTGATGGAACACGTCCTTCTACAATACAGATATGTACACAGGGTCTTCTGAATGCACCATTGTGATTAGGTTATATGAGGTTATGTTTATCTATGGGGTCTTGGTTTGGGTTTGGGAATCTTAGGAATGAGAGGCAGAATTTAACAACCCAGGGCAATGACTTGGCTCATGACTGTCTGCTTCACTTCCTGATTTGAAGATGACTGTTTCTGAACCCAGGGACAGTTATTGCATCATGCAATGCATTGCATTATCCTAATGAGCCGACTTTAGTCAAGATTTACTCTCTCTGCATCTGGACTGCTGTGGCTTTGCCCAAGTCATTTTAGAGCGGACCCTCTCAATTACAGTGAACTCACATTTGGGGATGAGCGGATGTGGCTCAGAGCTCAGACTCTGATGATGTTTGATTTGTTCAGTCTGAGGGAAATTGATATCATATGGCACGTTGTTACTCAGAGCGTGAGTTCAACAGAATCCTGTATTCTATAATCTTGTTTTGAAGAGACTATTAATACATGTGTGGTGACTTTTCTTGTGTTCTCCAACTTTCTTCTCTAATGCAATCATTCCTCTATGCCTCTGATATCCTACTACCGGCTGACGTTCTTCATCATATCTTGTCTTCATCATCTGACTGTAGCCTCCCCGACTCTCCCCGTCTTCCTCCAGATCACTGACCTGAACAGACGCATGTCAGCCATTGAGACCCTCTTGAACCACTTGGAGCACAAGGTTACCTCAACATACCATGAGGTAAATCCATTCAAATATCACATCACAGTTGCCAAGTAATCATCAAGAACCATCATCAAACATCAGCCCAGCTGTTGCAGAAGGAGGCTTTGGCAATTAGATGAGGAGGAGAATGAAAGTTCAAATCGAAAAAAACAAGAATATGTTTGCGTGTACATTACCATAGCAACAAGGACTGTGATTAGTCCTTCGTTGGTCTCATTACATGCTGCAAAAAGTAGAAAGTGACATACCAACAATAAAGTGAGCAGCAAACATTCAGTTTTATTAAACTACACATGAAATATGAACCTTACACTTGACTGGCCTCATGTTCCAGAGCAACATATGAAGTCCTGTCTTTCCTCAGACAGCACCCTCCTGCATTCACAGGTCTTTGCTGCGCACACAGCTGATGATGATTAAAGTCTGTGGGGACTGGTGGAGATTATATACTGGAGCTTGGCCTTCATCTTTTCAGACTTTACTGGAATGAACCCTGAGTGACCGCCACGTTTCCATACGTGTGCAGAGGCTTCGACTGTAGCGTACACTTACCTGTTTGAAAATGTAATTATGTGCAAGGGAACCATTTAGTGTTGGTCTGCTCGGTGATTTTATTCATTTGATTGTTTTGTTTTCAGCAAATGATCCCTCCTAAAAATGAGGCATTTCATTTGCAGCTGATTGTTTTATAATCTTTGATAAAGAGAGGCACACAGCTCCTCATATTCATCCTCCTCTCATCAACACGGAGGTCTCATGTGGGTTTGGTGTTGTGGTGCCGTGGGCTCTGAAATCCACACCAATATAATCAGAGAATGATCCAACCCACAAACACAGCAAACCGTAAACAAAGCTCGGCTGGTAATTAGTGGCTGTTCGGCTTCAAATGAGAGCAATATTTGAGAGATTCATGCTTTACTCTCTCTTGTGGCATAGCACAGCTTAGATCAATTAGCATATATCATATGTTTGGCTGGTTTTGTCTGAGCAGAGTCTGCACGCAACATGTCTGTTAATGTCCAGCTGATGAGTGTAGGAACAGGAGAGTTCTCACGCTTTCATGCATCCATGTACTGTGTGACCCATCTATCCGTCTTCTAGACCTGCTAGTTCCTGTTTAAGATTGCAGGCTTGTTCATGGGCTGAAGCAATAACTGCTCATGCTGAAAGAATGAGCAGGAACTACATGTCCCAGGCAAAAAGTTTGCATCCTCCGCAGCTGATGACCTACTTACATAGCAAGGCATCTCTTTCTGTCTGTATGAATGTATGTGTGTCCTTTGCATATCTCAAGAACCGTCCATCAGATTTACTTCACCCTTGGCGGGTGTATAGCTGTGGAACCAAGAGAAAGCTTTGTCGAATTAAGTGCAATTCAAACATGCTGCTCGTTCAATATTAATTATCTTTTTGTTATAGAAGCAAGCGGGGGCGGGGTATCAGGGCTCTCAGGGGAGCCGAGTATGTCCTCCGCAGTGGGCCTTTACAGGCCGCAGTTGTAAGCAAACTTTTCTTCACTTTCGTGGAGTCAATGAGCGATGAGCGATTCTCGACTACGCTGCACTTCCTGCCAAGTTATTGCTCCGTTCCGAACGGGCTAAAGCACCAACTGCTTTCACTCAAGCAATGCATTCTAAATCAAACACATATTCTCTGCTGTGTTCCTGCAGACCAGCCAGGCTCCTCCGACTCCAAACAGCTCCTCTCCTCTTCCTCAGTATGAGGAAGTGGACTTAGAGGAGCAGCAACTGAGACAGAAGCTGCACGAGATGACGGACAACATCAGTGACCACGGTCTAACGTCTGACGAGGACGAGCCCTCCTCCCAAGAGGTCCCAGCATGGAGGAGCCCAGAGGGGGAGGCCAAGCCATCCAGAATACCGACTAGACCCACATCCCAGACAAGCATCATTCTCTGCAGATTTGAGGAGGAGCTGCCTCAGCTGACTGAGTCTCAGAAGGTACAGCTGTGGCAGATTTAATGAGCAAAACATCAGCAGAAAAAATAAGATTTTGTATTCACAACACAAGCATTTGATGCCAGAAAGTTCATCAGAAACATACATACTGCACATCTGGATTGTTGCACATTCTGTTCCAAACTCGAAGGAAAAGAGCCTGGCTCATGAAATTCCATACCACCTCTGCAGGAATCCATTTGAAGCACACACTAGTCATAAATCAAGTCACTCGGCCGTAGCATTTATTTTTCCTTTGCAACTGAAACACAGAATAGACTATAGTAAAATAACTCTTTCTTAGCTGCTGTGCTAAGCTGCCTGAACATTTCTTTCTGGCATTTCTTTCCCTTAAAAGTTAACAGTACTCTGGTGTGTAATGACATTGTGTTATTAACATCACTGTACTATAGGCCTGTTCAAACTGCATGCCCTCTCTTAAGGATTGAAAGTATCACATAACACTAGCGCGCACAAGCAGGAGAACACTCAGTTATGACCTGATGAACTTGTGATAGTTTTGCAGCACGGCTGTCTTGCTTCCAGTTTGACTGAAGGGAGCAAAGGTCAGCTCTTCTGTTCTGCTTATCATCAAACCACAACTTTTTGTGCTTCATTGACTATAGTCAAACTTGCCACTACAGCATATGGTGCTTCTGGGAGATGCTGTTTATATAGTAAATACCAAGACCATTATCTACATGCAGGCATATTGTACTATATATGGTTGCAATACGTTTGTTAACCTTCCAGTAGGTTTTTGCCACTGGGAACATCTACTAGGGCAATGTAGACTCTAGAACTGTTGTTGAGAGAAGACTGAATGCTTCTAATTCACTTTCCCAATAATGTCATAACTAGTCTCCATCTGTAATTTTACAATTTTAGGTTCGTAACAAAATGAAATAGGAAACCACAATCTGACTTCATAACTGTACTAAGTTTTTAAAAAGCCAGCCAGTAGAACATGGATGTACAATGCAGCTGCTGTATGTTTGCAGGCCGGGTGGACAAGTTTATGAGAAACTCCTTCTACAGGGGCTCCCTGACACAGAGGAACCCAGTGGCTAAGCCCAAGACCAAGGCCACCTGTGCGGTATGACCCCACTGTACGGCACGGGGTGCATTGAAGAGTTCAGTCCCAACATCATATAGCACCATTTGAGAAAAAAAGTCTGTGAAAAAAGTATTTATATAGTAAATACCAAGACCATTATATGATACGGCTGATTTGGAAATTCGTCCTTTCAGATGAGGCTACTTTGGACTTTTCATCCACCAATTGCTCCATAACTAGACCTCCACCCAAAACAACACAGTAGGTTGTGTGTCATTACCTTCCAAAAAGCGTGCTTCTGAACAGGACCACAACAGGACCACATTATTTGTCGGGTTTTTTCTAAACTGTTAAAAATGAAAGCTACAAAAATGGATCACAGGACTGTTTTCTAAACTGTTGTGGTTTTGGTACGTCCAGGCAACTAAATGTCTGTTAAGGTATACATATACAGAAAGCACACATTTACAATTTTTAGTCAATTCTAAACAAACATTTTCAGGAAAAAAAGAGATTGATTGAGATTAGCCAATAATCTTTTTCTTAACCCAAATCATTTTCACTTTAAAAACATTTCAGGTCTAAATAAATGGCTTAAATTCAATAGTTTTGATGTTATATGATGTTATGTTTAAAAAGAGTTTGGTCAGGGTTCGCTGGTGGCCAACAAGGTATAAGCACTGACCCTGAGTCAGCCAGGACACTTTGTTGCATGTCCTTCTGCCATCACTCTACTGTTATTTAATGAAGGGATTAAATGCCCAACCACCCACACAACAAAAACAGCTTGATGACGTTTTGATGTGAATTACTCATTCATATATATTTTTGTTTATTTCCTCACATTTGTCTTGAAGACAAACCACTCAACAGACAGCCTGGAGAGGAAGTGGCACCCCCTAGAGGAGGGCTCAAAGGCAGGATTCAAAGGCTCAACGGCCTTACTGGTTGAGCTGGAGGACAAGGTAGCTCAAGCAGCTGCCAACGTCCAGAACGCCCAGAGTGAGGTAAGCTAAAACCAGAAGCTGAGTTAAGCTTAGTTGGCACATTAGATCTGTTTTGAAGAGACAGAAAAGTGTGCAGATTCCCTGTCTCTCTTTTTGTTCCCAAGGTCTCTTACATAGAGAACAGGATCGCTGCCCTGAATGCTGCTGGTATGCCAGTGGATAAAAGAAGAAAGGTAAAGACATGTATTTCATTTGAGTGTTTGCCAGAGTTTTAGAGTCAGAGCAGGTTAATATGAACATGTCTGATGGTGTAAAATACTTATGATATTGTTCTGAAGGCAATTTTTATTCCAACTGGTTGACTTTATAGGCTCGTTTAAGATGAGCCAGAAGCAAATTGCCTCAGATGACTTGCTAGTAAATCAAGCTCAGCACTCATTGGGAGTTGAAACTCAAATTCAAAGAACCTACACTCTGTGCAATTACGATGAAGTGTAATCTCATTTTAAGCAGTAACATATGCATTTAATTAGTAGGCCTGCATATCTGACATTAACAATTTAACACATTTTTGCATTATCCATGAATGCAAACTGGTCAAGATCGCTGATAAAAATAGTTTGGAGTGGTTCTTTCTTTTACATCTAGTGTTCAATCCCAGTGTGGATTTGTTTTAACTCGAGTCACATTCATTTGTAGTGTTTTGCCGTTTTTGCCATCACTGCTACATTATCTTCACTTAATGTGAATCTTATTCTTATGTTTTTTTATTTTGTATTTATTGTATCTCTGCACTTCTATCTTTTTTGTTTTCTATATCTTGATTAAAGTAGCTTTTGACTTATTAGAGAAGAACCCTAGTCAAATATAATAATTTGCGTGTTCTGTAAAGGGAAGTGATGAGTTAGGAAATGGCGTGGTACTTACACAGTACATTTTTACTGGACTTGATGGTCTTGAATATGACTCCTACTTCTGTGGCCCCGCACTCTTGGATTCAAATCAACCAATAACATAATTTCTATCCCCTCAGCAGGTCTGTCTCTGATAAATATTTCTACCCTCAAAGGTGCCAAAATGGCTGATAGGCCATATATTTCCCACATTCCATTTTTTTTCTTTTCTTTTTGATTTCGTCTTTGGTGGCTTCTAGTCTGCAATCCCGATCCAAGCAAGAAGACTCTCCTACAACTTTCCCACAAGTAAGAACCGACACTGCTACACTTGAGCGTGATCCCCAGAGCCTTCCGCCTGACTCAGAACATCTTAACCTTGTTAAACTTGGAACACATGATGATCTCTTTTGTGAGCTGTGGAACACTGCGTCCTATTGCACTACAGCATTCATTCCCAGCTGTATGTCAGATACTCAAATTCTCTACAGGCAGGATTCCCACAGGCCTTAAGCTACAAATGGAAGAATGTTTCAAGGCAGAATAGTGGTTATGCGATACGTTTGTTAACCTTCCAGTAGGTGTTTGCCACTGGGAACATCTACTGGGACAATTTGGACTCAAGATTTGTTGTTGAGAGAAGACTGAATGCTTCTAATTCACTTTACCAATAATGTCATAACTAGTCTCCATCTGTAATTTTACAATTTTAGGTTCGTAACAAAATGAAATAGGAAACCACAATCTGACTTCATTACTGTACTAAGTTTAAAAAAAGCCAGCCAGTAGAACATGGATGTACAATGCAGCTGCTGTATGTTTGCAGGCCGGGTGGACAAGTTTGTGAGAAACTCCTTCTACAGGGGCTCCCTGACACAGAGGAACCCAGTGGCTAAGCCCAAGACCAAGGCCACCTGTGCGGTATGACCCCACTGTACGGCACGGGGTGCATTGAAGAGTTCAGTTCCAACATCATATAGCACCATTTGAGAAAAAAAGTCTGTGAAAAAAGTATTTATGGCAACAACAACAAAATTAAATAATCTGGATTGTCTGTTTTGAAGATGTTGAACGGTCAATGTAAAGAAGTCAGACATTTTGGGGAATACACTTTATTGCTGAGAGTTAGATTAGAAGACTGATAGCCGAGTCAGAGAGCTTAGCTTAGCATAAAGCCTGGAAATGGTGCCATAACATTGTTTTGAAACCCCAATAGTCTGAAAAATATCCCATTGGACCGAAAGCCCATTTGTCCAACAACCCGTTATCTTGAAAAAAACAAAAGCTAATTTCTCTGAAGGCCCATTGTTTAGAAAATACTTTCTCTCTCTGCATCAAACAGAAGCACATGGCTAATTATTGTGTAGAATGACTCATCTGACCTTCCAGAGTGCAATATATTTTGACCACTATGGTAAGACATTACCTGACTTCTTTACCTGATTACTCTGTCTCTGATTGGTTTTCCCTGATATTCTTACCCTTACCTTAACTAATGTCACTCCTCAATCTTAAACCGAACCAACCCAACCAACCTAACCAACAAAGGCAAGGAGTACTTGCCAATCAGAGGCAGAGTAAGGCGGGTCATACCTTCGCAATAGTATGAAAAAGAATTCTGGACGGTCTGCAAAATAATTAGCCACGTGGTTCTAATTGTTGCAGGGAGAGTGTGTATTTTCAAAGCAATAAGCCTTCGGAGCAATGGCTATTTGTTTTCTGGGCTGTCGGACAAACAGGCTTTTGGTCCAATGCAATATTTTTGGACTGTTGGGTTTCGGAACAATGGGCCGTCACAACAATGGACAGTCCCCCTGGAAAGGGAAACCGCTAGCCTGGCTCTATCTAAAAGTTTAAAAAAATCCACATTAACACATTTGGTAGTCCTGAAGTCACTGCTCCAGCCAAGACATAGTACCCCCGCCCCACCTTTTGACCTAGCTAGGCTAGCTGTAGCCTTACATTTAACAGTGTGACATAAGAGTGGTGGATTTATAAAAAATGTCACACCATTTCCTCAGATTTCTTTTTCCTCCAAATGGATCTAATCTTGGAAAGGAACTCTTCACTGGGCTTTAACTTCTACTGGTGGATCATCTGGTGGTTGATTTCCAATCAGGCTTTGTGATGGTTTTAAATAATTGTATTTCCTTTTATTTTTGCTTCTTCTTTTTTAATCAAATATAACAATTATATCGAATTCTTGCATTATTGGTATGATTAATGTCCCAATTAACTTTATTCAGTTATTCAATTCAGCTAATATTAAATTGTTTCATTTTCTTAATTTCTCATACTAGACAAAGACCGTATCTTTTTCTGGTATTAAACAATGTGTTTATTTACACATGTCTTTAGTTTGGCCTGAATTTGAATACAGTAGTTCATGGATCCTGCCAAAAGAACTTAGAGCCATCAAAAGGTTTGATTAGATTAGCGAAAGAAACACTGGTTATGAAAAGTATATGCCTGTTTACTGTGATCTATTATGAGAATTTAAAACACTTGCTTTGACTGCCAAGATTTCTGGAAAGCACTTAAAGTTAATGATCAAGATTTAAAAGACAGCCATGCAATATGCTTCTCAGGTGTATCCTGTTAAAACAAAGAAATCTTCTTTAACTATGAATGAGACACTTTTTGCAATGCTTAAACATGTATTAGTGTGCGTTCAATATGCAAAAAAAACAAGCTGTGGTCCAGTCTCCAGCAGTCCAGGACGAAGCTGTAGATCACAGTAAAACAAGAGCTTTCGTTTGCCTTTGATTACCACTATTTGCTTAGACTTCTCTACACACTTGTGATACTTTAAGAGGAAACAATGCATGGGGATTGATTTCCCCTTTAATTTAAATACGTTGTTAGTTTCTTTTCTTCAGCCTGCAGTAATCACTCACAACATGATGATTCATAAGTCATCAAAAGGTTTATGTTGGCCAGAAACGGACGTTAAAGACGTCGTACTTCCTGTTGTATTCATGTTTGTGTCTCAGTTGCTATGAATGATTTCATGGCTAACAATGAATCAGTTAACCCAATCAGAGCATGAAATGATTCATTATCTAATTACTAATTACAGCCAATCATCGTTTGTTTCTGTCTGTCTCTCTCTGATTGCAGAAACCAGTAATGACGCAGGACTCATGAGGAGGAGGCTGAGCATTATGTGACCACGTTTGTTGTTGTAACAGTTCGTAACGGACTGAAATTAAGCTGAGATTCCTATTTAAACATCAGAGACTGTCGACTGGGATGGGAGTGCTTACATTTATATTTGAAACTCTTTCCCTGTGATATTGTTGTGCTATTTTACTGGGATAGGTACCATACTATATTTAATGGAAATACACACAT
Organism: Pholis gunnellus; assembly: GCF_910591455.1. Taxonomy (NCBI): domain Eukaryota; kingdom Metazoa; phylum Chordata; class Actinopteri; order Perciformes; family Pholidae; genus Pholis; species Pholis gunnellus. Next base: position 3,379,878 of record NC_136539.1, read on the forward strand.
GATATGCACTAATGTTGCTAGACCTGCATCGTAGGGTGTACTTGATGATTTGCATACAATAACATGCAAGTTAATGTACTCAACTGTTTTTTTCCTGTTTTAATCTGAAATCTAGTTATTGTTTCCAATGTTCACACAGTAGACTAGAAATGAAAACGTTTCCAGATTAAAGCAACATCTAAAATTGTGATATTTGCAGCCTGTCTAAAACCTGTGCAATAACAAACTACAAATCAGTTAGAAATATTTTTACATTTTAAGTTGCTAGGCTACTATCATTACAATATCACAGGCCTGTCTTATATAAAATGAGTTAGTTAAATAGTGATGTATGAATAAAACAAATATAGACATTGATGTGTATTGTGTGTATTATGGCACAATATCGAAATGGCAATTATAATAAATGTGTGAATTTGTTAAAATTTCTTTCATATTTTTGCCAATGAGAGCTTTAAAGACTTTTTACTATGTCTACATAATCATATCGTCATTTTATATTCAAGGGATTGTTTGGATTATTTAAAGTGAAGTGAACGTTAAACAACTCAACATCAGTTATATTATATATAAATATATAATATTTGACCTTGCTGTGAGACCAACACAAACTGAAGCCGCTATCAATGTCTCTTCAAAGCCACCAGACTCCATTAACTAAAACAGTCATTTTCCTTGTAGAACACAGTAGTCTACCGCTGCATCGATCAGTTAGTTGTTCGTATTATTGTGTGATTTTGATGATGTTGGGAGTGAGAACAGGCTGGATTTAATGTTGACTGTCTGATTTGCAATTACACAAGGCAAACAGAAACATGAACAATTCATTTTCTCACCAAGTTTAACAGGAATTTACATTATAATGGTTCATGTTCAATTTTGTCATATGTGATAAAGGAATTTCCATGAACTGTTTGCACATACAGACGGGTGATAACCTAAAGGAAACCCCTTAATGAAAGAGTGGAGAAACACACAGATGCAGATGTTTCCATGCAGGTTACAAAGGGTCAATGACAATGACATGATTCATATCTCCTTGAATTAGTCACCCATCTGTACATTTAAAAAGTCAAATTCAGTTTTACTTTGTTTTTTTAGTTAAAACATCACTTTAAATATATGTGTAACTCTAATTATGCAGTGACATTGTTTTTTTTCCCTCATTTGTCTTATTAAATTATTTACAAACTAAACTGACACCGTCATTTTATCTTTTTTTTCTTCTTTTTAAAGATGGGACATCAAACAGCAGTTCTCTGGTACATTTGTGTCGTCTTTGACACCTCTTCCCGTAACAGAACTGCATTCTTTTTCTCGAATCAGCCTCTTCTTGTTGATGAAATGTTGGCAGCTGCCCGACCGCTTTTATACTTGCTTGGTCCGTTGCTCTTAAGATAAGACAAGATAAGATATACTTTATGTCTTGGGCAATAGTTCTGCACACAGCTGCAATCCACATCAAATAATACACAGCCAACAGACATTACAGTGATACACCAAAGAAGAGACACAAAAGCATGTCAAATGTTGCCCATGCCCTGAAAGATTTATAAAATACATATAAAGTATTATAAAAGATATTTTTTTATTTTAGTCAGTGGTGGTCATGCCTCGATATAACAGCCCTGATGGTTCCTTGAATCCACAGGGAGAGTTGCATCAGTGTGCACTCGCCTAATGCTATCAAGGTCCTTGATCTTTCAGGAAATTCCAGAGAGGCCATTTTAAATAGTAAATAAACAGCATATTCATACCCACAACATGACTATAATCATTTTGGTTTATGAAAACGTTTGCTCCGATGAAAATCCTCGAGTAGACAGGAAATATGAAACATCAACAGAAAAACTGAGTTGTTAGCAAAAACAGCGCTTGCCGCCATTACGAACAGAGCACCACCTACTGTGCAGAAATGTGAACTGCATTGACAGAAGATTCACCGTCTGAAAAAGATCATATCGTCACTGTAAGAAAAGTCAGTGAATTTTAAAGTGAAAAACTGTTAAATCACAACAGTAAGAGACCATATAGACCAATAGAGGTCAAACGCATTGTACATTTAACAGCCAGCCTCGTATTTATTGGAATTATTATTCCTAAAAAATTCAGTTTGTCACTGTTAAATGTACTAAACATTGTATTGAAAACGGAAATACACCGTAACATGAACACAAATCCATACCGTGATTTTTGCATTCATTACTTTTAGAAAATACATTTGGTTACTGTTAAATATACGGAGCATTGCGCTGCTTATGGAGGTAAAATGTATTATTACAACAGCCTGCCCCATATTTCTTGCATTTATTATTCGTACAAAATTCAGTTTATCACTGTTAAATATACAAACTATTGAACTGATTACAGAAATACACAATAATATATCTAAAAGCCAACTCTGCAACTTCTGCAAATATTATCTCTAAAAAATAAATGTTGGCTGGTTGGCTCAGGGGTCTCCTGAAGCAGTTGAGAGGTACCGGGAGGCCAGACGGGCTGCAGCTGCAGTGGTTGCGGATGCTAAAACTCGGGTATGGGAGGACTTCAGGGAGGCCATGGAGAAGGACTTTTGGTTGGCCTAAAGGAGGTTCTGGCAAACCATCCAACGGCTGAGGAAGGGAAAGCAGGGCTTACCCTAGGCTGTTCTCAGCGGGAAAGGGGGGACTGTTGACCCGGACGGGGGACATCGTCGGGTGGTGGAAAGAGCACTTTGAGGAACTCCTAAACCCAACCAACATATCCCCTGGAGAGGAGGCAGTGCCTAAAGATTTTGGAGGGTTGGGGGGCGCACCCATATCCCTGGCGGAGGCCACTAAGGTAGTCAAAAAGCTCCTTGGTGGCAAGGCGACGGGGGTGGATGAGATCCGCCCTGAGATGCTGAAGGCGCTGGACACTGTTGGGCTGTCTTGGCTGACACGCCTCTTCAATGTGGCATGGAGTTCGGGATCAGTGCCCATTGACTGGCAGACCGGGGAAGTGGTTCCCATTTTCAAAAAAGGGGGACCGGAGAATGTGCTCAAACTATCGGGGTATCACACTACTCAGCCTCCCGGGGAAGGCTTATGCCAGGGTGCTGGAAAGGAGGCTCCGACCGTTTGTCGAAGCTCGAATTCAAGAGGAGCAGTGCGAATTGCCCTGTAACAATGGACCAGCTCTTTACCCTCGCAAGACTACTGGAGGGGTCCCGGGAGTTTGCCCAACCAGTCTACATGTGATTTGTGGACTTGGAGAAGGCTTTCGACCGGGTCCCTCTGGGTTCTTTGTGGGGGGTGATGCGGGAGTATGGGGTGCCGGACCCGTTGCAATGGGCCATCCGGTCTCTGTACAACTTAAGTAGGAGCTGTCTTCGTATCCTGCCCCTTGTCACCGGTCCTGTTCGTGACTTTCACGGACAGGATATCTAGGCGCAGCCAGGGGGTGGAGAACGTCAGGTTCGGGGGTCTCGGGATCGCCTCTCTGCTGTTTGCAGATGATGTGGTCCTGTTGGGGCTCTTTGGATCGTGACCTCCAGCACTCTCTGGGGCGGTTTGCAGCCGAGTGCGAAGCGGCGGGATTGAGAGTTAGCACCTCCAACTCTGAGGCCATGGTGCTCTGCCGGAAACCAGTGGATTCAAGTATCTCAGGGTCTTGTTCACGACTGAGGGTAAGATGGAGCAGGAGATCGACAGGCAGATTGGTGCGGCTGCAGCAGTAAAGCAGGCGCTGCATTGGACCGTCTTGGTGAAGAGGGAGCTGAGCCGGAAGGCAAGCTCTCAATTTACCGGTCGGTCTACGTTCCGACCCTCACCTATGGTCACGAACTCTGGGTCGTGATGAAAGAACAAGATCGCGGCTACAAGTGGCCGAAATGAGTTTCCTCCGTAGGGTGGTCAGGCTCAGCCTTAGTGATAGGGTAACCTTTACCATCCAAAGAACCATTTTGCCCTATTTTCCACCAAATAAAATTTGTCTGGAGCAGCAAAAGTATGTTGTATTTATGAAAATATAGAACAAGAATTCTTGACATTGTATTGCTATTTTACCTGTTATAACAATATCAAACTCTTATGAAGAGAGCTCATCTCCAGCCTGATACTTTTCAGTAAATACTGTGTGCTTGTTCTAGAAGCGTCTTTCAACATTACATTTTTTGCACATTTCAAGCATACAGGTAAGCCAGCATCGTTGGTAGTGAAAGCGAATATGTCCTCGCAGAATTAAACTCTCTATTTTCCTCTGTGACTTCTTGTTGGGGATTTATCCATTGATAGTTTACCGAGGGCGGGGGTCTGCAAATCATGATTGCCACCTGCAGGGAAAGGCACTTGACAGCGGCGTAATAGGATGTGAAGCACATCTACACCGGAGTTTTCAAAGCACCGAAAACGGAGGAATTTGAAAACTCTGGAGCCGCAGATTGCCGACCCCTGACCTAGCTGTATGAAATTAGGTAGGTATGTGTTACGTGATGGGAAGTACAAAAGATCCTCTTGGAAATATGCCCTAAACCCAGGGGTCACCAACCTTTTTGAAACTAAGAGCTACTTCAAGGGTACTGAGTAGTACGAAGGGCTACTTGTTTGATACAAACTTCCTGAATAACAAAGTTGCACAGATCACCTTTTAATAATAATAATATATGTGAAGTGACTGTCTGATCACATGTCAATGTTAATTATTCCTCACAATAATTAACAACGATTGTGTAATTTGTTCAAAATCACACAACATTTTTGTACAAATTATCATTTCCAAAAAATGTTAGGAAATCATTTGCTGTCACAATTAAAATCATGTCTCATTTGTACTAACCACTACCTTTGTAACATTTTTGAACAAATCATGAACTCTGTCCCATATTTATACAAATGATCAGTTATGTAAGATAAAAAAAATCAACTCTTAAATCAATCCTATTACATTAGTACTAATCACCAAATTTTGGGAAGTTTGGGTCACGTTTGCATTGCGCAATGAAACCTGCATGCCGGCCCGTCAGTTGATGTCTGTTGTCACCGACACCAGCTTTTCTAATGGGGTTATAACGTGGGTTATGGGTTTCTGTGTTGAACATTAGCTAGCTTACTTTATCAAAGGTTGGCTAAGAAAATGTTTCATTGTAATTTCTGTGGCAAGTCAGTTATAACATCGAGGGGTTATGTGCTTCATTGCAAACTTCATCGAAATGAACCACGTTGTTTATTTAAGTGCTTTGAAGCCGGTTGCAAGCAGACATTTGTTAGATATGGAGCGTTTAAGGCTCATTTCTACCGGAGGCATAACGTTAACGAATCAGCTACAGCTAACGTTACTGTTGGGACGGCTGTTAACGTTACCGCTTACAAATGCGCTATGGCGTTATGTGAACGCACGTGTCCAGACACAAAACAGCTAGTAGCTCATTTGAAGGAGCATCTTGTGGAAGGACGCGCCGTGAGTTGTCCAGTGAGTGGATGCAAAAATGTTTTCACGGTCAGATCTTCATTTACCGCCCACATGTCACGGAAACACAAAGATTTAGCAGACAGCAGTATTAGTGACATGTACAGACAATCTGCTTCTCCTTAGTCATCAGCTGTTCCAAATGAATCACATGACTGTGGCCCTCACGTACATGAGTCAGATAATGCTACAGAGACAGGCACAGATGAAGGTGATATGGATATTTCTGAAAACTTCAGTGATCTTTTTCTCAGAAACGCCTGTTTATTCTACTTGAAATTGCAGGGACAGTTTCTACTACCTGCTTCGACCATAAAGAACATTGTTGAGGAGATGCAAACATACATGAGTTGGGTATACATATACATATACACATATACTTTAACTAAACTAACTTCACTGCTTACAAATGGCACACCATTGTCAGATGAGGACATCACCAAAGTTTGTGAGTCTGTCAGGGGATTTGATCTTTTCTCTGCATGTCATAGAGGGCCAATGAGGACAGCTTACTCAAGAGCTCAGTCGTTCAAAAAAGGGTTCAACTATGTGGAGCCTAAGAAAATGTTTTTAGGACGAGATGAGAACAGGACTGATAGGTTTGCATATTATGTGCCTGTCAAAGAGACTCTAAAATGTTTGTTGGAATCTGATCTGTGGAAGAACTGTATGTCAGGAGAGCACTCAACTGAGTCTCCCTCAGAGTCAGATGTTCTAAGTGACATTAGTGATGGTCAGACATTCAAATCCAATGATTTTTTTGGTCAAAATCCATCATGCTTCAAGCTAGTACTATACCAGGATGCTTTTGAAGTTGTTAACCCTTTAGGCTCTGCAAAGACAAGACATAAAGTATTAGCTGTCTATGTATCTGATGCTAATTTGCCAGTTCTTGTAAGGTCTGACACAAACCACATGTCACTTGTTTTATTGTGTAGAGAGAAAGATTTCAAAGCATTTGGGCATGCTAAGGTGTTCTCTGAATTACTAACAGACTTGAAGGATTTGGAGGAGAACGCGATTGTAGTATCAGATGAAACAGTAGTCAAAGGAACCTTGTATTGCATTGCCGGAGATAATTTGGGCTCTCATTGCATTGGTGGCTTCACTGAAAATTTCAGTCGCTCACAATATTTCTGTAGGTACTGCCTAATGACCCGATCTGAATTTCAGGGTGACGATCCAAATCTGTGCGGACCAGAGCGCACCATTGATAGCTACAACTCTGCTGTTGATCGCCTCCAGACCAAAGATAAACTAGATGTGGAAGGAGTAAAGTTGAAGTCAGTATTCAATTCTTTGAAATACTTTAATGTCTGTCAGCCAGGTTTGCCACCTTGCCTAGGACATGACATCTTCGAGGGAGTTTTGTCTTATGACATTGCGCTGTATCTTAAGTATTTCATAAAGAAAAAAAATGGTTCACTTACTCCGCTCTGAATCGGCGCATTAAGCAGTTCAAATACTGCGACTCTGATGCTTCTACAAAGCCATGTGAGGTCAGGCCACAATCAGCTAAACTCTCAGGACAGGCCATACAGAATTGGAATCTTCTAAGACTCCTGCCTCTCATAATTGGTGACAGAGTGAAAGATACAGCAGATGACGTGTGGCAGTTGACTCTGCAGCTCAAAGATATTGTAGACATGATATGTGCTCAGAAAATATCTATGCCTCAGGTTGCATATCTTGATGTTCTTATTCAAGAATATTTAGAGTCAAGAAAAACTCTATTCCCAGAAAGTAACCTGAAACCAAAGCATCACTACTTACGTCATTACCCAGGACTGATTCTGAAATGTGGGCCCTTGATCAGACTATGGACAATGCGTTTTGAAAGTAAGCACAGTTATTTTAAGAGATGTGCAAGAAATTTGAAGAATTTCAAAAACCTTTGCCTTACTCTCTCTGAAAGACATCAGATGTTGCAGGCTTATCTTTCAGCGGGATCAATGGGTCGAGCTGTCTTGCAAGTTAAAGATGGTACTCCATTTTACACAGTACTATACAGCAAGGCCATTCAAGATTCAGTCAGACGATTTGGCTTCAGTGAGACCAACACAAAGATCACTGTTGAAATGCTCTATAAGTGAACATTATACAAGAAAGGACAATTCCTTGTCACAGGAAACATGGACTCCATGGAGTTTAGTGAACTTGTGCTTATTTTGATAAACAATGACTCTGTTCATTTTCCGGTCTCAATGTACATGGAGACCCCTGAGGATTTTCACCTCATCCAGGAAGGCGATCTGCTTTCAACACTTTGACCAATTCAAGCAAGAAAATTAGTGGCTGCTTGGAAACAAACCAGTCAGCACATTTCAACATTTATTTTTAAACATAGCCAAGAATAAAACATTGAATACATTTTGGTAATTTCATCACTTTTGTTTTACAGCACGGAGCACTGAAATCTACAACCAGTCAGGATTAACCTCTCCAGCTTCCTCTTCGTGTTCTTCATTCTCTCCGTCCCCCTCGCCCAGCTGCCAGATTGCTGCTACAGATTGGGTTGACAGCTTCCAGATTCCATGGAGAAGGTTACCTGAAGCCTTGATGCAGTGTATGGAAAGGGGGAAAAGGCCAAGTCCACGGTTACGGAGAGAAATGATCCGAATTGTTGTTTCTGAGATGATGAATGCCTGTGCTTCTCCCAGTAAACAAGCCTCCACAGAAGTGGCCAAAAAAATGGTTGCCAAGTATCCACTGTCCCTGCAAGATGTCATTGAAGGTGAATTGGTGGGGCCAAGATATCACTCACTGGTCAAGCAGTTACAAGCCCGAATTGAAAATGCAAAGAGGTCTTCAGCACCAAGGATATTGAAGCGCAAACATGGATCAGATGGTTATGATACCGAAGAAATCCCAGCTGAACAAAGGGCAGCTGTTCAGGACACATATGGCTGCATAAAATGGGACATGAAATTCATGCCAATGAGTGAGACACCAGAAAGCCAACAGCAGAAGAAAGACAAAATGAAGGTGTTGAGTGAACAGACAAACGTAAGCCCAGACGAGGTAAAAACTGATGAAGTGCACCCACTATTCTCAACGAAAAGACATAAACAAGGGAACAGATCTGCATTGCCTCATGGAGGAATGGCCTATTTTGTTCAAGGAGATTGGCATGACAGTCCACTTCCAAGAGCTCACTGGGGTATCACTAAAAGAGACTTTCCTCACCAGTGTAGAAAAAAAGGGAAAACGGCTTCTGGACTTCCTAAGAAACAATTGTGCAAACAGGAACAAACGAGTTTTGCAGGCTGTCACAAAGCTGGAAATTCTAAGAGGACAGTTGGAGGGCTGCTCAGAAGATGCGAAGGATATGGTGCACCTTCTTCTCTCCTATTTTGATGAAAAAGAGGAGAACCTCTTCCACTATGTAGAACAAACATGTCTGGCAAAAGAAGTAGAAGTGGAAAGCTTGCCTGTGACACCATGCATCATTGTATGTGGTAAGTTGATATTTAGTGTTACTGAAGAACCCGTAACTAATGTAAGGAAATATTGCATGAAATGCACCGTCATGCTATAAAGTGCTAGGTGTGTTTCTTCCCAGTAGTATTTTCTTCTCTATAACGGTGTAATAGATCCATTAAGTTTGACCTGTCAGCTTCTTTCCTGAGGCTTCACTGGGACTCTTCTACTCCCAAATGAATGAAATGGACCAGCAAACACCAGCATTTTGAGCTGAAAAAGGTTTTGAAGAATATACATTTGTTGTTCATTCTGTTATTGTTGTTTATTCTTCAAACACCTGTGCCAGCTCAAAATGGTGATGTTTGATGGTCCAGATCTACTTCACTTTTTTTAGATGGTAATGGCTGGTTTGCTGTTAATTATTTTCTACCTCTATTTTGTAGGAACCTCCTGCTATGCATCAAGGCAGTTCATGCTAAGTGTAGACGGCAAGGTTGTGAATGACCAAATCCCAAACTTCATTTCTGCCATCTGTTTGATGTTTGGAAGCTATTACTGCCTCAATATCCACTATCCTGTGGTTCTGGGCTCCACACTTGAGTTCCTTCAGAGGTAAAGTAATATATATATATATTTGTTTTTTATTTCTTCATTTAGAGCAAATCACATCATTTTTGTGTTCACAAAGGTGTTTCTTCCTCATCAATCCAGAGAAGGGCACAAAAGTAGAAAAGTCCTCACCCTCATTGCGGATGTCTCTGATCATGAGTGGAGAGAGACATGTTAGAGACGGATTTATCCAGCAGAACTGTTAAAGGACCTGTGTGTAGAATTGAGGGGAATTGATTGGCAGTAAATGGAATATAGTATTCATATATAGATTTTCATTAGTGTTAAAACTAAGAATAATTTGGTTGTCATTACTTCAGACTGAGCCCTGTATATCTACATAGGAAGCAGGTCCTCTTCAAGGTGTCACTGTTTACCATTGACATTCATAAAAGTATTATTTAATGTTTTCAGTTAGCTTTTGGTTTTTATAAGCAGTTTGTTTCGGTTGTGTTCATTCAGAACAGTATTTTTAAAATATATTTCTTGGTATTTTCATTGTTCTAATAAGCAGTTGTTCAGGTTCTGTCCAATTTATGTGAACTGGCTTATTGTACATCGAGGTGAAATGACTAATGCCTACTGATAACTTTTAACAATGAGGTCAAAGCAACAGCATGTTTTGTTAGAGGCTGTTCTTTCAGTTAGGTCAAACAATTCGAGGGGAATACTGACTTCTGAACATTGCAAACAGCAATTTGCTTCTTGAAGATTTTACATTACATGTAGTGAGTTATTCAATTTTGGCTTGTTATTTCTTCCCAGAACAAACATTTCTGATTCACTAGCAGGGTATGTAGGATATGAGGAGAAACAGAGCTTCTTTACTATCCATGCATTCGAGGTAATAAAGCTGTCCCTGAAGACAATTTGAGCCTTTGTTTCAGTGCTTTTGTGAAACTTCAGAGTAGGTTTAAGGCAGGTTGCATTGCTAAGAAGAATCTCCTTTAAAGTAAGTAATTGTACACATTTCTAACAAATGTCTGAACATTTGTATTGGTACAAGTGCAGAACATTAAAACAATTTACTCTTATCTTTTAACATTTAACTAATTTGCTCCTGCCATCTTTCAGACATTGCATTCAAACTCGAGTGGTTGCGGACTTGGATGGGAACAATTTGATGGCTTTTCAATTGTTACAATTCGGTGGTGCCATTGGTGCAATATGTATCTTATATTATATTGTATCTAGAGAGGCGGGTAACATCAGCATATCCGTCTCATAACAGGGATTGTTTGTGCAATGGGCTGTCCATTCACAATAGAGGGAGGAAGCATTTGCTCTGGTTCAGTCATCATTGCACCTGTTCAGCTCCTGAGGTTTTAACTTAGAGATAGTGAAGCAGCAGTTTGGTTTGGCAAACCGTCCAACAGGAAATCCTCCAAACGGTAATTCTTCATAATTCTTCAATATTCCTGTCACGGGGCATGGTGGAGGACTCAAGCGCAGACCAGGCAGAGTAGCGTGAAGAAGGTAATTTTAATGAACAAAATAATCCAAAAACAGACCATACAGGAATCGGCAGGGGATCCACAGAACAGACAAGAGACGAGGGAGGAAATTCCAGCAGGACAGGGAAGACAGACGGGAAACCCGGGAACAGGACAAGCCGAACAGGCGGGTAGACAATACAAGAATCTGGCAACGAGTGACTGAGGGGCAGGAGTTTATGTAGGGGGAAGAACAGGTGAGAGGAGTTGTGCTGATGAGGGGGAAGTGCTTGATTAGTGATCAGAGGCAGGTGAAGGGAATAGGCTGAGGGAGTGACTGACAGGTAGAGTGAGGAGGGTAGACAAACACAGAACACAGAGGCAAAGCCTAATCGTGACAATTCCTGTGAGTTACGGAATCAGGCCAAATATTGCTTAGGTCACAAGTGCTGCCAGTAAGAGCAAAGTGTAGCCAGAGAGTCAATTCAAACAGTCTGCTGAGATGAAGGAGACAAAACATCAAATGTGTTTTTTAAAAGAGTAATCCAGTGCAGAATACATGCATGTGGCAGCCAACTCTGCAAGTTCCAGTGACTTGCTATTGTTAACACAGTTAAGTCAGCGATCAGTATGTATGCCATTCTACTCTGTGAATTCAAAAGGAAATTTCCTTACGATGTACTACGTCAGTGGAGAGCTCAGATCAATCAGAGCTGTGACGGTGACACTATGTTCCGGGTTCAGATGGGACTGTTTTTAGGACTGTTTTTTTGCTCCAGGTCAAGCAGCAACGGGGGAATGTGCAGCACTCTGTGCCGTGAACATTTTCCAAAGTCAGTTTTTATTTCTGTTTTAACTCATACTGCCACTAGTCTTCAGTCTCTGATTGGCCAATTGCGTAATTTTGACTTGTTTACAATTACAGAAAATAATTTATGAAGTAAAACAACCACCAAATGGCATTGTAAAAGATATCAATGCTGGAATGAAATAAAACGACATGCAATAAAGCAACTATTATGAAATGAAATAAAATAGATATCACTCCATAATAATGAGCTTTGACAATTTAGTGTGTCTATATTAAATTTTTCGGACAGCAAGGTAACATTTTCAATGTGTAACTTTAGTCCACTACACTACTTTTATTGGAACGCGTAGTCAGAGCAAAAGCGCAAAAACATTTGTCATTGAAGGTTTCATCGTGGATACTCATGTATACATAACTATTCAATTAAAAAGAAACACATATAAAAAGCCCTCAATACATAAATTACTTCTTACCTTAAAATAGCATTTTACGAAAAAACTTTAAATTGAATCAAGAATGAAGCATTAGTTAACTTTTGTATCCTTCAAACAATTCTTCACTTCTTCCTACTCCAGTTTGTCGTCCCTTTTGTTGTATTCATCTCAACAGTTTCAAATGAATCAGTGGTTTGGTATTACTCAAGGGGTTTGCACAACATCTGCATAATCTGAAACAGCAGTGCTGAAGGTTTTCATTCACAAGATTTATACACTCATAATGACAACCAAATCTCATTTCTCTGCATTTCATACTCAGCATGAGGTGTTTCTTTGTTTCTGTGAAGCATCCAACCCAAGCGAGGAACAGCGGCTCCTCAGGTCTTGAGGGAGCTTGGGTTCAATCAGCACAACAAAGCCTTGTTTCACTGACGATTATCCCTTAAGATCTCGCCATGTTTCAGATCACTAAACAGTAAGAAGTCCTGCAGAGAAAACCTGTTGTGTGTACGAAGAAAACATGAGAGAACGTTGTTCAAAGAGCAAGTGACTGCAGAGGAGAGAAGTCTATTTGTATGGAAGCTTCAAGAGGCCAAATGCAAACAGAAATACAGTTTTACCTATTGTAAAAAGGTGTTATTGGCATGCACAGTAAATTTAATCCAAAACAGATTATTTTGCATCACACATTTACACATTTCCTAAAGGTGAAAAGCTCATATCAATATGTATATATACACTGCCTGGCCAAAAAAAAAGTCGCCACCTGGATTTAACTAAGCAAATAGGTACGAGCCTAGGTTCAGCAACAGTATGTGCTCAAAGAATGAGGTCAGCTGACTACCTGAATATACTGAATGACCAGGTTATTCCATCAATGGATTTTTTCTTCGCTGATGGCACGGGCATATTCCAAGATGACAATGCCAGGATTCATCGGGCTCAAATTGTGAAAGAGTGGTTCAGGGAGCATGAGACATCATTTTCACACATAGATTGGCCACCACAGAGTCCAGACCTTAACCCCATTGAGAATCTTTGGGATGTGCTGGAGAAGGCTTTGCGCAGCGGTCAGACTCTACCATCATCAATACAAGATCTTGGTGAGAAATTAATGCAACACTGGATGGAAATAAATCTTGTGACATTGCAGAAGCTTATCGAAACAATGCCACAGCGAATGCGTGCCGTAATCAAAGCTAAAGGCGGTCCAACGAAATATTAGCGTGTGTGACCCTTTTTTTTGGTGGCGACTTTTTTTTTAGCCAGGCAGTGTATATTGCAATAAAAAAATTAGATCTTTTTTTGTTTGAACCATAGAAAAGTGGAACATAAAAACGTCAATTTCAGGTTTCAGCGGGAGTTATGCCATTTGGTTTTACTTAATTCATCAGTGCCCTCATTACAAAATGAGTCCTTAATGGTGGTGATAAGTTGTTATCACCACCATTCAATGGCTACAGAAAAAAAACTGGTTTAGGTTTAGGCAACAAAACTAGTTGTTAGGTTTAGAAAAAGATCATGGTTTGGGTTAAGACAAATGAAATGTTTGTTGCATAACTTAAGTTATGTACAGGTATGCGTACGTAAGTTAAGAAAAGTCAATGTGTTGAGTTTTGGTTTCGACAGAGGAAATTAAAAGTCACGTGTTTTTTGGCCTGCATCCAACCACGCCAACCTCCTCTCTGTGAACTGATTCACTTAAAATGAATGTGAGGAACTTTTAACTGGTTATAAAACCGTCTCAATTTAATAGGGATGGCTCCATATGACCTATAAGCAAACAAGCCCACCAGAGAGATGATTTGCTATTTCTTTAAAGTTATTCTTAATGCCTCTCATTGGTGCCACTGGGTCAGATTCTGTGCAAAATCAAATGAAATTGTGTAAAAATTCAGTAGAAACTGCTACAGCTCCAACCTCCAGCAGCGACCAGCCCATCACTGCTGCTTCGATCCCCGCTGGAAGCCAACAGTGACAGCACGCTGCTGGAGACCCAGGCCGTATTGCTGGGCCAGCTGGAGGGAAGGGAGGCACAGGAGAACCAGAACCAGGACTGACTGACAGACTCTGCTGCAGTAAAATGAGAGGTTTTCCGAAAGGACTCTGGTGCTCAGAAACACTACCACATTAATCCACAGGGGCCGCCACAATTGACATAAATTGAAAGTGCCTTGGAGTAGCTTTAAACCATGAGTTGTACTTAAGGGACTTTGGAGTTTTTTATTTGCTGTTAAAGTTGTGCTATTCAGGCAAATGTTTATATCACTCACAGTACTTCTGTGACTCCCCCACTAAGGGACAAATTAAATCATTTCCAAATCCAGACCAGTAGAAAGCAGCGCATTGTCCCACAGTGGAAATTCTTTCAAAATTTGGACTGTTCAAATTGTTTTTATTATAAACTTTATTAAATTTGACTGGGTCTCTATTGTGTAAAACAAGGAAATTTAGCAACCACACTCAACAGAACTCTGACTTGGGGGGATCTCCGCTCAGCTTAATCACAGACAGGAGACCCTGAATGAGGATAATCGGCATCAGTCCAACATCTGGCATAGACAGAGACTGAGGGGGTTGGTCATAAACCTACTGAGGAAAAGCAGTCCAAAAAATGGAACACAAGGACTTATCCTGCATGAATAGTAGTGAGCAGCGTTTAGCCTCAAGTAAAACAACCTGAAAATGTGTCACTCTCCACCACGAGTCATATTGCAGGATAAATACAGTTTTGTGCCTCCAATCAAACAGGCAGAGAGCCAAAGATTCAGAATCTACAAGCATTTTTTTTATTTGAGATGTTTTTATGTATACCATAAATACAGTAAAAACAGTCTAGCCTTAGACTAAGAGCAACTTTTAAATGATAAAGACAGAGAAACAAAGACAAGCAGCAACACAACTGATAGTCACAGAGGCTAGGGTCCAACTTTGCAGCAGGATACAAAAGGATTGAATGTGTCTCTTCGATGCAGATCCACGTGTGCCGTTTCCTGCCACTCTGGCAGACCTCCCTGCTGCACTCCAATACACTCGTGCACTCTGTGGGCTGAAATCAGAGCTCTGTTAGCAAAGACGGCACAGATGTAGTTGTAATACACAGCATGCTGACATTTTAGAGGCGTTTAAGCTGTAAAAGAAAACCTCAGACCTGGACTTATGTTACAATATTTTACAGTTTTCATATTGCCAATAATTGTCTGTAGATTAGAGATGAAGCAGCCTTTGCTCCTCATGTTTGTATCTACTGCTCTCTAGTGGTAGATACGATGTCTTTCTCTGGTTCTTGGACCTTTGTCCCCATGGATAAGTCTGTCAGGAAGACTGTGACTAAATCCAGCTTCCTCCAGTAATATTAGGAGACCCTAACAACAACCTTAACCCGCATAGTCTTTTATTATATTTTAAAGCATCTGATTGGTGTCGCAAAACACAGCCTGGGAGGCTGAGTTCAGGTAACAAAAGTCTCAAAACAACCTCTTTATTGCAGTTCCTTTAATACTTTTACTTACCTACAGCTAGCAGCAGCTCGCAGACCTGATCCCCCGACAGGGCCGACGTCTCTGTAAACAATAAGCCCCTGTCATTGGCCAGACTCTGTCCTTCCTGTATGATCACATAAAAAAAATCAAAAACAGAAGTTGGACGCCATAGATTAAATTGTACAGTAGATGTGACTCTGCGTGTTAAATACGGATTGTTTGAGATTAAGGAGGGGGATTTTCCGTGTGAGTGCGTACCTGCACTGAGACTTGTCGATCCTGCGCCCGATCCACCTTGTTGCCTACCAGCCATATGACGGTAGATCCTGGGATGTACTGTTTCTCAAGCTCTTTGAGCCACACTTGAGCTCTGACAAACGTTTCCTATAGTGACACAAACATGCACAAGGATACGATATGGCACAAGCACCAGCCAAGATGAGACAAGACAAGTCACTTCCATGTTCAGGTGTCGGCTCCTTTTACCCTCTGGCTGACGTCATAGACCAAGAGTGCAG
Source organism: Pholis gunnellus (assembly GCF_910591455.1). NCBI lineage: Eukaryota > Metazoa > Chordata > Actinopteri > Perciformes > Pholidae > Pholis > Pholis gunnellus. The sequence goes on from NC_136539.1 coordinate 3,396,015, forward strand.
CGTGGGCCCCTCTGTAGTACAGTGGGGTGATGCTGTGGTACTTTTCCTGCCCTGCCGTGTCCCATATCTCAAAGCGAAGAGTGACATCGCTCAGATGCACCACCCGGGTCAGGTAGGCACCTGAAGGGGAGGCAGACAGCACAAGGACACCAGAGGGGATTCATTTGTTCACTGCTGAGTCTTTGGAGGTGTCCCTGGCTGGATCATATTTGCAATAAAGCTAGTGAAGAAGTGTTTTTGGAATCAGTAGATATGAACATGTGTATGAAATCCCCACCATAAGTGTCACACTAAAATATTATACAGCTATAAAACTATGATAAAGATTAAAGTTTTACATTGTGGTTTATTAGCTATGGTTAGATATGTCTGTGGGGTACGTTATTTAGACCTATGTAGCTACAGCCAGGAGATGTTAGCCTAGCTTAGCATTAAGATTGGAAACATGGGGAACAGCTGGCTTGGTTCTTTCCAAATGTAAAAAAAAAGATATGCCATCAAGCACCAATTAAGTTCACTGTTCAACACATTATGTCTTTATTCTGTACAAAATCTGAGGTGTAAAAAGTTGTGGTTTCTCCAGGAGGTCACTGCTCCCCGCCGAGAAATAGTCCAACACACAACTTCCTGACCACAACTCGTTGTTTGTACACATTACACATCTATTTTGTTATTTTGTTGTATAAATGTATTATATTGTTTTTCAGCATTTTTTCTTCTTCTTTCGGATAGAGCCACACAAGCACTTTCCACCGCTTCTGGTCTTTATGCTAAGCTAGGCTAAGCTAGCTATCCTGACTTTAGCTTCATATTTACCTTACAGACATGTGAATGGTATAGATCTTCTAATCTAACTCTCAGCAGTGAATAAGCGATTTTCAAAACATTTCAAACTATTTTGGTTACTACTTTTCAGTATCAATATTTCACTCTGATATGCATCAACAATTTCTATCCAAAGCTCTCAGCGTCATATACTCACAGCCTACAGTAGGTGTTGTACTCCTAAATTCATTCTTGTCAAATCGCAGTGCCAGACTGGACTTTCCCACACCAGAGCTTCCCAGAAGTACCATCTTAATCCTGAGGGTCTGCACCGGTCTACTCAAACCGTCACTGTGGAGCCGGGTACCACCTGGCACCCTTGGGAGCTTTTCTCCCATCTAAAGTTCTCCTAACTCCAAAAGAGTTAGAGAATACAGACGGACAAGACAGTAAAAGCTCAAGAAGGTCCACAAGTCCCAATTCAAGAGTCAGTCTTTTTGCTGTTAAGAAGCAGCAGCTACTCCAAACGGTGTCTTCTTGGTTGTGAGAATCTGAGGCTGTGCTTCAACTTGAGTTACAACAAAATAAAAGTAAAACCAAAGTCCAGTCTTGACTTGTAAAAGGCCAGCAACATATTTTCACTTCCTCATGTACACCCACGACTATATAGGCCATAAAACCTTCCAGGCCATTCTGAGCTATAAATCACATGCACGAGAAGTGTTTCAGGTATGCAAACAGGATGTCACATTTCCTTTCTACTCAGTTATTTTAATGCAGCTGCGACACATCAGATACAAACAGAAGCTGTGTATTCATATAGCTCAAACATTTAAGAAAAGACTCACATCAGTGTTACTTTAAATAGCATGCTTTTGATACAAATTTCCTGTAACAACATTGATAAGTGTTGCATGGTGAAATAACTAATGTATGCCTTTAGAAGTTAGACTCAGAAATGTCCACTTTACTTGTGTTCTTATATCACAGGCTGCAAAGAGTTTCTGCACAGACTGCAGTGTCGCTATCCCCTTGCAATACACTATATCAACACAAGGGGGCATCATTGCAGCATCGCAGCACAGTGGTAATAACAAAGGTTCAGTCTTACCGTCTATGAACGTGTGCCTGTGTTAAATCTATCCTTGAAAATACTTTTGTGAATTATTGCCTACGTTTTATTTAGATTTTCAAATACAAAATATTGTCATTCACAAAAGTTATTTGCAGCAAACATCTGGCCCAATTAGCACCACGAATACAAACTGAAAATATCATTGAATAATAATAATAATAATCAAAAACGATTTGATTTTATACCCATAATCATGATATAACTATATCTCTGTCAATCAAAAATGCATAACAAAGTATTTCACATAGTAGTTATGATTATATACGAAACTAGAAAATTTCGCAAGAAATTTTGACAGTGTGGCTTCTACTGCCCGAAGACGTCGCTTTATGTTGCTACACACGCCGATGTTAACGGTGGTACCGTCGAGGTTCGATTGAGATATCGCCTCTCTCTTTTCTACATTTTAGATCCATGCTTTTGGATTTAATCTTGTATTACGGTTTCAATTTCCTGTACATGTGAGTTTATTTCACATATCGGGCCGTTTCAAGTGCTGTCTGACTTCATCAGGCAGTTACACATATTGGCCGCAGTTATCGGTGTAAGCACTGGAGCTAGTTTTCTTGTGTGTATTGAGAGGGACCCCTAGTCATGGTCATAACTTTATAACAACCCACAACTAACGCTCTTTAACAGAGCAAATCACCACGACACAACAGTCTGTGATACAAACAATTTGTAACACTAATAATTTTATATTTATAAAATTACACCGCCGAACTGCATGCTGGGTACAGCTCACTCGCCTGCTAGCACAACAGTCTGCTAACAGCTGGGAGAGGCTCCGTCGCTCCAGTAACGTTTTTCACATGATCTGCTCTTCAACTCATCCTTCCTGTCATGTAGTCATATCGGAGCAATAGGAGCTACGGTTATGGGGGTTTGAGGATTTGTTTGAGAGGTGTTTTCCTGCTTTTTCTCCATGAACAGGCTGCAGGCGCACAGGTGATTCTGATTGAGCTAATTAGTGAACAGCAGCTCACAGACTCACAGACACATGATTTATAGATATATGTGATGCAGCTCAGCCAATCAAATATGGGTATTCTGACAAGTTTCCTGATTGTGAGATGTACACGCACCATGGTTAAGCTGTTAAATTTAGAACATTAATTTATCATGGACAGGTGAAATTTGCCTATATCAGTCTAACTATTCTTGGTTCAAGACACTGATCTCTCTGGCAATTTGGAGATTGCCTTATGTTTTCATATTTCCAGCTTAACCAACTATTGTCCTGCTCTGCCTAGTCTTTCCTCGTCTCGCCCACTTGTGTCATGGTGTGTGTACATCTCACTGGAATCAGGAAACTTGTCAGAAACTTGTCCAATCAGTGGACTGGGCGCCGCATTAGTCCCCGCCCCTGTCTCTCTATCGGCCTGTCTGTCTGTCTGTCTGTCTGTCTCACTCACTCACTCTGTCTCTCTCTATCTTTTCTGGGTATTCTGACAAGTTTCCTGATTCCAGTGAGATGTACACACACCATGACACAAGTGGGCGAGACGAGGAAAGACTTGGCAGAGCAGGACATTAGGTAGTTACACTATAAATGTTAAAAAATCGCTCAATCTCCATATGAGAAAAATTGCCGGAGAGATCTGTTGTTGTTGCCCCTGGTGGACTGCTCATATTGGGCTCTGGGACTACTTATTTTCTGTGACCTCACCTCAGATTTCAGTGGTATATGTTTGTTCAAAACCTTTATGTTTTGTCTCATAATGGTGTTTCACATTTGCACTTCTAATAAGTGCCAGGGTTCCTGAGTATATGAGACACACTGGTTTAGTGCTCCCAGTGAGAAGTATGAACAGAAATGAGTCTGTCCATTCCGGATTAAATGCTCTATTTTCGCTGTCCACTTTTCTTTTTTTGGAGAGCGACATTTGTTCCTTATTTTTCTCTCCCTTTCTCCGGCTCAGTTTCTCTCCCTTTGTTTTCGCTTTATGAATCGCTATCTATCTTTTTCTTTCTACTGTCTTTTCATGTGTAACTTGCTCTCACTCTGTCATCTGTCTGCACTGTAGAGTCTCAATGTGGAATCTCCTGGAATGCACAGACTTGATCTGAGTAGTATCACATGGGATGGCTTAACTTGCATGCAATTGGTCTGTGCGTTTCCTCATCCACTAAACCACTACCGTAAAGACAACAAAAGCTGCGCCGTTAAAATAGAAGTGCCCCGTGAGGTTTTAAATCATAACCTTCTGTTTTGGTCCGGGTCCGTATGGGACGGCTTCTGAGGACCGGACCCGGACCGCGGTCCGCCAGTTGGGGACCCCTGCCTTAAAGTGGCTGAGTATCCTGAGATCACCACAAAAGCACTGAAAACCCTGCTTCCATTACGCACATCCTCTTTGTGAAGCGGGATTTTCTGCAGTGAGAACAATAAAAACAAAACAAAGTAGTCTGGACATGAGGAACACACTTCGGGTATCATTGTCTCCCATTAACCCCAGATGGGACCGTCACGTTGCAGAGAAACAAGCTCAGGGCTCCACTAATGCAGCGTTATTGTGAGTTGTATTTCTTTATGCATGTTTTTATTTGTTATAATATCTCCTCTATCTCCTTTGCTAAACAAGTATCTAAGAGCATAAACCAGAGCAAACGTACAGTGCAGAAACAAACACATACAATAAGTGCAACGAGCTAACGCAAATACAATAAGCGCAACGAAATAATGCGAATACAATAAGCGCAACGAAATAATGCGAATACAATAAGCGCAACGAAATAATGCGAATACAATAAGCGCAACGAAATAATGCGAATACAATAAGTGCTACGTGGGCGGCTCAGGGTAGTACTTCTTGAAGAGGTGAGTTTTCAGCCTGCGCCGAAAGATGGGCAGTGACTCTGCTGTCCTGACGTCAGTGGGGAGTTCATTCCACCACTGTGGGGCCAGGACAGAAAACAGCCGTGACCGGGTCGATCGGCCGCAGAGACCTCTGAGCGACGGGGAACCAATCGCCCAGATGCAGCAGAGCCAAGTGGTCGGGCGGGGGTGTAGGGCTTGACCATGGCCTGGAGATAGGAAGGAGCTGTTCCTTCCACAATAAGCTCAACGAAATAATGAGAATACAATAAGTGCAACGAAATAATGCGAATACAATAAGTGCAACGAAATAATGCGAATACAATAAGTGCAACGAAATAATGCGAATACAATAAGTGCAACGAATACAATAAGTGCAACGAAATAATACGAATACAATAAGTGCAACGAAATAATACGAATACAATAAGTGCAACGAAATAATACGAATACAATAAGTGCAACGAAATAATGCGAATACAATAAGTGCTACGTGGACGGCTCAGGGTAGTACTTCTTGAAGAGGTGAGTTTTCAGCCTGCGCCGAAAGATGGGCAGTGACTCTGCTGTCCTGACGTCAGTGGGGAGGTCATTCCACCACTGTGGGGCCAGGACAGAAAACAGCCGTGACCGGGTCGATCGGCCGCAGAGACCTCTGAGCGACGGGGAACCAATCGCCCAGATGCAGCAGAGCCAAGTGGTCGGGCGGGGGTGTAGGGCTTAACCATGGCCTGGAGATAGGAAGGAGCTGTTCCTTTCACTGCCCTGTAGGCTAGCACCAGAGTCTGAAACTGGATGTGAGCTCTTACAGGTAGCCAGTGTAGAGCACGGAGAAGGTAAGTTGTGTGGGAGAACTTGGGGCGATCGAACACCAGACGAGCTGCAGCTTTCTGTACAAGCTCCAGCGGTCTGATGGCGGATGCCGGGTAGTCCAGGCGGGAGATGACCAGAGCCTGGATTAGCACCTGCACCGTCTCCTCAGTGAGGAAGGGGCGAATCCTCCTGATGTTGTAGAGCAGGAATCTACAGGAGCGTGCAACCGATGAGATGTTTGCTGAGAACGACAGTTGGTCATCCAGGGTCACACCCAGGTTCCTCGCAGTCCGAGTTGGCGTCACCACGGTATCGTCCATGGTGATGGACAGGTCTCGGTGCGGGCAACCCTTTCCCGGGAGGAACAGTAGCTCGGTTTTTTCCAGGTTGAGCTTGAGGTGGTGTGTCGTCATCCACTTCGAGATGTCAGCCAAGCACGCAGCTATGCGTACCTACATTATATGATTATATGAGCTTTGTTGCCAAGCTTAGATGATATAACAGAGTAAACTTCTAAACATATGTAGTCTTTAGGCAGGTTGTCTGACTGCTACCTTCATGAGGTAGGAGCTCCGTCCCCAAGCAGTAAGTGACCTTCAAGCAATTCAAAAACATGAGGGTTTGGTGTGAACACACCTTAAGGCTGAACAATTTGAATGAGGCAAATTTGAGTATTTGAGTATTTCGCATGTAATCTACGTGTTTGGTGTGAACGCGGCAGAACACGACTCTGATCCCCCACCTGGGCGTGCGTTCTGTGGATTTATGGTTATATTGATGCGACCAGTGCTGCTGCCTGTGATGTTGGTGTTCATGATAGCACTTCCACTCTGGGCAGAAACTGTGGCTCCAGCAGCAGGAGTCCAACCAGAGGAGGAGGAGGAGGAGGAAGGTGTTGGAGGGGGGTTTTGTGCAGCCGTTGATCCAGCTGTTGATGAAAGACACAAACAAACAGAGTTATTTCCTGAAGTACATCAGTGTTCCTAACACCACTCTGATCCCCCACTTGGGCCAGCGTTCTGTAACTTCTCCGCCTCGTTGTTGAGGTTCATCCTCTTCAGGATTTCAACCGTCACGTCCACAGCCGACTCAAAAGAAATGAAAAGTCTGTTTTGAACTGCTACAGCAAGCTATTTCTCACATTTCTGCTATGAAAATAACTTCCTGTGTTCTCCTTAAAGAAAAAGGATAGAATGTATACATATATATATATGTATACATACACATACATATATATATACAGTATATTATATGTATGTATTGTTCCCAGTAGTGTTCCATGTCAGTAGTGGTGTAAAGGACCATTGTTGAAATATACAATCAGGACATCATCATTTATGCTTTCTGTTCTCTGATCTCTGGTAATGTTACATGTAAACAACAAATCCATGTTGAAATTGAAATGAGGAGAGCTAGTAACGTTAGCCGCACCACTAACGTACGGAGGTTCCATTCAGTTACATCATGATGCGTTCAGGCTCTGTTCAGGTAAAATGATGACGTGTTCGTGATGTGTTCAAATGTATCATCAATCATTTGAATTGTGTGAAAGGATCAAATTGAAACATGTTGATGTTTACTCTGACTTCAGAGCGGTTGAATAGATGTATTTGGACGGTGGAGTCTTGTAGACCAGCTGCTATAACAAAACAAAACAACAAAAACGTATCTGCCAACATGGATCATCTATGATCGGTAATCTGCAGCAGATAAATGTGATCAGAGATCTCTAAACGTTATATTTGCTCCTTTCTTCTGTTGTGCTGATCAGATCCGTGACTCCGATCTGAACCGTGAGCTTTATGATCCGTTGCACCCGTACATGCAAGGCAAGGCAAGTTCATTCATTGAGCTCATTTCAGCAAGAATTCAAAGCACTTCACATAAAACATTAAAAGCTCAAAATGCAAAAGAGACATTATAAAAAGACATTTGAAAACATTAAAGGGCCAAAATAAAATCAAGCTAAAATAGCATAAAACGGGTATAAAATACACTAATTAAAGTTACAGCACAGTGTTTAATAAACAGGAAAGTCTTCAGCCTTCATTTGACAGAAGAGAGTTGCAGCTGTCCTGCATTTTGTTCCAGATATACGGAGCATAAAGATTGCAGCCTAAATAAAGAATGATATGAGATGTGGAGCTCCCTGAATGTTCACGAGAGCCGCACACATCTGTTCTACTCTCGTCCATCACTGGGTGTCTGATAGTTGTTGTGGAATATTTCTATGTAGATGCGGGATAAGAGTTGATTAAATAAACAGAGTCTGATGAATGCTCAAAGTAGTGTGTCAATTTAATGCTTGCAAGCAGGAGAGCGGACACACAAACACGTATCTCAGTGAACTGTGCAAACCACTGTCAAAGAAATACAAGGCACATCATGTTTTATGCATACAAAAGGGTCACGCCTTTAGTGACCTCATAAAAAGGGAGTATAGGGTCTCTGGACATGGGTTGATTTGTTTCTGCTCCTTATCTGTTATCTCCAGGTGCGATCAACTGGGGGTCAGTTCATGCAGAAACAGGAAACAATGGTTCCCTGTTTCTCCTTTTAGTGTTCATGTAAACATCAACACTGGAAAACAGGACCTAGGTTTTATGACCTGATTCACCTCTGTAGGAATGCAGTGTTTATCTGCATCTCGTACCTTCCCCTCAGTAGAACACCCATCTTCCAAAACATCCCAATATACTAGAATATATTTTACCATTACATAGTCTTTACCTAGTGATACGAGACGCTTCCAGACTGCGTTCCTCTCTTCGTCCAGGACCGACAAAGTCACCTTCCTCGTGTTGGGGGTCAGGAAAACTTCAAATGTCGGATGGAAATTCGGTTCACACCTCGTGTCAAATTCTTTATCCTGAAATTAAGAACCAGAAGTCAGAATGTGAATCTGCTACCTCCCTGATTGTGAATAGTAGTATAGCGTCTCTTTCTGGACGGTCTCTGTGGATCCCTTCATCCCAGCGTTTCATCGAAAAAACACTCAGACACGTTTGTTTTGTTTCTATGACAATATCTTGACAACATTTCACCACTCTAACCACCATTGTATGATCGACTAGCATCGCCCCTTTGCTTTTTATTATCTATTTGGGCTTCTATCTATTGGTTTGACTTTGTTTTTCATCATGAGCACCATCATACTTTGTATAGATGAGCTGGTGAATGCTCAATCTGTCGGCCGTAACGTTAAGAGACGAGGAAGACGATCCGTCGGAGACGACGTGTACGGTGATAAAATCACTCACAAGCTATATTCTGTGTATAAAGTTCAGGACAGACAGACAGACAAAACAAGCTTCTCTTTCATTTTCTACAGTGACGTCACCAGCATCACCAGTTCAGAGGTTTTTAACTTCAAGCACCCGGAGCGGCCGCACAAAAAGGCGGATTGTCAAAAAAAAAAGATTTCATTGGGAACAATTGAAAATAGACGCTGGCACTCAGGAAAAGATGCTATGTGGACACAGGCCACTACACACTACTCTGAGGCTGGAGACACAGTGGAGGGATAACAGTTGGGTGTTTAGCTAACAGAACTACCAGAACTGCTGAGTACCTCTCGATCGCTGCTCTACAGCTCACTGTTATGGACGGTGTGTTTGGCTAACAGCCAACAGCTAACAGCCAACAGCTAACAGCCAACAGCTATGGGAACTACCACAGACACAAACTGAAAAAAGATGCTGGTGCTCAGGAATAAAACTGAATGTGGACACAGACTCTTAGAAGTGTAGAAGTGATCTGACTCACCTCAGGCTGTATATGGACTCCCTCAGGTTCACAGTGGACATGGTACCTTTTACCAACGTAGACGTCCTGATCACATTCGGAGGAGATGTGGATGTAATTCGCAGGTGGTTGTTTTCTGGCAACCTTCATTAACGGGACATTTTTATTAGTTTAGTTTAAGCTCAGATAGTCAAGGTAATTTATGTGTAGAGTACATCTAAACATGAGAATTACAGTCAATTAAAAAGATAATTATGAGGATATAGTAAATGAATAAAAGCGTAGAATAAATGTTTCTAGATAAAAAAAAACAAATGCTACAGCACTGCAAACAAACAGGTCATGTCTTCATGGTGACTATTAAAAGGCTAAAGAAAAGAGATGAGTTATCAAATGTCCATCTTCATCATATGAATTCAGAGTGCTGTTTCCCATTTTTATTTAACCAGAACATCATCGTTATTTGCCTTTAAGGAAGATTACAAGTTTTAATTTTGTTCTGCAACCATCCCTTTCTTTGTCCTCTCTACAGATCCACTGAACTGTGACCAGATGGATTAAAATATCTGTAAAAGTGTGCTGCTGGAAACAGGTAGGAATCCCTCAATTGTTGGAAAGTCACTAGTATTTCATCATCATACAGATCATCAATGATACGTTAACATTTTTGAGTTCATAATTTAAAACCAAGTTGTCTTGAATAATAACTCAGGTAAGTGGTGAGAAGGGAAAGTTTTCCTTCATATTTTGACGGACTGTTCTGAGTATTTTCTCACATTTCTTTTGATCATGCAGCATTAAACAAATCATATTCAATGATGTGAAGTTCAGTTTACATCCAGGAGGGAGATTCTCATCTTCCAACCCAGTAAAATACTGGTTTCAACTGGGACGCCAAATACTGAAAGTCCAGAAGCCGTTCTCTCTCTGTCTGTAGATTCTAAATTGTTCTTTAAGTTTTGGAACTAACCTAGTCCATTTATCAAAAAAGGGACTGTGACACAAGTTCATTTTACTAACGTTCACTCTCCCTGTAAAGCCTCTCAGTTGAGTGATCATCTCAGCAAATCTTTTTCCATTGTTTCTGTGTTGTGTTTACTATTCATGCCATCTGGTAGAAGTATCACGAATGTTAGTGGCAGATGGAAATACATGATGAGAGAGAATCAAAAAACTACAAAAAACTAAACACTCTGAAGATTTACAGTTCAGATAGATTTGATTCTGAGCACAGCACGAGGAGCAACGTGTGAATCGTCTTTGTGGAAACAGCTGTGGCTTAAAACAAGAGTTTAAGTTGGTGGTGAGCACATAAGACAGATAGCTTTACCTCATCCACAGGGATGTTGTATTGCAGCAGCAATACATCGAGGATTTGATCATCGATGTCTGGGGGTCGGAGGAACAGCAGAACTTGGCCCTTTATTGGCAGCCTGATGTTCAGAAACCTCCTGACGATATCCCAGACGAGGCCAAAAATGGAGAGGTTCGGGACCTTCACCACCACATGAGTGTCCGTAATCTCCAGCGGCTCCAGGATTGTCATTCCATCATCAGTGATGTGGACGACAGACAACAGGCCGTCAAAGACCAACGCTGTGGGAGCAAAGAGCTGTTAAACCTTTATTTATTGTCGATGAAACAGGTTCATCCCAACCTAATTCATTTCTTACCACTTGAGTTCAATTTGTAATTTTTTTCTCTGCCAGGAGAATCATGCGATTGGTCTCATGCGTGCCTGTGATTGAGTGAGTGTGCACCTCTGTGTCTGTCCACGGCTAATCTCACCTTCTGCTTCAGCTGACTGCACAATATTTCAGTTATGGCTGCATTCTCAAGGACCTCTTGTGGTTGCAGTGACTCACACTTCCTCAAAACAACTTTTATTGCCTGTTTCATACTGCCATTTACTGCCTGCTAACCCACCACTCTGAACAAACCCCCGGTCCCTAGTGACACCACAGCTGAGTGCATCACCGACCCCCCAAACAACTACTATGCGGCAAGAGACACAACGGCGGAATAACAGTTTGTGTTGTGTTTGGCATAAAGGCTAACGGAATGGACGATGAGTTTGGCAGCTAACGAAGCTACCAGTACACACTCTGCTGAGTACCTCTCTGCAGCTGCTCTGTGGCTCACTTTCATTGTTTTAGTCAGTGTGGTTGGCTAACCGCTTACAGCTAACAGAAGATTGAGCTGATTTCCTGCTTACATCACCGCTTGTTTTTGAGCGTGTTAGCCAATTGACTCTGGAGCCTCCCACTCCGCCCCTATCCTTCAACTATTATTTTTAACTAATTATTATTTTCCCACATGTGATCTGTCTGGATCTGTGCATTTAGTGTTACCACCATTATCATTTTGTTTTTGCATGTCACCAGATGCAGCTAGTTTTACATATTAATACTCTTCGTTGTTTTGGTAATTTATTCCTTAACACTGAAGACAGCCATGTCTTTACCATGCTTTGTTTCACAGTGTGGGAGGTGGAGCTGACGGACTGCAGCATCCTCAGAACTCTTGATGTCGAACAGCGGCCCTGCAGCCTTCTTGCCAGCTGGTTGGAGGAGGCCCTCATCCCATTGGACAATCCTGTACAGCAGCTCTGCCTCTTGAGCCATAACAAACACCAGTCCAGTCAAAGAACACTGGAACACACCTGGACCAGGACACCTGAACCTGTAGGACACGGAAAGGACGAATAAATATAAGAAGCATCTATTGGCCTGTTAGTCACATGATCTGTTTTCACGCACAGGTGTCCATGTGCAGGATCACCACCCATTACCCCGTTAATAAACCTTTTCACTTTATTTAACCTTGTCCGTGTCTGCGTTTGGGTCCTCAACCACAACCCGTGACGGTATCAGCAGCATGTATTACTTGTTGTGAACATACTCTCAAGATAATTGTCCTTGAGATATTGTTCCACTTCCCTCATCCCTGCCCACCTCCTCACCTGCATCTCATTCCCTCATCAACCTCTCTATTCATATACCGGTCCAGACTCTTTGTTCTTCTGTCAGTTCGTCATCGTTTCAATGTCGTCTTTTGTGTTCAAAGCCACCTGAACTAGTACCTGACCCGTGAATGAATGCATGCACAGTTTTATTAATCTGATTCTTGTTTTTTATATGGATTCTCCACAGTTTTATAAATACGGTCCAGGTCCTGTTTTGACTTGCTCCCCACAGACAACAGACCTTCGTTTAGAATCACAACTTGATGAACCATGAAAGAAGCTGGAATAGTGTATTTCATAGGATTACCTGTATGAAGATTCAGCTGTGTGTTCAGGTGAGAATGAGAATGGAGCCTGGAATTAAGAAGGCACAAAGTTAGTTATTTCAATAGAAATCAAGTAACAAGCCACAGTTCTCTGCCCTCTGTTCCCCTGGTACACAATAATTACATTTACTCAGTAGAGAAACCTCAATAAATAAACTTCACGCTCTTCAGCTGCTGCTCCCTCACCTCTTTGTCGGGGATATTTGTTTTCTCATCGAGTTTGCCGTCGGCGTCACCTGATGGAGAGAAGAAGAGAAAGAGAAACATCAGCAGACAAAGTTCTTCAAACAGCTCGAACAGAATTGAAAAATACTTTTTGTTACGATGAGGCTCATTAAGATCAGATTTTAATGTAGAACAGCTTGAATGGAGACATTCTTTCAATACTCACATTGTTTGTGTTTCTTAGTGATCAACCTGTCAGTCAACCTGTCGGGAGGAACACAATCCCAAAAGTTATGATCAAGTTTTAAATAATTGTTCATTCTTTGAGTTAGCCAGCTTCAAAGTCCTAATATGAAGCAACTAATCTGCTTTTTGATCTCGTCTCATTCATGTTGTGAGCGTGCATTAGAGGAAATAACAGTCTAGATGCAGAAAAACATCACAGGAAAACAAAACCAACAACCTTTATTCACTTTACTGTGAAATCCCACCACTTCTAAAAACCTGCTTGGCTTTGCTTTGTCAGCTTTTATTTTATTGTTTGTGGAGAAATTAAAGAAAAGAAACATCAGCGGAACTGCACTCGATGGTAAAATCTCTGATTCTTTGGTCTCGAGGGGAGGAAAAGGAGGGAAACCCTCACTGTGAGTAAACCGCCCTGTGTTTTATTAACAACACTGCTAAACCAGCACGGACTGACTCGGACCCCCTCACTGACCTCAGAGTCTCCAGTCTGCAGTCTGGACTCTCCACAAGGTCACACAGCAGCTTCACTCCTGAATCCTTCAGGATGTTTCCTCTCAGGTCCAGATCTCTCAGAGGTGACGGGTTGGACTTCAGAGCTGAGGCCAGAGAAGAGCAGCTGACCTCTGACAACCCGCAGTACCTCAGACTGAATGAAGGATAAATGATGTAAGTTTAGAGGACAATGTTCATTCAGTGTCAGGCGTTTAGAACGAAGACGTGAGCTGAATGCAGGTTAAAAACTGTGAGGTACAAGAAGTGAATAAGAGCTCTCATTAATACTAATGACAACGTGCTGCTGCTTCAATAAAGACCAAGTGACTTCACTTGAACTCTGCCAGCTCCATCTAAACTCATGTCAGCCCAACACAAAGACATAAAAACACAGAAACTCATTTAAGATTCCACTCAAGAACCCAAAGTTAACAAAGATACCAAATGTGTCAGGAGGACATTTTAGGACAATATGTGAACAAAAGTTATGTATTTTAGGAATAGTGCAGTCATAACATCAAAGCAGCTTCAGTTTTAGCATCAAATAGATTCATAAAAATGATGAAAAAGCTAGATACTGAAAACATTTGTTGTTGTGTGATAGAGAGATATTTATTCATTGTGTTTAGTAACTTTTATCATTTACGGAAGAAAACCTGATGAGAATACAAGATGAAAATCAAGTATATATTATATTTATTTAAAATAAATAATAATATAAACAAATATTTGTTCGTGGTCTAACGATGTATGAACATTGTTCTGCAACTCTTGGTTTATTGAGGCTTTTATAAACAACAAAAAGCTCAACTTTGTTGTTTTTTACAGAATCTGTTTTCCAAAGTTGTGTATTTTTACGATGATAAAAACTGAATATGGTTCAGAGAATTATGTTGTATATGATCATATGTCATCTGGTATTTTACCTTCGACTGTTGAAACTATCTTCGTCTAGATCAGGGGTGTCAAACATACGGCCCGCGGGCCGGATCCGGCCCGCCACGTCATTGTATGTGGCCCGCGAATCCGCCAGCAAAAAAAAAAATGTAAAATCGCACACGGCGGAGCTCCTCCCCGTTCTGCACGCACACACCTCCACCAGCGTATGTGGCAGCAGCAGCAGCAGCCCCCCTCCCCGCCGCCGACGGAGGAGCAGCAGCACCACCCCCCCCCCCCCCCCCCGCTGACGACGACGAAGGAGCAGCAGCACCCCCCCCCTCCCGAAGACAACCGGCCCTTTGGGGGCAACCATGATGCCGATGCGGCCCCAGAGCAACAATGAGTTTGACACCCCTGGTCTAGATTGTAGAAGAAGAAAAGCCGATCCGTCCGATGTGTTCTCTAAACCAGTGGTCCCCAACCACCGGGCCGCGGACCGGTACCATGCCGTGGGTGATTTGGTACCGGGCCGCACAGAAAGAATAAATATTATATTATTTCCGTTTTATTTTTTTATTTTTTTTTAAGTTTTATCTTGAAAAATGACCGGATTCCCTCAAAATTTCATCCGCCTGTGGCTCTTGACACTTGGCAAGACGCTTGTCTCAGTCACGTGATACGTCACCTCAAAAGTGAAGCCCATAAACTAGCAAAAATGACTAAAACACTTTTGGAGAGCTTCTTTGCAGAGAGGAAAAGGACACTAAGGAGACAGAAGAAGAGCAGACCAGGTCCGTGTACGTTTTAGTTATCTGTTTTACCGTTAATTCGAAAAAAACTAAATACGGAAATACCATGCATGGTATTCTCGTTTTTCGTTTCAAACCAAAAATGGGAAAACGGAAATGGACGGTCGTATTTCCGTTTCTGGTTCTGAATTTAAAAACGGAAAAACCAAAGAACCAAAGTCAAATAACGAGCCGTATTTCGTTTTTGCAAATCCCTTTTTTGTTTTTTCCTTTAAAACGAGACGCAGAGCACAACAGGTAATCCGGAAACAAGAATATTTCAAAATAAAAGTGAAGGCAATATAATGACCGTATGCAAGAAATTAATAAATAAATAAATCTCGGCCGATGAGAGTGTGTTAGCATCAGTAGTTGACTACATGCTGTTTAATATTCATTTATCAATGTACACAGCAATAATCAACTTTTCGATTAATCGTTGCATTGTTTGATGCAATACAGTTCGTGATATAGTTTAATCAAAGTCATTGTTGTGTTTACAGAGATGTTGCTGTTGGCACTGATAGTTGTGCTTCCACTGTGTTGTGCTGTTGATTCAGTGAACGCAGAGTGTAGCCTGTGACACACAAAGTAAGTGTTTCTTTCTACCACTAGGTGGCAGTATAAGTGTATTTAAACCATAGATTTAGTCATATTTACCTGTGCCTTTGTTAATTATCTAGTTTATTGATACAGATGTATTTAATGCTGATTATGTCATCTGATATTTGATGTTTATGGTTAATTTGCATTAGTTGTATACATCATGTATTTACTTGTTATATTTGTATCATTTAAGAACTAAACATACCTACATGGAAGAGTGAGCATGTGTTGATCACGAGGCAATAAATAATGACAATTGAAAAAATAAAGATGTTCGGTTTATTCTTATTGAACATTAAGCCTAATTTACCTACCTCATTGATTTAATTGTCACACTTAAATCCTGATTTGAATGGTTAAACAGAAGAGGTCAAAGGTCAAGATGAGAAGACATAATGTTGGTCAAATGCTGTGGTCCAAATAAAATGACTTCAGTTTTATTGCCATTGAGTAACAGAAGGTTTGACTCTAGAATATTTAAAAAAATATTCCCTAATCTCACAAAACAAGAGCAAAAACCAGATTAATTGGTTCTCTTTTCTTCTTTGCTGCCATGTTACCGGTCTCGTGACCCCTCAGATTGATCTCTGGAGCTGTAGGGGATGCAGACCGTCAGGCTGAATTGAGTTGGGAACCAATGCAACAGACTACCAGCTCATTAGCATGTTGGACACACCAGCACGACACTGTCTCGTAAAATGAAGTTCCCATCCAATAACACTGGTCTGCAGAAGACTGCTGTGGGATGAGGGCTGTTGAAAACTGCGACCGTGATATGAGAGAAAAAACATGTCAAGCACAAGCCAAACACTCCCCTAAAAGCAGAAACCTTCAGAATTAGTGCTGGCATTCTTCTCCCAGTGGTTCTAAACTGGTCTGGCTGTGGGACCCACCATCACCCCTTAATGACAAGCCGCGACCCGAATGTTCAACTTCTCAAATGTATTTAATGAAAAGATGGAGCAGTTTGAACCTGAGCTGAAAATGTCCTCTGCAGTCATAGTGTAGGGAGCTCTCTTGTGCAGATAAATTGTTCCTGTAAGTCCCCGTCCCACATGTTTCACGTAAACGAGTAAAACAGCTTCATGCTTTCTTGTGCCAGAACCTCGCTGCACAAAACACACTGAGGTTTTTGTCCTCTATGTAAGAAAATCCATACCTCATGTAGTCGGTGTCGTACTTGTGTTTTGCTCATTTAGGATGAAAACAAACTTTGTGGGTGTTCTTCTATACTGTGAAATGGTGGGTGTATATTAGCATTACAAGGCATTAACGCCAAATACTGTTAAGGAGTGTGAATAACTCCTGCATAAAAAATGCCCTTCAAAATAAAAGCACAGGACTTTTTGGATTTTTCCCCAGTCAAAGGTCCGCGACCCACCAGTTGAGAATCACTGCTCTAAACGATAAAAACAACGAGTTCCATTGTGTTTTCTACTCTCCTTTTTTACCGTGAACACTGCGATGCTTTGTTTGGTAAGTCAAACATAGATTTTATAAATATGGATGATGCACAAAGACTGAGATGGCTGTTTAAAAGTGGAACATATAACTTAACCAGGTATCTGCAGAAAGTCTGGAAGAAGAGGAAAACAATAGCTCTTTACCAAGTTTTAGTTTTTCTTTTCTTCTACATGTTTTGTATATTCAAGACCAGAAGATGTCTGGAAAAAAGTGTTGTCTTGTAATCCCATGTGGGATGGAGCAAATGTTAGGCAATAAATGAATAAATATGTTTTATTTAAATCTATAGCTCAACGTTTCTCTGCCACAGTTAATGAACTTTTACTACCGCTGAGGCTTTAAGATCCTTTGAGATCAGTATAATATCAGCTTTATGTCTGCACAGGAGGAAAGAATGTTGGACTGACCTCAGAGTCTCCAGTCTGCAGTCTGGACTCTCCAGAAGGTCACACAGCAGCTTCACTCCTGAATCCTCCAGGTTGTTTTCACTCAGGTCCAGATCTCTCAGAGGTGACGGGTTGGACTTCAGAGCTGAGACCAGAGAAGAGCAGCTGACCTCTGACAACTCGCAGCCACACAGTCTGAATGAAGGATAAATGATGTAAGTTTAGAGGACAATGTTCATTCAGTGTCAGGCGTTTAGAACGGAGACGTTTAGAAAATGGAAACTCCAAACACATGAGCTGAATGCAGGTTAAAAACTGTGAGGTACAAGAAGTGAATAAGAGCTCTCATTAATACTAATGACAACGTGCTGCTGCTTCAATAAAGACCAAGTAACTTCACTTGAACTCTGCCAGCTCCATCTAAACTCATGTCAGCCCAACACAAAGACATAAAAACACAGAAACTCATTGAAGATTCCACTCAAGAACACAAAGTTAACAAAGATACCAAATGTGTCAGGAGGACATTTTAGGACAATATGTGAACAAAAGTTATGTATTTTAGGAATAGTGGAGTCATAACATCAAAGCAGCTTCAGTTTAAGCATCAAATAGATTCATAAAAATTAGGAAAAAGCAAAATACTGAAAACATTTGTTGTTGTGTGATAGAGAGATATTTATTCATTGTGTTTAGTAACTTTTGTCATTTACTGAAGAAAACCTGATGAGAATACAAGATGAACATCAAGTATATATTATATTTATGTAAAATAAATAATAATACAAACAAATATTTGTTCGTAGTGTAACGACGTATGAACATTGTTCTGCAACTCTTGGTTTATTGAGGCTTTTATAAACAACAAAAAGCTCAACTTTGTTGTTTTTTACAGAATCTGTTTTCCAAAGTTGTGTATTTTTACGATGATAAAAACTGAATATGGTTCAGAGAATTATGTTGTATATGATCATATGTCATCTGGTATTTTACCTTCGACTGTTGAAACTATCTTCGTCTAGATCAGGGGTGGGCAATTAATTTTTACCGGGGGCGCATGAGCAACCTGAGCACTGCTGGAGGGCCACATCGACAATATTTCAATTAAATTTTGCTCAATATTATTTTTGATATACCGTAAGATAAATAATAATAATTTAATTTAACCTAACTTGACTTTATACAAAAGCAGATTGCTTTTGATGGTTTTATTTAAACTCTTAATCCTTAAATATTTATATTAGGCTATGTGAAATTGAAATAAGAAAACAAAAACAATCATTGAATCACTGCAATTTATTTTTATTTTTTTATTAATTTATTAATATTAATATTAATTTATTTTTAATATTATTTTATCTCTGGGGGTGTGAAGTTTGGTAAAAAGTCCTTGTTGGGTTTGCAGTTTTACCATCAACGCATCAGCCTCCCTTGCGTGCTCTTCATCAGACAGATTCCGGTATTTATCCTCGTGCTTCGTCGTGTAGTGGCGATTCAAATTATAATCTTTAAACACAGCAACCTGTGTACCACAAACTAAGCACACGGCTTTACCTTTAATTTCTGTAAAGAAATACTTGGCAGTCCATGTCTTGTTGAAAACACGGCATTCGTCATCAACTTTTCTTTTTTTAGCGTGAGCGGACATCTCGGGGGTAACCGGGCATCACTTGTTGCTGTGCACCTTCACTCACAGGTTACGCACGGACATACGTCCATAAATAACACGTTTCAAAATAAAAGCAGCACAGTTGTATTGCACGCACGACATAGATATTTTTTAAAATTTATTTTGTAATTTGTGATTGCCGCTGTTCACCTTCACTCACAATCACGCACGCGCATACGTCCACACGGAAGTAATACAAATAACGCTTTTCAAAACAAAAGCAGCACCGTTGTATTGCACACTCGACATAGATATTTTTTAAATTTATTTTGTAATTTATGATTGGCCTCACGCGGGCCGGACAGGGACGCACAAAGGGCCGGATGTGGCCCGCGGGCCGTAAGATGCCCAGGTCTGGTCTAGATTGTAGAAGAAGAAAAGCCGATCCGTCCGATGTGTTCTCTAAACCAGTGGTCCCCAACCACCGGGCCGCGGACCGGTACCATGCCGTGGGTGATTTGGTACCGGGCCGCACAGAAAGAATAAATATTATATTATTTCCGTTTTATTTTTTTCATTTTTTTAAAGTTTTATCTTGAAAAATGACCGGATTCCCTCAAAATTTCATCCGCCTGTGGCTCTTGACACATGGCAAGACGATTGTCTCGGTCACGTGATACGTCACCTCAAAAGTGAAGCCCATAAACTAGCGAAAATGAGTAAAACACTTTTGGAGAGCTTCTTTGCAAAGAGGAAAAGGCCACTAAGGGTACAGAAGAAGAGCAGACCAGGTCCGTGTACGTTTTAGTCATCTGTTTTACCGTTAATTCGAAAAAAACTAAATACGGAAATACCATGCATGGTATTCTCGTTTTTCGTTTCAAACCAAAAATGGGAAAACGGAAATGAGCGGTCGTATTTCCGTTTCTGGTTCTGAATTCAAAAACGGAAAAACCAAAGTCAAATAACGAGCCGTATTTCGTTTTTGCAAATCCCTTTTTTGTTTTTTTCCTTTAAAACGAGACGCAGAGCACAACAGGTAATCCGGAAACAAGAATATTTCAAAATAAAAGTGAAGGCAATATAATGACCGTATGCAAGAAATTAAATGAATAAATAAATCTCGGCCGATGGGAGTGTGTTAGTGTTGTGGAAATTTATCATATCGTTCTTTTAGGTATAACTTGTATCACTTAAACCTGCATATATGTAGATGAGGCCAACCAGGCTCATTTAAAACCTAACGATAAATGAGTTCATCGGTATTTTAGCATTTCTGACTTGCTGTAGTGTTATTTCACCACCTAACCCTCTTCCCACGAAAAGGCTGGGAACTGGCCTTGGTCTGTGCAGCGGCAGACAGGAGGACGACATCTGTGAAGGGGGGGTGAAGGGAGGAGACGAGATAACGTGCATATACTCTGTTTTTGTCTATTCCTTGTTGTTAGACCTCCGAACCATCTGTGGGGAAAGAGCTCTATCCATTCAGCTGAATTATCATTAGTGTCTGTTAAATAAATATGTTTTTATATTTTAAGAGTTTTCTCATCTCGATTATTTCTCACCGGGAGGTTAAAAAGATTATTTTCCACGACAGTTAGCATCAGTAGTTGACTTCATGCTGTTTAATATTCATTTATCAATGTACACAGCAATAATCAACTTTTCGATTAATCGGTGCATTGTTTGATGCAATACAGTTCGTGATATAGTTTAATCAAAGTCATTGTTGTGTTCACAGAGATGTTGCTGTTGGCACTGATAGTTGTGCTTCCACTGTGTTGTGCTGTTGATTCAGTGAACGCAGAGTGTAGCCTGTGATACACAAAGTAAGTGTTTCTTTCTACCACTAGGTGGCAGTATAAGTGTATTTAAACCATAGATTCAGTCATATTTACCTGTGCCTTTGTTAATTATCTAGTTTATTGATACAGATGTATTTAATGCTGATTATTTCATCTGATATTTGATGTTTATGGTTAATTTGCATTAGTTGTATACATCATGTATTTACTTGTTATATTTGTGTAATTTAAGAACTAAACATACCTACATGGAAGAGTGAGCATGTGTTGGTCACGAGGCAATAAATAATGACAATTGAAAAAATAAAGATGTTCGGTTTATTCTTATTGAACATTAAGCCTAATTTACCTACCTCATTGATTTAATTGTCACACTTAAATCCTGATTTGAATGGTTAAACAGAAGAGGTCAAAGGTCAAGATGAGAAGACATAATATTGGTCAAATGCTGTGGTCCAAATAAAATGACTTGACTGGAGCAAATGTTAGGCAATAAATGAATAAATATGTTTTATTTAAATCTATAGCTCAACGTTTCTCTGCCACAGTTAATGAACTTTTACTACCGCTGAGGCTTTGAGATCAGTATAATATCAGCTTTATGTCTGCACAGGAGGAAAGAATGTTGGACTGACCTCAGAGTCTCCAGTCTGCAGTCTGGACTCTCCAGAAGGTCACACAGCAGCTTCACTTTTGAATCCTCCAGGTTGTTTTCACTCAGGTCCAGATCTCTCAGAGGTGACGGGTTGGACTTCAGAGCTGAGACCAGAGAAGAGCAGCTGACCTCTGACAACTCGCACCACCTCAGTCTGAATGAAGGATAAATGATGTAAGTTTAGAGGACAATGTTCATTCAGTGTCAGGCGTTTAGAACGGAGATGTTTAGAAAATGGAAACTCCAAACACATGAGCTGAATGCAGGTTAAAAACTGTGAGGTACAAGAAGTGAATAAGAGCTCTCATTAATACTAATGACAACGTGCTGCTGCTTCAATAAAGACCAAGTGACTTCACTTGAACTCTGCCAGCTCCATCTAAACTCATGTCAGCCCAACACAAAGACATAAAAACACAGAAACTCATTGAAGATTCCACTCAAGAACACAAAGTTAACAAAGATACCAAATGTGTCAGGAGGACATTTTAGGACAATATGTGAACAAAAGTTATGTATTTTAGGAATAGTGGAGTCATAACATCAAAGCAGCTTCAGTTTAAGCATCAAATAGATTCATAAAAATTAGGAAAAACGTGAGTCTGTGGACATTCACTGCCTCTACTTTTTGTTTTGTTCAGGCATTTGGAACAACAGACACATTTCTTTGTGCTCAGAAAAATCTATGAACTAAAAATGTGAAACCCACAGACTGTAGATAAGAAGTGGACGTAGTCGTCATGACAACACCCATTGGTTGGTGGACTGATGTTTTGAAGCCTTGATTTCAGTATTTTGGCCGTCACCATCTTGGATTTTTTTTGCAATCAGTGAACAGGAAGTGACCATATTTGGAATAAGGAAGAGTGACGTAGAGACGCGTATACGTCTGTGGTAGAGACCTGTCATTCACAAGGTATCCCCGCCCTAAAGCATGCCCTGCTATATGATCTGTTTCAGTGATTTTCAACCGCTGTGCAGTAGCACACCAGTGTGCCATGAGAGAGCATCAGGTGTGCCGTGGGAAAATGTCCAATTTCACTTAATCAGTCCCAAAAATTATTATTTAGTTGCACTGCAAATACTAGTTTGCCATTGTTGAGCGTCTGAGCTGCAATATAGTGGCTGGCTAAGTAATAAATACTCTTCCATGCCAGTGGGTAGCAGTAGGTAGCGCAATAATGCCTAAGACGGTAGAATTAAATGATGGGAGAGGTTGCGGTGACAAGACGAACAGCGATGGAGAAATATTTGAAAAGAAAAAAAATGCAGACTCTGAACTGGGCCCTGGACAACATTCTAACCCAGAAGAAAAGCCTCGTAAGGATCAACAAATTCAGAGACGTGTCATTAAATTGTCAGCATATATCCGGCCCTCGGTACAATTGTATCCGGCCCGCGAGAAAATATCATATGTCTATCATAACTGGCCCGCCACACCACAGAGCTGCGGGATGAAATATATAACGAAGCATCTCACTACGCTAAACCTCCAGCTGCAGGGACGGGGACGTGTGACCACAGACATGTATGATCACAGACATGTGTGACCACAGACATGTATGATCACAGACATGTGTGACCACAGACATGTATGATCACAGACATGTATGATCACAGACATGTATGACGCAGTGAGAGCTTTTCAAGCCAAGCTGCGCCTGTGGGAGACTCAGATGCAGAGAGGAAACTTGGGTCACTGTCCGTGTTGCCAAAGCGTGTCTCCACCGCTGTGTTCCCGACTGCACATTGTGCTGATAAACTGGGCACACTTGGCACAAGAGTTCACTCTGCGATTTGCCGACTTTGCAGCTCAGAAATTTAAATTTCAACTGCTCAGCAATCCGTTTGCTATGGAAGCCCATTCTTGCCAGCAAGAAAAAAAGAAATCCACCAAAAAAAAAAAAGATTTATATTTATTTTGCTGACCAAAACGTTTGGTGCATCCATCTGTAACCATAACACTGGATGTTTCCAGTTGCTATATTTAGTTGAAATTATGAGATAGACATACTTTAACAGCAGTCATAGAAGCAGCTCTTCACAGGTTACCCTACATTTGACATATAAATGGATTGTGAGTACATTTAAGACTTCTAAACGTGGCTTTACAACAGATGAAATACTTCAATTGCTTGATGTTTCACATGGATTGTACTGAGCAAACGCACCCTTGAATATAATTTTAAGCAAGAAGCAGCTCTGGAGTATAAAGAATAAAACCAATGTGGCTGAGGTTGCGACCTTCAATAAACAGCAACTGGAAACATCTGTTTTTTTTATTTATTTATTTTTTTGCTGGCACAAAAAAAGTTAAAAAAATAAAAAATAATAATAAGCAGTTTTTTTTTGCCTGCCCTTCTTTTTTGGGGTGTGTTTATTTATTCTTCCATTGTTGCAGTTGACGTGGAAAGAACACCTGTGCAGTGTGTCCAGTGTAACGACACACTTAAGGCAAAGTGTGACTCTGTGGGCGCTGCACAGTTTCCAAGATTCAAACCCCTAAAACGATGCCTCAACTCAGCCTACATGCTGCTCAAACGCTCTGCATGTTTGGATGCACTTACCTGTGTGAGCAGCTTTTCTCTGTGATGAAGAGGAACAAAAACCCACACAGGAGTCGTCTCACTGATGCACACCTTCACTCCATCTTGAGGGTTTCCACAGCACAGAACCTAACCCCACACATTAATGAACTGGCAGCCAAGAGAAGATGCCATATGCATAAAATAATGTAGCCTATTTATTTTTTCACTTTGTCCAATAACCATTATATCCTGTTTATTAAATGTTGACCCTAATTGGCCCTCAACGAAGTCCCAATTTTAAATGTTGGCCCTCTCTGTGATTGAGTTTGACACCATGGCATATATGCTGTATTATGCTGAAAGGTGTCATTTTGTAACTTTTTGGTTTTTAATGTAAAAAATGTGCCGCGGCTCAGAAAAAGTTGAAAAACACTGGTCTATTTGACTCTAAATGGACCATCATTTACTAAATGAACATCATGCTGTATTGAAGAAGACTTGAAACTAGAGATTGAGACCATAAACTCATGTTTACAATGTTTACTGAGGTAATAAATCAAGAGAGAAGTAGAGTCATTTTCTCATAGACTTCTATACAACCAGAGGAGTCGCCCCCTGGTGGACACTAGAAAGAATGCAGCTTTAACACATGAAGCTTTGGCTTCACATTTAGGAACTGGAGGTTGCTGCTTGGGGAAACCTCAGTAAAGGATTTGAAGATATACAAAAACAACGAGACCATGTACAGTCAGTGAACTGACCTCAGTGTCTCCAGTCTACAGTGTGGACTCTCCAGTCCAGCACACAGCAGCTTCACTCCTGAATCTTGCAGGGCGTTTCTACTCAGGTCCAGCTCTCTCAGATGTGACGGGTTGGACTTCAGAGCTGAGGCAATGACTTCATAGTGAGTCTCCGAAAGTCCACAGCCATCAAGTCTGTCATGGCACAAATATTTGTTAGATGTAACGATGAAAGAGGACACTTTATATTTACTTTATGCATTTGATGACAATGACAAAATAATTTCTCATATTAGATTTTTTATATTACAACTAATTACAAAAATTGGAGGAAAAAAGTCGTCACCAAGAGCTCTACATCAGTGGTCCCCAACCACTCCCACTGATTCAGCGTTATTGTGAGTTGTATTTATTTATGCATTTTATATTTGTTTTCATGCCGGTCGTATCATTTTATTTCGTCGTGTTTATCCGCCACACCTTGAATGCCGGTCCGTGAAAATATTGTCTAACATGAAACCGGTCCGTCGCGCAAAAAAGGTTGGGGACCTCTGCTCTACATTATCTCAAAGCAGACAGAAATGTGTATGAATATATTAATGTATGTGCATAATCCACAGACTATAGCTGCTGCTATAATGTTAGCATAGCCTAGCACGAATTCATCATTATTAGGGGTGGGTGAAAAAATCGATACAGCATAGTATCACGATATTTTGCGTGGCGATATTGTATCGATACACGGAAGCCAAGTATCAATCTTTTATTATATAAACTATAAACTTTTTGGCACTAGAAAAATAAAATCAATTGCTTTTTCAGTCCACTAGATGGTGCTGAGTTGTTTTCTGGTGAGGTCAGCAGAGCTCCCGGGTCAGTGTGATTGGTAGGAAGATGGTCAAAACAAAGAGAGACATCAATCGGAGAAAGAAATCAGAAATGCGCCATCCGCGTTACAATCAGACGTCTGGACTTATTTTGGATTTGATAACAAGGAAGGGAAGAAGGACATGAATAGGACACATGGATATGACTCTGTCGCTGTGTTTTTTCACAGACACAGCCGTGCCCAAGCTCTACAGAGAAGTGCAGCTTAAAGTGGCGGAATCTTTGAGTACAGCAGAAAGAGTTGCATTAACTTGCGATGCATGGACGTCAAGCGCAGTGGATTCCTATGTGACTATAACAGCACAATATCTCACAGAGGACTGGCGACTGCTGTCTCACGTTCTCCAAACTAGAGCAGGACACGTAAGTCACACCGGGGCAAACATGACAGACCTGCTGAATGCAGCACAAGAATGGGGGAATGCCGACAAAGACCTGGTGGTTGTAACCGACAACGCTTCTAACGTGGGCGTTGCCGTTCAGTTAGCGGGATTCCTGCATGTGAAGTGTTTCGCTCACACGCTCAATCTGGCCTCACAACGGGCGTTAAATCTGCCAACAGCAGCCAGGCTCATGGGGAGACTGCAGCGCATAACTGCCCTCGACGTCCACGCATCGCAAGTTATACTGAGTTATATAACTCATATCGTACTTACTTACATGTCTATAACATATATAAGTTATAGACACGTTTGCATTCAGTTAAGTTGGACTATGTAGACTGTAATACAAACAGTTCAGTTTGTCAGGTGCAACATTTATGACAGGTTTTTTATGACAGTTTTGGTCAGTCTGTCTGCTTGACAATCCCATTTTGCTGCAATAAAAATGATTGAAGTGAGATGAACAGACTGAAAACTTTATCTTATTCGATAAAACATGTTGACAAAGTTTTCCTTTGGGGACATCATTTGTGGTTGAAAAAAGTAAAGAATCGCAATATATGTTATTGCAATACTCAGCATATCGCAGTATCATGATAATATCGTATCGTGACCTAAGTATCGTGATAATATCATATCGCGGGACCTCTGGTGATTCCCACCCCTAATCATTATGTTGTTATTTTGGCATCGTTGTTATCTGGTTATTGCAAATGAATTTCAGCTAAATCTGTTTATTTTGGGTTCACACAGCTGTAGTAAACCAGGCAACATGTGTCTTGTTAGATAAAGTGAATACGTTCACCGAGCACCGCAGGATGATGTTATGAACACAACAGCGTTTGGTTTCCCACCGTATCTGGAAGAAGGGGTCTAGATCAGCACTGACTAAATATCTTGTAAAAAAGCTTAGTAATAGTGTAATAGATTTATTTTTGGTTTAGAGGTTATGATTTAAAAATGGTGTCATATTTAATCTCATTATGTACCCAAGATCTTCCTCATTGCCAGTGTTTTGGTTCATTTTATAAAAAAGAAGTACGGTTTACATTTTGTAATATCTTGTCATTTGCAATCACCTTCATCTTTTCAAGTGTGTTTCAAGTGTGCATTGGCGTGATAGTTTGTATTTTTGAAGATTTAAACTACTTATCTAAACTGATTTATTAAGTTAATCACATCTGGACTTACACAGCTTTCCTGCAGTTCCTCACAGCTGGAATGAGTCTCCATCGTCCCTCTTGTGAGGTGTTGTACTTCTCCAGGTCCAACTCATCCAGAACCTCCTCTGACATCTGCAGCATGTAGGCCAGAGCTGAGCAGTGGATCTCTGAGAGTCTCTTCTCCGATCGGTTCTCCGACTTCAGGAACTCTTGGATCTCGTGATGCACCGAGTGGTCGTTCATCTCTGTCAGACAGTTGAAGATGTTGATGCTTCTGTCAGGAGAGATCTTATAACTGTTCATCTTCTTCAGGTTGTTGATGGCTCTCTGGATGATTTCTGGACTGTTGTCCGTCCGACCCAGCAGGCCTCCTAAGAGTCTCTGGTTGGACTCCAGAGAGAGGCCATGAAGGAAGCGGACAAAGAGGTCCAGGTGGCCATTTTCACTTTTGAGGGATTTCTCCATGGCTCTCCTCAGAAAGACATCCAGAGATGAATCAGTGTTCCATTCACCATGAAGACTGTCATCATCATCCAGGGATGAAAAGAAGTCCTTCAGTACCTCTGTCTTCCTGTTTGTGAAACAGTGGAACATGTAGACTGCAGCCAGAAACTCTTGAACACTCAGATGAACAAAGCAGTAGACTGTTTTCCCGAAGATCACGCTCTCTCTTTTGAAGATCTCTGTACAAACTCCTGAGAACACAGAGGCCTCCGTGACATCAAGACCACACTGCTCAAGGTCTTCTTGGTAGAACATGATGTTTCCTTTCTCCAGATGTTCAAACGCCAGCTTCCCCAGCTTCAGAAGAACTTCTCTGTCAGCCTCCGTCAGCTCCTGAGGACTCATCTCATGTCCCTCATGGTACTTCTGCTTCTTCCTCTTTGTCTGGACCAGCAGGAAGTGTGAGTACATGTCAGTCAGGGTCTTGGGCAGCTCTCCTCTCTGGTCTGTAGTCCACATGTGGTCCAGAACTGTAGCAGTGATCCAGCAGAAGACTGGGATTAGACACATGATGTGGAGGCTCCTGGATGTCTTGATGTGTGAGATGATTCTGCTGGACAGCTCTTCATCACTGAACCTCTTCCTGAAGTACTCGTCCTTCTGGGGGTCAGTGAAGCCTCGTACTTCTGTTACCCTGTCAACACATGAAGGAGGGATCTGATTGGCTGCTGCAGGTCTGGAAGTTATCCAGATGAGAGCCGAGGGAAGCAGCTTCCCCACGATGAGGTTCTTCAGCAGCACGTTGACCGATGCCTTCTGTGTGACATCAGACACGACCTCTTTGTTGAAGAAATCCAATGAAAGTCTGGTTTCATCCAGACCATCAAAGATGAACAGAACTTTACAGACAGAGAGCTTCTCTGCTGTGATCTTCTGTAATGTTGGATGGAAAACATGGAGCAGCTCGAGAAGACTGTACTGCTCATCTTTGATCAAGTTCAGCTCCCTGAACGAAAGCAGAACCGCCAGACTGACATCTTGGTTTTCCAAACCCTCGGCCCAGTCCAGAGTGAACTTCTGCACCAAGAAGGTTTTTCCAACGCCGGCGACGCCGTTCGTCAGAACGACTCTGATGGGTCTCTGTTGGTCTGGTGAGGCTTTAAAGATGTCGTGGCACTTGATCGGAGTGTCATGGAGGCTCTTCTTCTTGGAAGCTGACTCAAGCTGCCTCACCTCATGTTGGGTGTTTACCTCTTCATTCTGTCCCTCTGTGATATAGAGCTCAGTGTAGATCCTGTTAAGGGGGGTTCCACTTCCTGTTTTCTCAGTTCCTTCAGTCACATGTTCACATCTCCTCCTCAGGCTGATCTTGTGTTCATCTAAAACCTCCTGTAGACCGCTATCTCCTGAACGACAAGGAGAAATGTGAGACAATCAAATGCTCAGACAAAACAAGGACAGAAAATCAGGTATCTGTGGCTGTCTGTTAAATGGTCTCTCTACGTACCTGCCTGTCTACCTGCCTGTCTACCTGCCTATCTGTTTATCCACCTACCTGCCTGCCTGTCTACCTACATACGTACCGGTCTACGTACCCGTCTACCTGCCTACCTACCTGTTTATCTACCTGTCTGTCTACCTACCTGCCCCTCATGTATGTAAAATCGTGGTGTCTTGTAATCCCATGTGGGCCATAAATAAAACTAATAGATTAATTAATAAAAATGGTTGAAGCCACATCTATGAATCATTTCTTGGTGTCTCCATGCAGCAGAGAGACATCTTACTTTGCACAGTGCTGGTCCCAATGGCTGTCTGCAGTCTAGATCTTTCTCCACACTGGGGACAGGAGGAGTCCCCCGATGAAGCAGACTGGTCCCAGTACGAGGTGATGCACTGTCTGCAGAACCAGTGTCCACAGCTGGTAGAGACTGGATCCTTCAAGACGTCCCGACACAAAGCACAGTGGGACGGCTGCTCCTCCTCGGGGTCATGAGCCTTCTTCCTGTCTCAGTGGAGACCAACACATACTTTATAACACATTTTATATTCATCATGAGGTGTTTGAAGTCACTTTAGAATACAATTTTAGTATTGTTTTAAATATCATGAATATGAATCAATATCTTAAATAATTAGAACAAAATCAAATCACAGACCTCTACCGTGTCACTACATAAAGGTTTATTACCGTTGTGGAAGCATCGTCTGTGGTCACTTCTGTGAGCAGTCTCTGTCTTAAAGCTGACAAAAGCTCTCCAGATTTGCGGATATCATTCAACTGTTTGCCACTAAAGTTCTGATGACGGGTTGTTATGACACATGTCGCCCGTGGGTGCAAAGTAATATGGCCGCCAGAGACCGTGTTTTCTGCTGCTGAACTTTATGGGAGATTTCTGGCAAAACTTTTAAACTCTGTTGACGAGAGAGAATTTCTGTAAACAGATAAGAAGAAATACAAAAGGAACATTAAAGAAGTGTTACTGGTTTAATGGACGCTGGTGTTGAGCAGATAATGTCTTTAAATTTCTCTCTCTGTTTCTGAACATCATCAACACATAAAGGGAACACTTCATCCTTCAGTTTATCACAAACATTCATCATCAACACATAAAAGGAACACTTCATCCTTCAGTTTATCACAAACATTCATCATCAACACATAAAGAAACACTTCATTCTTCAGTTTATCCCAAACATTCATCATCAACACATAAAGAAACACTTCATCCTTCAGTTCATCACAAACATTCATCATCAACTCATAAAGGAACACCTGGCTGTCTCCTGATCAAAGAGCTGATTGGCTCTTAGATTTGACAACACTCACCAGGTTTTGTAGAAAATCCTATTTTTCTGTGTAATTGTAGTTTTTAACGCTCGATTGTTGGCTATTAGTCTCATGTTGTGCAACAAAAGTTTAATGTAAAAACATAATCTTGTGTGGTTAATAATAATAAAGCTTATTTATAGAAAAGTGTTTCGCAGGTATAACGCATAAATATATATTTACAAACACACATGAATGAATAGATCCAAAATGAAGTCTGTGAAGTGACTGTTTCTTTGACTTCCTGTTTATTCTCTGAAGGCTGAAAACGCCCCTGCTGCTTCCGCCTTATCTCTACTTTTCAGGCGGGAAGCAGTTCATCTGGAAAGTTAAATTAACTTTTATTAACTTTATTAATTAATATTTTTTTTTCTACCAGATATTTTGGAGCTGCGTTTACCGTGAATCTCAGCATAGAGGCGAATTAACATGTAAGTGTCTGCTGAGATGAGCGCAGTGTTAGTTACCGTAATGTTACGTTCGCGCGCGGCTAAGAGAGTAATACCGATATGAACCGTTTACATTGCGCGACAACAAACTCCCCAAAAAGGTCCCAACATGTTCAAACTGTCACTTAGCTCGCGTTAGCTGAGAAGCTATGAAAAGTTTACCTCGTAGTGGAGCAGCGGGCTGTGTTCATCTTGTAGCTATGTCCCAATTCAGGGGCTGCATCCTTCGGAGGCTGCATTCGTAGACCGGTTATGTCACAGCGCGGCGACTAGGCTGTCCCATTTCGCATGTTTGTTGAAGACTCCTTCGAATGCATCCGACGAATGCAGCCTTCAGACCCCAGATTTGAAGGATACATCTGATGTATCCTTCGCGGCCCAGCACATCCCGAGATGCATTGCGTGCCGGATCTTATAACATCACATGTGTGTTAAAATGTTCCGTTATGTTACGTGACGTTGGTAACTGACAAGCTAACTAACGTTAGCCGCTGCGCTATTACAGGTGTTACGGTTCAACCAGGGACCCTGTTAACTGGCGACCTCCAGCCGAATGGGTCTGTTGTTGTCCTAGCTACGGCAGATGTTAAAAACGAGAAGAGAACACGTAGCTGTCCTCGTGAATGCCGCATTGTTTAGTTTTGCAATACAGTGTCAAACCTTCTCATTCAAGTTGATCTGGTTCCTCTGCTCTTAGGAGCGACTGCTGACTGTGTTTTAGATTTCTATGTATGCCTCTAATCCTTACGTCCTGCCTATCGTGGCGTAATAACACTGCCTCCGCATGCCAATTATTTTCGAATACGAATCCCGTATATACCTTTTAATTAATTTATTTGTATTTTTTTAACTGTGCTACAGAGTTCTTCTACGTAACACATGTTTCCACAAAACAGGCTCCAAAGACGATTATATGTTTGTTTGTTTTCATACCAACTTTATTATTTCAAAGGAAGGGGAATTTGCTCCCTTCCTGTTTCAACACATAAACAACAAGCAAGCGACGTTTCAAACTCGAGTGGACTAGTTTCCTCAAAAGACGCTCCAACGTCGAATCCGGTATGTTTTGACCAAAGACTGTAAATGGGAAGGTTTGACGCTGTATTGCAAAACTAAACAATGCGGCATTCACGAGGACAGCTACGTGTTCTCTTCTCGTTTTTAACAGCTGCCGTAGCTAGGACAACAACAGACGCATTCGGCTGAAGGTTGCCAGTTAACAGGGTCCCTGGTTGAACCGTAACACCGGCAGCTCGGCTGCCTGCATCCGACCGTAGTTAAGCCTTAAAGTAACTTTTAATAACTTTACTTTCAAACCTCAGAGTTTGAATAATATCTTACTGAGATTGTGATGATTTTACAGATGATTCATACTTCATATCATGAACATAAACGGACCAACGTGAGCTCAGGTAGATAGGTAGTGAACCTGAAATATCACCTTAAGTCCGGTAACGTTAAGATTAATTACACGAATACACTGAATTTGAGTATTTTGCTGATTCTGTTGTTGTTGTGTTACAGAGAGCAGGAGCTGAGGGGAGAACGATGGACAAACATTCAGCAACCGTAGCTTTGAATTAAGACATTAGTCCATTTGTAATATCTGCATTTGACCATCCTGTACTTCAGGTTACAGTTACATTAGCTCATCATTATAAAGCTTCACTAATAACACAACCAGTAGATCCTCCTCATGTGTTCATGTTGCTGTCACAGAGATGACAGTTGTGACGTCACCTTTTTATTTTATTAATTGAAATTGAAATAAGCTGTCTCATTCCTAGTTATACCATTTTGAGCCCTTGCAGCCTCTCACACGCAGGTGACGTCAATTAAGTCCCTGAGGGTTCAGGGCTTAGGGTTTGGGGGGTAGGGACATTGGGATTGGACCCATCTCTTTTCAGCCTCCCCCAGATCCATGTACAGAAGTACAGGTGCAGTCCAAGACACAGCTGCTACTATGAACAGGACTAAGGACTCATGCATTCATTTTCTTATTGTGTCATTCAAGCTGTGATTATAGAAATTATTTTACTATTCATTGTTTATTACAGCTTTCAATTGATAGATTTTATCATAATTTGTATACTGTGGTGGTAATTTATCAAATCATTCTTCTTATGTTATTTATGTACAGCAGTGGAATTATTTATCAAATCATAATTTGTATGATATTTTTAAACTAGTTATATGCAGTGGTGTTGATTACTGTACTGTATCTTTATATCAATGTTTTTCTCTCTATTCATGTGCAGCGAGGGTAAATTATCAAATCATATTTTTTTTACTCTATGTGTAGTGTTTTGTTTTTTTAAATAATCTTCAAATATTATTATCTGAAAATAATGTTTTACCTAAATATGTTCAATAGGCATTCACACACTGAAATTAACCGG
Organism: Pholis gunnellus; assembly: GCF_910591455.1. Lineage (NCBI taxonomy): Eukaryota > Metazoa > Chordata > Actinopteri > Perciformes > Pholidae > Pholis > Pholis gunnellus. Next base: position 3,429,500 of record NC_136539.1, read on the forward strand.
AGACTGTCAAACATGTAGTAATAGATTGCATCTGGTACAATAAAAATAAAGAAAATGAATATCAGGGCTAACTGATGGAAAACATAGGGGAACCTGCTTGGAAAGACATTCTGGAAAGTAGGTAGTCTTCTGATTAATTTCTTAAGAGAAGTAGAAAGAATAATATAAAGATAAACTAATCTACTGCTTCCCTCTCCAGACCAGTAGGTGGCAGTAATGCACCTATATGGTGCTGGTAAAGACGCCGATAAAATGCAAATAGGAAACATTCTGGGATTAGTGCACGCTAGGTAGCTAACTAGCAAACCGCTAAATGTTTCATCCACACCCTTATTACAGCGTAGGAAAGCCCAATGCCATCGCTAGACGAGTGGCAACTTTGTCAGGCTCATATTTTGTAATCAGTGTACTAAGCATTGGAAGCAGCTAGCTAGCTAACTAGCCAGCCGCAGCTCCAACTTCAAGTTACGCCCCTCTCTTCCGCAGACAGACCCCATTTCTTAACTGTCAGAATTAAACATCAATTCAAACAACGAGAGACAGAGGACGAATAAAGCACAGTGTGCAAAGATAAGTATTTGGGCTACAGCCATATACGGGCTAATTGTTTTGACGTTAGCTTCAGATAATGTGCTGCTATTAGAGACAGGTAGCTAGCTAGCTAGCTGGCAGCAACAACAGCATGGAGTGACTGCGTTAGGAAAGACAACTCCAAATCATTTTCTTATTTTAGAGTCCATGCTAGCCATTCGAGCAGCTGCAGCGGGCGACTCTCTAATAGCTGTGGCCAAAACGATGACCTCTGTGGCAGCGACGACATCTTCAGAACCTCCGGGGCTGAGCGCGTCAGCCAGCCGGGGTGCACGCACCGGGAGCCCGCGGCAGAGGCTCCAGAAGCTGCCCGCTGTACCCGGATACGACCCGAGCCGAGTTAACGACCTGCTGCTCCTCCGGCCCGACACAGACGGCCAGACTACCGCAGAACTTAAGGAGGAGAGCGGCAACAGACATGTTGTGTTTTTCCACGGGGACATTCAGGTGAGTGTGATGGAGGGTATGAGCACATGTTTGAGGCGTCTGTTGATCTCAGGTTATCCACGGGGGCGACAGACAGATGACGACTGGCCCGAGTGAGTGATTTCAATCACCTAAAATAGTTCCGTTCACAATGAACACAGACGGGTAAATAAAACCCTGAACAAGGAGATAATGGCCGGTTGGAATCCAGAGATGTATGGTCGGTTCATCCCCGTGCTCCCTCTGAACGCCAATGTTATTTAAATGCGTAAACCACACCAACTAAACGATTTAATCCTTGACCAAACTTAACAAATACACACACTATAACAAATCACAACGACTCACTGAGAAATCTATAAAACGATGGATTATGGTATTATTATGACATTGTATTTAAGATTTTCTATTTTGAGTTGGAGTAGTTTTAAAGTGATTGAAGTGCCTTTACAACAACAACCACCACATGGCTCACTCACGTGAGATCTAAACGCCATGTGACATTTACAGGGTAAGGGTCATGTATTTTTACAGATGTAAAAAAAAAAAATCTTGATGAGGTGCACTTCCTCTACTTAATCCACCTTTATCTGTGAGTTGGATCGTAGTTGTGGAAGAAACACGCGGGTGATTTGAATAAATTGAACAAGGTTTTTCTGAGTCACAGCTGAAAATGACCAGACTGCAATGCCCAGAAATCCACTGTGTGATGAGTTTGTGTGTAGGGATTTCAAACCATTCGACACCACACTGTAATAATATTCCATTCATAGGACCCGAGTAAACATCTCAGGCATTCAGTATTTTGAAGCTTTTTTGCTACCGTCCACAGAGTAGTGTTGAAATATAAGTCATCACTGGTCATCTTTGTCTTGTTATGTTAGAAACCACAAAACAGTCCGGTTAAATACATACTTTTGAACAACCATCTTGGATGTGCCCTATGAGAGCAGAGGACGTTCATGCTTTTCAAGGTGTTTTTGAAGAGCAGAGCACTTAAAGGAAAAAACCAACTGTTTTTGTGGATGGGAGCACTATTAATTTCACCCTGAGACATTAGTGTGTGTGTTTGATGAATTGACAGCTGACCAGCAGATAAGAAGGGAGTTTCTGAACATGTGTGCAGTTGTGATTAAACTGCTGTGAGCAATAAGTAGGACTCAGTAGTGTCCCTCCAGCCTGGGCCAAACGTCTAATTGCTGCAGCTGCCAGATTATGCAAAACTGTCTCATCAGAGGCCTTTTGGTCCTTTTTTTTTTTTTTTTAGTAAGTGGAAGGGACACTTATTAATCAAGTGTAAAAAAAAAGAATAGTAGTAAAAGAAGATTAAACGTCAGCTATTTGTTTCCCTTTCTAATTGCTCTCTAGAATCCAAGCGCTGTCCTCATTCACTAAAGCTTTAGTCGCACCCGATCCATCCGTACGTTGTCCTCATTTGCAATTCATCCGCCGGCTTCCCAGGCAAGTGTTACTGTTCCCGCAGTGTGCTGGTGTCTACCAGGAGACGTTCGTATGCGCAGGATGCTGTCCCCGTCATGTTTGCATGTAGATCAAATGAATGAGGTCGCTTGTTGTTCAGGACCTCTCAGTCTGACTGCAGAGTGCCAAAGAGAGGCGGACGCGGGAGTCTGGTCAGACTCTCGTTGGGCTGGAGGGGATGTGGGGAACTATTTGTCTTGTCTGTCTCACAGTTTGAAGTCATCGGTTGTCAGAGAGACGCATCAATACTTTTTGCAAACATCTTTGACTTTTAGAGTCTTTTTTGGGGGAGATTTCTTTTTATTCTTACGTCTGAATTTAAGTGTTTGAAGGCCGAATATCACTGCCATGCCTCCTCCTCCTCCTCCTCCTCCTCCTCCTCCTCCTCCTCCTCCTCCTCCTCCTCCTCCTCCTCCTCAGCTGGACAAGTTTATGTTCCAACAACGATTGCAAAGATGCATGCTCTAATCATCACAAACACATTGACTGAAACAGCTCATTTTAGGGATTAAGGGATGCACGTATCTGTAAACTCAAACAAATGCAAAGTGATAAGTGATTTCTACATCGTATACTTCACGCTTTACATCCCGTCTCTCTTCGTGTTGTTTGTGGCAGAACTTCGAGGAGGAGATGGCTCTGCAGCCTGAAGGAGCCCAGTGGCTCTCCTGGAGCCTGGAGCAGGTCGCCCTCACCCTGGGCCGACGTTTCCCGGGTCGGCACGTTTGGGTGGTCAGAGCCGGCCGCATGTATCTCCACAAGTTCAGCAGCTACCACAACTTTGTGGAGAGCAACATGTTCGGGGCCCCGGAGCACTCGCCGTACTCGCCTGACTGCGGAGCGTTTCTCCAGCTCAGGTCTGTATTTCAACTCCTTTTCCTTTCTGATCAGCTTAGTCAACATACAGCATCTGAATTATCGTGACATTTTTAATTTGCTTTAATATTTGCACGTTGTTCCGATTGGTCAGCTGTTAAACACTTGTTTGGCCACTTGGGGGCAGCAAACCAGCTTTAAACACAACATGCTGTAACGTGCTTATTTACAGCAGTAGACAGGGTGTTTGTGTCCTTAGTCTTCTTTCAGCTCTGTTTTGGTCTCCACCAGCTCCTCAGGGAATATCTGGCTATTTAGTTTAGTTTATTTTTTCCAGTCATTCATTCACAATACAACAAAAGGACCATACAGTGATCAAAGTGGTTGATTCTTACTAAATCATCATATCAAAAATAGAATAAAATCAAACACAATATTCTGACAGAAAGAGGCTGAAGCCTGAGCTTATTGTGCATACACTTAAATCTGAACAAAGCATTTCTATAATTCGACCCAAAATAGCAGAGAATCAAAAACAAACCGAAATATAATAAAGAACCATGACATCATAAATCAGAAGCAAATAAACAAATCTAAAACCAACCATAATTGTCAGACCTTTCTCCACGGAGGTCAAAATAAAGAATTTCTGTCGTGTCATTCCTGTGTTGGCCACGCACTTTGTGTCTTTCAGTAAAGTTTCCTAAACACACATTACTATTTCCTCTTGATGAATTGTTGCATAAAGATTGAATTAGTGCTAGTTGTGGAAGTGTTTTCCTACACTTCAACACGTTATGTAATGTATGGAACCATGAGCGAGCAGTATAGAGTAAATTATGAGTTTTCTTTCATGATGTCCTTAGTTTGATGCAGTATTGCAATGGTTGTAGACAACAGAGTTTATGGTCTATTATCACTCCAAATGAGTTTTTATATAATGAATCATAAGCCAGCTAGTCTGTATCTTTGTTATAATATTGCGTATAGTGACCTTCAGACACCGTACAATACAACAACCCTGCCTCAGCTTGCTTTTACCAAAGCTGACGCTGGCATACTGAACTGCTGCCTGTGTAATGGTTATAGATAGATAGATGTAAACGTTATTCATCCCCAGGGGGAAATTTGTTTGTAGCAGCTGCAAGTTACAGAGTAGAATAAAATATGAAGTATGGAAATGCACAATATAATAACAGAGCAGATATTGAATTTGAAGAAATAAAAAAATAAGATAAAATAGAATAAAAAGTAAAAATGCAACAAAAAAAAATCACAGTATATACAATGAATTAGAATGGTATAATAACAATTAGGTAAGCTAAACAAACTGAACAGTAGTGCAAGGATCGCTAACAACAAGCAACAACCATGTAGCGTTGTCATTTGAAGGATGATGATCTGGCCAGAGGTGATTTATTAAACAGTATCTACAGTAAACCGTCTGCATTCTTAGTGCATCAGTCTTAAAGACTTCTGCATTTCCAGAGTCTGAAACGGACTCTGACTGAGAGACGCAGAAGAGGGCGTCTGCTAAAATGACCACTGAGTAGAATCCTCGCCTCTGAGGAAAATGAGTGTTTACTGCGTGGTGACTGCATTGTGAGTGTTAGCGTTTCTGACGGCAGGGCCCTGCTGAGCCACGGCATGGAGCGAGCCAACCTACCGAACCCCCCTCGGCCCTCCCTGACCCTGGTGGGCTTCAGCAAAGGCTGCGTGGTGCTGAACCAGATGGTGTACGAGCTGGCCGGGGCCCGAGCGGACCTGCAGATGTCGCACTTCGTCGAGGGCGTCTCGGACATGTACTGGCTGGACGGCGGGCACCCGGGAGGCAGCGAGACCTGGGTGACCAACCAGCAGGCGCTGAAGGAGCTCGCCACCAGCGGGGTGTCGGTCCACGCCCACGTGACCCCTTACGAGGTGTGCGACCCCATGCGGGCGTGGGTGGGCCGCGAGCACGGACACTTTATCAAGACCCTGGAGGAGTTCGGGGCCCGTCCGAGTAAGAATCTGCACTTTGAGGACGAGCCCCCCTCCATCCAGAACCACTTCAGGGTCATCCAGGAGTTTTGAGTTTGCTTGTGAGCGCTTGCATGCAGATTCAGTCATATTTGCTGCTTTTACCTCATTTTTCTTTGATTTAAGGGCTCAGACCTGAGAGCATGTGAGTGATGCTGGTGTGTTGTACCTTTCACAGCTCAATGCACTTGACCCGACCCGTTTGAATGATCCGGGAGCTTTTTCCCTGCTCCCTGTAGCGCCGAGTAGGAATATGCAGGTGTGAGAATGGTCTTCCTTCTTAACTCTTCAGGCTAAATGGGAGTGTTTACATTTGATTCTGGCTCGAGCTACGAGCTGTCCATTCAGAAACATGAATGATTCATGTTCAGTTGGATTTTGCTCATGAGAGAATTCCTCTTAGTTTAAGGACTTATTTTAATTTACGGTATGATTTATAATTCAACCTAAAAGGTGCAATGTGTAAGATCTGGCCAGAATTTTAGATTAAAACACTCCAAAAATGATTTCTCCACAGAATGAGAAGAGGTCAAAGACGTCTTCTGTGTGGTGCTGCAGAGATATCTACTGAAATGAGCATGCTAGCCAGCTAGCCACCTGTCCCGTCCTGTCTTCTAACACCCCTTGTACCTAATCTTCTGGCCACTCAAAGCGCTTTAACCCTTTTCATTCACACACTTCAGCAGCAGCTAGCATTCAGCCAGCACTAAACCCCGGCACACGGGGGTCTGGTGGAGCGCTGGGTCTAATCTTTGTATTGGCAGCAACAGAGAGTTTGCTGATCCAGCAGGGAGTCATGGTGGTCCCTTCCATCTGCTGAAGCTAACCACTGACTGGAAGCTCCGTCTACCGGACAAGTGAGGACCAAACAAAAATGAGTTGTTTTCTTGTTTCTGCAGAATCTATCAAAGCTAAATGAAGCGTACAGCCCCGGTCAGTGTCAGTGTTTCCCTGCTGTTAGTTTTAGAATGAATGACTGTACATGTAGAGTGGACCCAGTGGTAGAGGTGAAATGCTTCCCCCCTATTTGTTTGGAGCAGGTTGCCAGGTTCTACACATTGCACCTTTTTAAAGGATATTTGGCTGAAGCAGAACAGCATATTACGTTGTGTTGAAACCGGCACTTGTTTTAGACGCGTGAATGTCTGAACTTGACTCGACAGAGTCGGGCTCAGACTTCATCAGTTGGTCTCTCAGTAGTGATTCTTCATTGTATTCAAATGTTTACTCAAGAGTTCCATTATCATTCCTTCAGTTTGATCCCAATAGTGGATCGTCCAATCATTTATAAGAGCTTTTTGTTTAAAATGTCGCACAGCTGCACTCTTTGGGGGAAAAAGAACAGTTGACAACATAATCTAACCTCAAGGGCCATCTAGTAGCTGTTCTGGAGCTTTCAGTCCTATCACATGGTCTTTACATTGAAGTCCATCCGCTGATGATCATGTGGACCTCGAGGAGACATTTTGTCAACTGTTTTCAAGTTAATGTTTCAATGCAACGTCTACATTCTATGACATCCCGGCTCATTTCTTCATAACAAACTTATTACATATCACTAAGCACTTGCTGTCTCTTTGATTGGATCTTTTTCTCCCAACACATTTCACAGTTTGGGTTTTGACAGCATATCGAATGACCTTATAAATAAACAATTGTTTTAACCAAACAAACATCTGTTTTGTTAAAATGAAATAAGTTGGGAAGATGTATTTACTAGAATGTACATTTTCTGGTCAGGTTTTTTTCTCTGTGGAAGAAATGCATTATTTATAATGAACATTGTTTATTGAAATGTGTGAAAACTCTCCTCGCTGCTGTGGGAATGTGTGTTCATATCTCTGTGATGTATGATCTCTGTATGCTGACATAGCATCTTTGCACTACGCTGCTGATGGCTGAAACTCATCTTGCTGAATGTAACTTCAGATCATTCCATAATATTTACTACTTGTATGTTTAAAGGAGGACGACATGTAAGATGGCATTCTTAAGGTGTAAAGCAAGTGCACACCCAAGAGAAGATGCATTATTTAGAATCAAGTGCTGGCTAATTTGTCGCCCTGTTGACTGTTAACCAATGATGGAGAGAATGCAACAGAGAAATGTTTGTCTCCAGTTGAAAGGGATAGTACGGATGTTTTCCAGTGTGGTTGTATGAGGTACTTCTCCATAGTCAGTGTGTTAGCTACCAGCACAGGGAGACATCAACAAAAACACATCAAATACTCCATCAGGTATTTTCTACAACCTTTAATGAGCTTTTCCAGTTTGCTTGGTGATGCCTACATATTAGCCTGCAGTTGATCAGAATACAATTAGGATCAAAAAAGAGAATATAAAATGCAAAATAAACATACATCTCTGAAACATGTATTTGCTTGTGGCTGGTTTGCCTGTAACCCACAGTATCTGTGGGCAGGAGCGTAGGGTGACATCAGCGGCCTGATGCTGATGCTGCTCTGCTTCTGGAGGATGAAGGCGGAGCTTCTCCTGCCCACGACAATGAGCACTCACACACACAGAGGCCACGGGCGACTAGCCGCTGGAATGCACCCGGTACAATAGCTGTACTAAACAACAGAATCACCACCACACAGAGGTCATGTTCAAGAGACGAGACGGGACGACGGCGGCAAACACGAGCCGCTCTATGCGACTTTGGAGCGTTCCGTCATCCTGAGAAGTGAGAGCCCGACATCACCGCACTGCAAAACAAATCCATCTCCTCTCACGCTTTCAGCTACTCGTCAAGTCTTCAAACTTGTTTTACAGATGACACATAACAGGAAAGAGGAACCATCACTCGATTCTGTACAACTGAGCTTGAGAAATGTAGACACGAGTAACTTCCTGTGTTGAGAGATTATTTCAAGACACCGTCACCTGTTTGGAGACGTATTGGAACAAGTAGTTGACTGACTGAACATACTTGAGTCATGAGATGAAGTAAGAGTCCAGCTTATTTCCTTGTACAGTAGCAAAAGAGATGCAGCGGCCATAATCACCTGACTCTCACACAGATGTTCTTTCCAGCTGACTGGAGAATACAATTCTTACAAGCCGATGGGGAATCTGCCGACTCAGTGAAATTAAATTACTTTGTCGAGATGAATATCTTTTACAGTGTGTTGTTCCAGTTTTCAAGGATGACAGCATACAGATGAGAGCATGGCCGTGGCTGGAGACACCCATCTCCCACACAAAGGCCATTGTACCAGCCGGTGACAAGAAGAAAAACAACAACGTGGTCTTATTCTGCTCGACACCTCGGAACACAAAGAGGAATGTTTCACTGGAGGTTAAGAGCAGTTTAGTTTCTTTCATTCTGTGACCAACAGATGGCCGATCCTGTGAATCAATAGCACCTTGTATTTTCACATTAGACAGTGGTTCTGTCTCATCCGTCTCTTTCTAAAACCATCACTCCCACTTTCTGGTCCCTCAAATCATTTCATGCCTACATATCCTATCACGCAGCGTCACAACTCCAAGCAGCAGTTATGACCTTTCAAACTATCACTTCAGCCACTTCTTCCACCACCGACACAGGTCCAGTATTTACTCATCTTCCTCTGGACTCCGGTCTCGCTTTACCTCCCAGTATCACCTTCATCTCATCTTCCAATCCACTACAGTCCAACATTTCCATTTATTATCCAGCACACTGTGACCACAGCAGCTTGTTTTAAATAACACCGTAATCATCCTCTCCCGCCACAATCAACTCTTCCTTATAAGACGCGTTATTTACATCAAAACATAGAGTAGCACATAAATAATAATAATAATAATAACAACAGGCCCTAGAATAACATTAAGAATACAACACAAAGTGAGCAGAGAGCGAGCAGCATGCCCTGAGATGAACACAAAGGACACTGAATGGCTTCAGGGCGAGGGACTGAAACACAGCGTCATGAGTAGTTTTCCGTTTGCTGATCAGTATATCATATGTGTGCTTATGAATTAAATGCTGAAATAAAGCTTCTCTTCTTCCGGCTAACAAAGAGGAACCTGCAGCTCGCTGAGGAAATCATAGAGTAAGTGCAGGTGTGGCATGTGAACGACTGCGGGAGTCACAGGCTTCTTCCTGCTGCTTTGTTTCTCAGCCGGTCCCGTTTTTAAGTTTCTATCTCACTACAGAAGGATGCCATGAGGACGTGTTGCTGGTGTGAAACCGTGTTCTGTCAATGTCTGTACATGTGGGAGGCTTTCTTCAGAAGGAGACTATGCTAAGGTTGGACCTATTAAAACTGAGTTCTATCTAAAACCCTGAGCTAAAATCTGAATTATTGCAGACATATAAAACACGTCAGTAATAAGTAATGTGCTTGTGTGTAGTTCAGCCCCTCTGCTGCTCGTCTTTAAGTCAGCTTGGATGTGAAATACAGAGAGACGGAGCTATGACATAAAGACAGCAGCGTGTTTGATCCACTTTCACTGAAATAGTGACGGAATGACCCAAACAAAGCCCGACACCGGAGTGAAAAGGGTTACCGTGATGCTGTGCAGCTGCCTCTGATTCTCTTCAACACGCAAACCAGGACGTCATCACACTTCCTCACTGCAGAGGTGCCGATCTCGATGTCACACTAAGACTTAAGGCAGAGCGCTGTGAACTTGAAAAAGATCGATTTTAAATGCATGAGAGAGGTATTGCATAGAAACCCTCCACACTAGCCTTCATCAGCACAGGAAGAACAGAGTGGGGCTGATGCAGCGCTTTGAAACTACCAGAGATTTCAACAATGAAAGGAATTAAATACTTCAGGTTAAACACACTGCATTAATTGAGACATACTGTACACATTTTCACACTTCTTTTTTCAAACAGCGATGGATCAGAGACAGATCTCACAATTTAGCTGGTTATCTTTGGTCTGAGTGGTCCATCTTGGAATTTAGCAAATTAGTGAGATACATATACTTTTGAGTGGTGACAGCTGGTTTTCTGGAGGCTTTAAAAGAAATTAAGAGCTCACAGGGGAGAAGCCCCCCCTGGCCTCACACTTCGATTCTTCCCAGTTTTCGTTTTGCTTATTTATTTATTTTTCAAAAGTCGCCGTCTCCAGCGGCAGGCCTTTCCTCGTCGAAGCGGAACTTTTTTGCATGCGAGTGGGGCGACTCCAGGAAGTTCTCCTTGTCTTCGGGGTCCTCGGGTGGGGCTGTCCACTTGATGCCGCAGCTCCTTTCGCGGACGGTGCGGGTGGTGGGGGCCGGCTCGGGGCTCAGACAGAGCTGCCACAGCCAGGGGTGACTCATGCACTCTGCAGCGCTGGGCCGGTCCCTGTGGGCAGAGGGCAGCGTTACACACCTGCAGGCCAACGCTGTGTTCATGCCGCTCACAATTACTTTCATTATTAAAGGCAAACTTACTTTTTAAACCTGGTCCCTATTTTCCCATGGTTTAGTGTCTTGGGGACAACAATTTTAAAAACTGGTCCAGTATTGAAGGAGAGCTAAACGGGCTGCAATGTAATCTGATTGTTACTCTACATTATGGAAAGAACCCTACAAAGAAATAAAAGCTGCACTTTACTTTTCACTTTTTGTTGTTACTGCGAGTCTCGCTCAAGTCTAGTTCTGAAATATTGCGTCCCATCCACATTGTTGAAATCAGCTAAATAGTCATCCGTGACAATAGAAACCATTTAGCTAACACTAAGCTACGCTTTCTGTCCTCCAACACAACAAAGTGACAACACCAGCACTCAAACAGACCGGGTCAAGGTAAAGAAAGTGGTTTCATTTCTCTGTAGGGCCTTTTCCATAATGTTATATAGAAACACGTATCATGAGCCTGCTAGTGGAAAAGACCACACATTGACAGTGAGGGTCTGCCCAGAAGGACTACATCGCAGCCGGTTTAGCGGCTTCCGTCTGCAGCCTTCTCCCTCAATACTGGACCAGTTTCAAAAACTGTCACTTAGGCACAGAAACGTGGGAAAATAAATCTGTGTGACTTCCTCACACACGAGCAGACTTGGTTCTAAAATAAGACACGTGACGGTTGGGCTGCCTCGTGGAAAAATCCTCCTTTTGTTTACAGCTCCGTGCCAACATTCCATTTGACTTCATTCAAAATAAATCACTTGACTGTGTTTCTATTCTTGGGGAGACTGAGGTGAGTTAACAAACACAAACACACGCACACGCACACACCCCACCCCACCCCACCCCACCCCACCCCACCCACACCCACACCCACACCCACACCCACACCCACACCCACACACACACACACACACACACACACACACACACACACACACACACACACACACACACACAACTCACTCTGGCGTTTTGACCAGCAGCTTGCGGACGAAGTCCACGGCCAGCTCAGACACCCTGGAGAAGGCCTCCCTGCTGTAGTCCACGTTGACCTGGGACACGTTCAGATACGTCTCCTGCTTGTCGTCGCCGGCGAACGGAGACTCGCCCGTCACCAGCATGTAGGCTATGACACCCACACTCCTGAGGAACACACACACACAGTCAAAACATGCACAGGGGCGTCTGAGGGCTGAATACCAGAGGGCACACTTGGGTGACTGATTTAGAAAAATATTTTTTTTTAAAGAAAAGAAGTAATTTTCATAATTTTGGCCACCACAAAAGTGAGAACACACGAGAAGATTCCATTAATTACCCAGAGTGTAAACATCTATTAGCATTTGCAGAGCTACTCTGTGGTCTGTGGCTCTCCTTCCTTTTCATTTACAAATCGTTTGGCTTTAGAGTTACAACGACACCTTATCTTTCAAATCGCCACAACGGCAGTTTTGCAAGAATGGACTCACCACAGGTCAGTCGCTGTCGTGATTGGCTCATAATTCAGGATCTCAGGAGCTGAGTGAGGACATGAAAGAAACAGTCAGTTGTTACTCAATCTCACAAGAATGTTGTCATTTCCTGTATCATTTCATACCTCGGGTTGTTTTATTTCACCACTACTGACGTTTCACGTTTCTGTTGTGTTTTTATTTACTGTTATTTGTAGTAAATTACTTTTTTTAAGAGTAAAATGTACACGGGAAGTGTGTGACAGCAGAGTTGTACTCTGATCTCTATCCACAAGTGTGGTGAATCATGCTAAAGCTACGAATTTCTCAGAATTCATAAACTACTTATCATTTGTGAGAGTTTCACCTCGGAGACCTACAAAGGCCTTTCTATCAGCATTACAGAGACGAGCCACTGAAACGTTGTCATGCTGGTGATGCCTGATGTCTTTAGAGTAATCAAAGCGGGGCTTTATGAACATCACCTTACCCACATACTCAGGTGTGCCAAGTATCTCTCTGAGCTCTCCGACCCCGCCCAGTCTGCGCGCCAGGCCGAAGTCTACGATCTTTATGTCTCCTGGAGGAGACAGGCTGGTCAGGAGGATGTTCTGCGGCTGAGAGGGAAACACGAGGTGAACATCACGCAGAGAGCACAAGCACTGGAAAGATAAGACGTGCTGAACTTTAAACTCTAAACTTATTACATAACTGGAGTCCTCTTGGAACACCTATTCAATAACGAGACCTGTTTACTTTTCTGTAGCATGATTATTGGTTTAAGTGCTGGAAATATACTGGCCATATGACACTGTGTCAACACTACTATTGTATCATTATTGCATCATTCTCAAGAGAAGTTGAGAACGTACAGTACGTTGCTCGTTATGTTTACACCAAACACACCGATCTATTTGGTGGTTTTGAAGCCGATCAGCATCTGCTGACAACTGGTCATGTTAAATTCAAATTTCACTGGAATAATTGTGGGTGTCTTAAACTTGCAGATCCACCTTTACCTTCGGCCTGGTAACAAACTCTTGTTTCAATGTTGCAGCACTGTAAAAATCACTTGTTTTACCAGTGCTTTCTCACTGTGCCCTGTTGTCAGCTCTAACTTAACTGTGTCATGAAAATAAGAAATTGGGGGTTTTGAATCCACAACTTCTCTAAAAAAGGGAATACGCAGTCGAGCACTCGAGGGGGAAGTTTACGGCGAAGTGAGTGAGCGTGTAAAAATAGTTCCCCTCGTCTCCAGCTACACTCATGCTACACTCATTTTCTGCATGTGTGTGTGTGTGTGTGTGCGTGCAGACCTTCAGGTCCAGGTGCACCAGGTTGCTCTGGTGGAGGTGGTGGACTCCCTCCAGTGTTTGCCTGATCAGACGGGTGATCTGGGCCTCCGGCAGCAGCTCCTCAGACACGCAGTGGTCAAATATCTCTCCACCGGCCGCACTAGAGGAAACGCACCGTGAATACCAGGTACACGCATAGAGACTGTTCATGAAGCGCTCGTCTACTAAGAGGTTCACAGAGAGTAAGATACCCGGCGGTTTTGTGACATTTGAAGCAGTTTGTTTGTGATGCACTTTCAACGCTAGAAACAGAAATATAGTGTATTGGTGGTTTTAGTGGCCGACCCACAGCCAAAGGGCCTCTGGTCTGATCCGACAAGTGATATTGAGCAAGAAAGCAGCCTTCCTTCCTGCTCACTCGCTGTAAAGCACTGCAGCTAAGAGCATCAGCCAAAGTTGACACAAAGCCCTAAAATGCTGGTGCAGAGTACAAAGTTCACCTGATTTCATTACATTTCAGATTGTTTTGAGCTGTCCAGGCCGTCTTAGATCATCAATGGGAGTTGTGCAAGCCGTCCTAAAGCGTCTCTGACAACAAGTATGTAACTGTGATCAACCGTGCATTCTTATTTCCATTCTGCCTCTCACATCCAGTTTCTGTCTCAATGTCCATGCAGGTCATCTAGATCTGGAGTTTCAGCTCAAGCTGTACAGCAATTTCGCCTACAAGCCTGATAAACCGGTTGGACAATGAGCATTACATAAAAAAACAGAGTGTCTCAGCTCCTTAACATTGGACAAACAGGATTTTGCCCATATGCAGGCATCTACAGGATCCATCTGCTGTTTGTGGTAGAAACATTGAGCCGGTGTTAGACAGATCGTTAAACATGGCGTCCCAACATGTGCCACTGGCTCTGTTGTGAACTCACTACTCCAGCAGCAGGACGATGTCGTGATCCGTCTCGTACGCAGTGTGCAGGTTGACCACTCGGGCGTTGTTGCGGGCCGTCTCCAGGACGGCCATCTCGTGGATGACCTCTGCCCGGCAGTCGCGACCTCGCCTCCTCTTCCGCAGGAACTTGGCGGCAAACACTTTCCCCGTGGCCCTCTCCACGCAGCGCCGGACCACGGCAAACTTCCCCCTGAGAAGCACAAAGTGGGAGTGTGGGTGAGGTGCGGCGCTTTTAGTCCGACAAAGACCAGCTTCATTCACAAAGTATAAAGATCAGATTAAATTATTCCTTTAAAAGACCAAACATTTAGTTCAGTTACAAGGCGTTGATTTCTAAAGTATTGTCAGGTTGGAATATATGGAATTAAGGAAAAAGTCCCAAATCAACATGCATCACAATAAATGTTTAGCTGTGAAGAATCTCCCATCAGACTGTAAGGTAATGAGGAGACTACATTTTACTGTTTTATAATGTTACAACAGGTTCCCACAATACTTTCTAAATAAAACAACACATTACATGGACCCATTTACATATGGCTATTTGTAAATGATTGCAGCATTGGGACAGTGGTGCTATCATTAGATTACATCTTGGTTTGATCATTGGGGTAATTGTTCATGTTACTCAATGCTGGGAGGATAGTGGCTATCTGCTACTACATGTATGAGCACAGACTCATCATGGCAACAATCCAACACTACAGAATGCTAATATGGGTGTTCATTACACATAATATTCATTTGAGTCTGTTGGTTTTCTAAATGGTTTATAGAGGACATATCGTGGAAAACTAACTTTTTCCTTTTGGTATCTGGAGTGCCTCTCAACCCTCAAACTGTTAAATCAGACTAGATGTGATTCAACAAGCCATTCGGATCCTTTTCCACATGCAGGCTCATTACAACATACCGGCCACGGCTCGAGAACTACCTTGGCAAAGGTGCACTACGTTTTTCTGGGCTTAAAGATACAGGCGCTAAGACGGAGCGTGAATACAGGTATGTTCAGACAGACTGTAAGAGGAAAATAATGTTTTGATGAATACTAAAGTATGTAAACATGTTCTAGCAGAAACCCAAAATACAAGCATGAACCTGACAATGAGCCCCTTTAACTTTATCTCCTAAGATACGCCTAAACAAGAAGGCCGGCCAAATGATTAACTCTCAAAATGTCCTGAGAACTAGACCTACATTTCACTCTCTGAAACAACAACAACATGTGGCTGATTCAACTAGCGGAAGCACTTCTACACAAGGCCTAGCAATGAAAAAAACTATTTAAATCCAAAATTAACTGCGAAGGTTTCAGACCCAGAAGGACAACTCTGAAATAGAAGAACAATGGCGCTAAACTGTTCTACTTCGTAGCACCGCCTGTCACTGTCATCAGTCATATATTGGCATGCAGACTTAGCTTTAGAGACACAGCATAAAGCATTATTCTTCACTTTTAACTGTAACGTTATTAAAGGAGCATTCCACAAATTCAGTATTACATTTCAGCAAACTTGTGGGACTTGAGCGAGACACATTATATTTTAAATATAATCTAAGCAGCAGAGGCCGATATATTCTTATAGACCTTAATATAAGTAAAGCTAAAAAAAAGATCCTCCTTAACCAGTAAATGGCCGCACCTTTAAACTGCTGTTAATCACTCTGTAGTCTTCAGGCACTGATGATGTCATCAGGGAGATTTTCTCTTGACAGAGTTCACTGACAACTGATTCAATTACATGCTGAATAACAGTCCTCACGAAAGGTCATCTTTAAAATTGATAGATTGCTATAATCAACTTTTGGCTACCAGGGGGAAACACATTTAAAAGAAGGCGACACACACGGCCACCATTGGCTAACATCTGACCTCACAAACAATAGAAACATCAGCTGTGTTTCTGGCCTCCTGATGCACGTCCACTACTCACACTAGCAGCTCTGGTTTGGTCTACACCAAACATTTAAGACTCTTTAGCTTGCTAGCTGCTATGCTAACCAGCTTGCTGCTAACTTTGTCTGTGGGCTGATGCTGGGCAAGTAACAGACATGTAGTTACTGATGACAACAAACACAACTGGAAGGTGCAGCCTGATAAAGAAATAAGGAAACAACGTGAGACAGAAACCTCCCACTGTGAAAAGTCACAGTGTAATTTTCAGAATACGTTGTACCAACGCTGTAGAATAACTGCACATGCCTTAAAAAGATCAAAATTAGAACCAGAAATTGCCCTCATCATGTTCTCTAAAGTGTTGCACCTCAGAACTTCCTGTTATGGCTAATGGCACACACACACAATAAGTGAACAGAAGTGGTCTGTACCATTTCTCCTTTCTAAGAGTGTGGTTTGCACATGTGCTCCTTTCCTTCCTCCTATTTGGAAATCAGAATTATATGGTACATGCTGCATGACACATCACTTCAAACACACCTCAGAGATCTCAGGGTGTATGATCATCGACCGTCAGCCGTTGCCATGGCGCACACACACACACATACATAAACACATGACAAAGGTCTACTGTAGCACGGACCAGCCAGGTCCCTCTGGCACCGCCAGGCTCCAGTATTTACAGTGGTGACAGATTACAGTACAAAGTCCAAGTGCAGTGAAAAGTATGTGCTATTCATGTTTGCAAATACAGAAATGAGACGATGCAGACTGGTTAGATAAAGGACAGGTTGAGGAGATGTGTGGCAGTTATTAGGTTTTCAGTCGCATGTTTAGTGATTTCTAAATCTGTGGTGACAATGTAACAACAGCTTACTGACCCAGTTTAGTCTCAACAACACAGAAAGTGTCATGTGCACCTATGTAACAATACAATGTATGGTACAGGCACAAGTATCGAATACACAAGTATCAAGATTAGACTACATCATAGAAGTATTACCTAACGTAACCTCTGAGATGAATATGATGGACATGTATGACACAGTCCGGGGCTCTCCTTGCTGCTGCATTGATAAGGCTTCCTGTATCATTGGCAGTCAGTAGTTGTCTAACTGTAACGTGTTATTCATTTGTAAAGTGTGGTCTAGACTGTGCTTATGAGCTATCATAACAGTCAATTGTGTACTATCTTGCCCGTCCGGCTAGACAAGTCATGTCCACACCAATATTCAATATTAAATTGACTATTAACAACCCAGACTCATTTTAAATGCTAAATGTACAATTGATATATATCCCGGCTCTATGTAATCCTGGTAAAATAGTGCACAACAGAACTACTTGTGTCGTTCCTGCAGACCGCATACTACTGAGGAGAACACCCTCCGTCTCTCTCTGTTGTCCCGGGACAACGGTCCCATCAGTTGGACTCACCTCCCGAGCTCTCCGGTGATATCGTACACGCTCTCCATCGGCTCCGTGCTGATTGGGGTCTGACTTTCCCCGAGCAGCCCTGCAGCGAGCCCGCTGCGACTGTCCAGCCGCCTCCGAGACATCTTCCTCTCCCGTAGGTAACTTACTGGTCTCAGTCCTGCTGCCAGCTACCCGGCTGGTACTACTGCTGAACGCCGAGTAATATGAGAGACGAACGGCGAAACTAACCCAAGTGTCTGTCTAACGTTTACACTGCCGGCTTCACGTCAGTTACATGTTAATGTTAACCAAGCCGGTTAACGTGCTACTGTTTAGTTTACGGTTAACGTTACCGACTCCGGTTAGCTTAACTGTCGCTAACTAAGTTAGCTCGATGGTCAATGTCGCGGGTTCAGAAGTGAGTTAAACCGATTTCCCCAATTTAAGCTGAAGAGGAGCGGTTAGTCTTTAAATCGTCTACCTACGGCTGGTTCCAGTGGTCCGCTTATCCAAACTACCGCAGCGGGCCACTATGAAATAGCTTAGTAAGTTTATCTAGAGAGTTTTCGATCATTTTCTTTTTTTACATCCTTCTGTTTGACACTTTGTCGACACGTCACGGCTTGGCGCATGCGCAGTACTGTTGCGTTTGAAAAAAGGGAGGTCGAGTTGATTTGAAACGTGAATACAGTTGATGTGTGTGGACTGTAATCATTTACTCCCCCACTACGTGTAATGGAGAATGAAGACAGCCGACCGAATCGCAGTCTATTACCAACAAACTATGAAAAGTTCAGCAATGTCCAAAATCAATCAATCAAAAGGACTCATGATAGGTCAGAAATATGAGTATAATTGTAAAATAGGTCAAATATTTGACTGTCTAATAATTCATAAATATGACAAAATAAATATTTTTATTTTATACTTTTAAAATCACACAATTATGAGTTGATATCTAACTTTTTACTTGGTGTTATTTTCCTCATAATTGTAACATAACATCTTAAAATGATGAGTCATAATAAATAACTCATATCTTTGAGATAGCAAGTCCAAATTATGAGATATAGCGCACATCTGAGAGATAAAAAGCCAAAACTATGAGATCAGCCAAATTGTAAGTCAGTATCTTATAATCGTTTAAAATGTGTTTCTGATATTGTTTTTATTGTAGAGTCAAACTTGCTTATTAATAATTTTTACTTACCATTTAGGTTCACCATTATAATGTACTTTAAATATAATACATTTAGTAATTTCACTCATTCAATTGGTACAAAACTCTTGTACAAGATAAATAAGAGTCATGTATCATTAATCAAAATTTGCCATTTGTTCTCTTTTATTACAATCATCAGGGTGAAATGGAGACACACACACAGGAGCTTTGCATAGAGTGGAATTTTGAAAACCGGAGACGTGTCCTGTCAGAAATGTACTCGGAGAGACAAGAGGTGCAAGTGCCTTCATCTGGATGTGAAGCAGGTGATCAGTCTTACCAGTCTTCTGCAGCAGAAAAGCCTCATTATGGAACCAGGTGAACGTACATCCTATCACGTGAAGCGTTGTTGACCATGCCACAAATCTGATGAGGTGATGGTCTGTAAGGATTAGGCAGGAGCCAGATGTGGGATGTGTTTTTGTTAGACAGAGATAGAGAGCAGGCCTAATGGTTGACTTTGCAAGCCCCAAACCTTTGGTACATTCGGTGCAAAATATATATTTATACACACACAACAGGACGGACATACATATACATTTATATACAAAGAGACAAACGGGACCGCACACATGGTACACAAACATGTGCTCTCACGTTTCACGAAATCAAAACAGCCCTATTGATTCATCACCGATTCATGAGCGACGAACCATGACCACCGACCTATTACTAAGATAGGCAGACCACGCACATGTGAAAGTAACAACACCTTAGAAACATGCTGCCGAGACACTCGCCGTTACACTGTCATAGAGTAAAAACAATCTATTGCATTCGCGCGTCATTCCCGGAGCTAAAACTAAGTGACTGGAGCACCTGTATTTCCCGCGCCTTGCTCCCATGAGCATGGCGCTCACGGTATGACAGTGCCAGGTGAGCATAAGGTCGCAAGCCTCGAGTGAGCGACCAAACGGACGACCAGAGTGACGCAACTTAACCAGCTCCCTCGCCCCCTTTTTACTGAATGGATAGCAATATCCTCATGCAAAAAAAGCTAGTAAGGACAGTGTGTTGCACTATTTCAGCATGCAATATCGAGCTATAACACAACGCCATCTAGGGGTTTCTGCCTCGGCACGGCTCACAGAGCTGACCGGGAAGATCCCGCATGCATTGGACCGGGTACGAGGGGTTGGTGGTGGTGGTGGTGGTGGGAGGGCTGGGGTACGACAGTCTGCCTCCACATCTCGCATCACAAGTGCGAGATGTGGAGGCATCTGGCTCTATTCCAGCCCTGCCCCCTGTGGTTTGGCTCCAACAGGACTCTGTACAGTAGGTGTAGTCTTGCATGCACCCCATACAAAACGAGTATGCGTGTGTATTTGTGTGCATGTAAGAAAGTGTGTGTGAGACTGGGGGGGGGGTCGTCGGGTCGTGCACTTGAGAGTTAGAGAAATTTAATCACATGCTTATAAGACAAAACTATTGCCTGGCATGGACTTGAATGCCAAAAGTTCTGAAGTATAATATATCCACACAGCCCTGAAGGCTGTTGCTTGTTCCCCATCGACATCGTCATCGCACCTGGTCCGGTCATTCAGAAAGGAGGGAACCACTGGTTCTTTGCTCTGAAGGTGCTGTAGTAACGACAGCACACTTTACCGCCCCCTCGTGTTGATATCTGCTTTGGGAATTTAAAACCACAACTCCTTAAGTTTCACCATCTTTGATTTGTGAGACCCATGGATCTGGTCTTTTTCTTCTTCTTTCTTTTACAAGGAAATAGAATAGCTTTCCTTGAGAAATTTCACTTTATGGTCAGGAAAACCCAAGAGGCACTAAAAAAGGTCCCACCATTGCATCCTGACCAGGTTCCTGGGGTGACACCCGGCTACTGTCTTTCAGCTAAGAAGGCCTAATCCGGTGCCAACATCAGAGAGAAGTCGTCCTCCTTCCTCGAGCACCACCTTAGATTTCCTTTCCCTCCACTTTGTGTTTAGTGAAATCTTCCTCAGGACACAGTTGCTCGAGGTTCATACATTCGGTCACTTATTTGGTACATTCATCCCTTTTCATAGGTTGGGTGGGTGGGATCTCATCAGTGAGAAGGACCTTGTCATACTTATGAGCGGCCATCATCTGTCTGTGAGAGAAAGTGCATCTGTTGCTTGTGACGACTGTGTGGAACAGTTTTGTCAGACAGGAAGCCTGCACTTCTATCCGACGGAAGTGTGTCAGTAAATGTATCTTGCACAGAGGAGCGAGTGCGTCTGTTACACTGTAAGAAAGTGCACCCGCAGCATCGCGGCTAATGCTGCAATACTGTGTGCACTATTTGTGTGTGTGTGAGATACTGGATACCTTGTTGAGTATATGCAGAAACAGAGCCGCATGTCTCAGGTGTGTCTTCGCCTTCCGTGCCCATGTAAGAGCTCTGACGACGCAGTAGTTGGGGGTAAAAGTCCTGACCAGAGCCTGCCGTCATTATCGTGACACAGTCCATAGGTGTTACTGATGATTTGTGACGCGTTGTCCAGCTTATTCAGCAATCGATGAAAAACAAGCGTATTTTCAGTCTACATACAATTTGTGTATGTTTATCTGCGTGTGTGACTTTGTGCACTCCAGTGTATCCCCAACTCTCAGACAGGCAAGGAGGACCAGCCAACATCCAGTTCTAAAATGTCACATCTTTCTATGCTGATAAAAAAAATCTTAGGGGAAACACTGGTTTGCAACATTAATAAAAACAAAATGTCTTATGTTGTGTGTGTTTTGTGCAAAGGTGATTAGCGTGTGTGTATTAAAGTTCCTAAGGTTGCAGCCTCGGTGCAGAAAGGACACAGTTTTGAGGTCCGGAGAGGGAGAGGGGAGCTTAGTGTTGTTTTTTGGAGCAGCTGTCTTGGAGGTGCAGGTAGGAGGAGGAAGAGGAGGTGCTAGAAATCCAGTAAACAAGCCCATTAACTGAAGAGATAAAGCACACATGTGGCTCAATGAACAAAGGTTACCATGAAAAGAATATATTGTACTGTACAGCTTTTCAAACCATTCTCCGATTGTCCGCCTCTCCTCCAGAAGGTGTCCACTTGACTGACTTCTATGGGATATGTGAGAGAGAGGCGGAGGATCAGAACACAGCCTGAGAGCTGCTGAGTGAAGAAAAAGCCAGTTGGGAAGAAAATAAATAATAATCAGCTGAGTTGTCAACGGGGTGGGGGGGGGGGGGGGGTGGTTAGTTGCCATTTGAGGATATTAGTTTTAGTTTCCATGTCTCTTCTCAGTGAGAATGGTGGATTTCCAGATGGATCTCTCTCCCGAGTTAAACCTGCGTGTGAGCTGATTTGAGGTCACTCCAAACCGAACGTGCTCGTTTCCTCGACAGCAGTGACCAGCTTCTCGTAGAGCATGGAGAAGGAGGGGTAAGGTGGGAGGTCCAGACGATTAAAGCAAGTGTGAGCCCTATGGAGACACACACACACACAAGAAAAGATGATCAGATAGATGTATAATATATTATGAATATATATAAATCATGAATAGTATTTTGTATATATAGGGCATAACTGTAGAACTTTTAAACCTCCTGTAATATCTTTTTAAAATGAATACGCTTATATAAAATGTCATTTCTCTAATTCTCCACAGATAGGAACCTGGACGAATGATATAAGGCCTAATATGCTTTTTCACCTTTTAAATAAAGAAGTAAATTAAAAAGATAAATAGTCAAAATAAAAATGGTTTAAATGGATCACCTGTGCCTTTAAGCTAGCAGGGCCGTGCTGATATACTGTGTTCATCAGGTTTGGTAAGGGACCATACACAAACTATTGCAATGACGAGGGGGCTAAATCTGTGCTAGGTCCATTATATATATTTTTGCTGAAGTGAGGTTGGGCCTTTTATCTATTTTCCTCACCCCATATTTATATTTTCATATCAGCCTACCCTTACAAGAATAACATATTAAAGATTTTTACAACAGTCACCAAAGACAAAGTACAAGTGTAATTAGCAATTGCCAAATCTGGCAATTACACCGGCTGACTGACTTAACCAGAACAAATAATAGAAAGAGAATAGAAAATATATCAGACAATGCCTTTAATGTACGACATCAGACGTCTGGATTGTATGAGGCTTCATACAAAATGTAATGATAAAGTAAGTGTGGGAACACTGCAAGAGAGAATGTTGAATCACTTAGATCCATAAAGGTTCAGTGTGTTTCTTAAAATTGACATATTCGTCCCACTAGTTTGTTGATTCCATTCATTTTCATCTGCTTATCCAAAGTATTCCAGGCATCCCTCTCCCCAGCAACGTTTTCCAGGTCTTCCTGGGGAACCTCGAGGTGTTCCCAGGTCAGACAACATATATAATCCCTCCAGCGTGTTCTGGATGTGCCTAGAAAATCTCTAAAGGGAGGCATCCTGATCAGATGCCCGAACCACATCAGCTGGCCCTGTAGGAAGCGAAGGAGCTGCAGCTCTACTCTGAGCTCCCTCTGGATGTCTGAGCTCCTCACCCTAAGGCTGAGCCCAGCCACCCTACCAAGACAACAAAGCATGGACCACAATCCATATACTGTATATAGCCCTAAGAGAGATTGTTGTGCACATTGCAAAACACACCTTTACAACCTATTTTGCAAACTCAGGCCAACTTTCATAACTGTTTAATCTTGAGTAATAATCAATATTCAATTTAGCAGGGGAAGGCTGATGTAAAATACAAATATTGAGAAAAAGAAAAGTAAAAGGCCCGACCTTCCTTCAGAAAAAAGGAAAACAAATACAGCACAAATACTGTACACATTCATCCCATTAAAGACATCCTACCTGGGTAAGGAGGTGATTTTCCCCCACTTCTCCACACAGAATCTGCGGGGTCCATTACTGCCCCGGAGAGAGGCGAATCCCTCGTAGGGAATGCTGGAGGTGCCTGTCACAAACTAGAGAGAAGAGGGCAACACTCGTCACACAATGTATGAATTATTATTCACAGTATGACTGACTGTACCTATGGCTGCGTGACTCAAAATGTATGTAAATTAGTCTTTTTAGATTTATATATTTAACTGAGAATTGAACTGAGGCTTCAACAAAAACAGAAACATGTATGTTGTATAATCCAGTTACATATCAACTAGATGAAAGTAACGTCCTCCTGCAGCCTCAAGTACATTATCCAGCTAAAGGCTAAACCCCCATCATGCACTGGTACATCTGCTGTGTGGTCAACAAGACTCTGCAGCGCCCCCGGCCTCCACACGGGGGCAGCCCGAGTGCATTCGGTCACCCGTGTGCTGTACCTGCAGTAGTCTCAGCCTCTGCTCATTGTTGAACCTCTCCACAGCTGCCCAGAACCAGCGAATCACTATGTGGTTGTCATGGTAACCTGGGGGGGGGGAGATAGACGATGATGGTGCATGAGTCAGATGAATAACAAATAAGGCTTCTCGTCCCCTGTTCCTCACTCCCCCATCCTCCTTCCATCTCTCTACTTCCCCTCTGTGATTTTGGAACGGGCGCCGTGGTTTTAATGTTTAATGGCCGGAGCTGTTTGGTCCGTCTCAGTCGATTCCTCTATTAAAAGATCCTCACACTGAGTCATGGCCGATTGTCGGTTTGAGCTCTCTTGTCTCTCGGCTGCTGGCGGCTTCTCAACTGTATTGGCCAGACCCTTAAAAAGCCTTTTAATGTGATCTCTTGTAAATGGTTTGGACACTGGCGCTTGCATGCTTGTGCTGTACACAATATGAATCACAATAATTAAATAGCAATAACTCCACCAAGCATCCAAGTGCTCATTATACAGTGCATTACAGTTAATATCAACAACCTCATACAGTTGTTGAATAGGTAATGGAAATATTTCTCAAACTCAAGAATCACGATTGATTGTATAGTGAGTGGTTAATGTGAGACCTGCAAACATTACAGGGATTTATACAATATGTTAGCTTTTTAGATGAACAGAAAAAAGATTTGAATGAATTTAAATCAATATTAAAAAATAGTTATTTTATCAAATTAAACTATTTTTCTTACCTTTAATCGTACTTAAATATTACAATATATTTCCCATATTCATGTCAGACACCCCTACAGTGGGCCAAACCATTTGACGTGAGTGGCCTGCCTCACTCCCATCACTGCAGTGGCTTGGGCCTCTGCAGTGGGTAGGTTAATGTAAGTAGCTAGCTATCTCGCTAGTTTAATACACTTAACTAGATTTCCTTCAGAGTTTCTGACTTGTGTCAAGTGTGTTGTGACGCCTCACTGCAAAAGTTGCTGTGTGGTACGAGCTCTATAAACTAGTGTAATAGATTTGATTCATCATCATCCACAGGCTGCACACATGATGTTAAAAAGGACATCGCCAGTAGGCCTACAGCGTCTGCTGTACTGGCGGTGAAAAAGTGGACCCCCCACTACTAGTCATTGTGTATTCACGCATCTACATTTGCCGTGTCATTTTGTCTTACATCTCCCCAGAGGTCAGGTCAGATTTCTGGGTTTCCTCCTCAGAATGACTGAGAAATAAAGTGAAGGAGAAAATCCCCCTCAGCAATCACTCAGCACTTAGAACATCTATCTACCCCCCCCCCCCCCCCCCCCCCCACACTTTCACCTACGTGTCTGCTCCGCTGCCTCCATCTCTACGTACCTCCTCTGTACTCAGTGTTGTTTCTCCAGTCTGCCAGGTCGATCTCTGCCGTGCCTGCAATCACCAGCTCCAGCTCCCTGGCGTCAAACACTGACACCAGTCGCACATCCACCACCTAACAGACACAGACACACACACACACGCAAACGATGATTACATGGAATAACATACTGGTGCAGCCTCTAATTTATCAAAGTCTTCCCACATACTGTACATCACATTGTGTGATGAATTTCAGAGCACTGACTAAGACAGTAGATCCCACAGTGATGCAGATGGCAGCAGGATGAACATTGTGAGTAAAGTTTCCATCCGATTTGTTTACGGTAAATGTTGGATTTGATTTGTTGATCAAACCAGAGGCCTGTAAACTCACAAAGACCCGGTAATCTGTCCTCCTGCCAGGCAACGGACTTAAGCAGGGGTTGGGTTTGTACCAGCTAGAAAAACACACGAGGAAGAAGCAGAATATTGGTGCCAGTCCAGATTACAGTCCGCTCTTGGTTCACTTTGACACGCTGAGCTCCCTCAGCATGTAGGACTGTGAGCCATCACGTGTCACCATCCATCTTCTTGTACAGTTCTAAACCGGAATAGGTTCTTTCTCCGACAAATATACTGCACACGCACGTCTGTCTGTCCTTACTCAGAGTGTGAACAGACCACTCCAGACATGCTCAGGAACCTCACATTAGAGCGAAACTGTGCACTGCACACAAATCTAAACATTCTCTGTAGTTTACAGAAACGGACAACTATTCCAAGTCTTTCTAGTTGAAAAGTATTGTGACACCAGATGCTTGTTGTTGCTCAAAAAAAGAAGAAACCCCACTACGTCATTGCTATTGATCAAACCTGTCACCATTTTCCCGGCCAAAATAATTGCAACTCACGATATGATCCCGACCATCATCGAAACGAGTTTGAAGCTCTAAATATAGCACTAACACTGTCGTCACTTTACCTTACACTTAGCTAAGAAACAAACTGTTGCATCACAGACACACATCTTTTTAGTGAACAACAAACCATCTTAAATAAAGTAATCATAAGGTCCCGCTGCATAAATAAAGGATACCTTTAAAAAGAAATGTGTGAGCCTCTTAAATGATAATTCCTGTAATTTAATATCAGGCTCTATTTTTTACTTTTCTACCGTGATCACTAGTGATCAACTTATTGGGAGGGTTTTAATCGTGAGCAGCAATAAAATCCTATATCGTTCCATCCATCCCTATAGCCATAATGTGTTATAAAGAAGAAAAATCATACTTATCGCCCTTTTACACTCACAGCCTCATTAATTATGTGCTGTACCTCATAGAAGCCTCGGACCAGGCTCTCCGTCTGCTGGGCCACTCCTCGCTCTATACGCCACTTGACCATGCGCTCAATGTACTCCTTCTTGTTCTTCTCTGACACGGGGATACCAGCCCCGCCCGGCTTCAGCTCTCTCTCGGTGATCTACACAATCACATGCAGACATTGCAGTCTTGAATACGGATGTATTTTCACCAGGCTGCAGTCACACATTTAATGAAGAAATGCAAGAAGACTCTTCTTATTCAATCACTCTCACACACCTGTCCAAAGACCTCCTCATTCACAGTGAAGGTGAGGTCCAGCATGTCTTCGATGTCGTTGTCCTTCATCCACTGCAGGCTCTGGTGGAACTCCTCGTCCAGGAACTCCAGGTCACTCAGGTCACATGGGCTGCGTGAGCACAGGCAGAGGTAACGCGGAGCTTGCAGAGAGGTCAACAAGGCACTGATGGGATGCCCTACTCATGAACCATGGCTGATTGTATGCAGGGAGGTTAAAAGGTTAATTAGCCCAAGCACAATAGCGCAAGACAGCTGTCCTCAAAGATAGTCAAATGTGAGACACAGCCTGATGCATGGCAGGAAAATAGGTTTGCCCAAATGTATTAAGTATCAGGATAAGCCATTCGGGTTGTAACATTAATTTATGAATATATATATATATATATATATATATATATATATATATAGCCTATACATTGTGCTGATGTGCAAATCAATAAAAGCAGATTTTCATGAAGTTGACACTCGCTATTGTTACTCCTTCTTTGTCCTTTAATATATGTTGATATTTCCCCATCACTATTCCCATCATGCATTTAGAGATGTAAACAGGAAGCTTAGTGTTGCTATGGAGACAATGAGATAGGTATTTATTGCTCTTTCTTAGCTTATATTTTTTTTACATTTTGATAAATCACCTGGATTACTTTTTACAGCCCCATTGCAGGAAATACTTTTTGCACATTCTCTTGTAATGCAGCATGAAATATTTATATATAGTCATTAGAAAATACTGTATGTGACTTGTATTACAATCTAAAACACATTTATTTTTGCTTAATAAATGCTCGTCTTTATAATAATGCGGAGCCAAGAAAGGATCCATGTCAGTGAAGAGGTTAAGAACCCTTTTTATTACATAAACATCTGTCCTTAGTGCAGACATTTGGCAGGGTTTGAGGTTGTTTGGACAAAGCTATTAATAAGGATGCTGCTCCTACTGCCAGCTGCTGGCTGAGAGGATCTGACTGAAACACTTTCATTCTCAGCACGGCCTTATAGAGTTAGTGAGGGGGATCTGATTGGAAGCGCTGGGGCCCTGCAGGCTGGTGTGGAATTAGGAAGTCATAGGGAAGCGGGCTGAGGGACTTACATGCGAAGAAGCCCCTTGTAGAAGGGCCGGGTGAAGAAGGCATCCAGCAGGTACTGATGGACGAGGGCCAAGCCCAGGATGCGCCCACTGAAGCGAAACCTAGACGCAACACAGAAAATAGAGGGTAAATCGTCCCTTCAAAAGGCCTGCGTTGAGCACAAGATGGAGGGAGTTCAATCTGTCAGATGTCGACAGAACGAGCGTAACGTAGCAGATTGATTTGAAATCTTCTCTCTGTGGATGCATTAACATTATGGAAGTTAGTTTGCTCGTGTGTACTTGTTTCGTCTATTGTTTCATATAGTATTTAACGAGCTAAAGTGAAATTTGAAGTTCACTTTCCAACTGAGGATGCACCAGATGGTGACATTGTTTATGACAATAAATACCCCCCCCCCAAAGATTTACTGTGAGAGCGATGCAGTGAGTCAGAACAGAGCGGAAGTCTGTAGCACAGAGACCAGCTGAACCAGCAGGGACGGTGTTTCTGTCCTGTCTGCCTTGAGGACTCCTCTAATGTCAGACATATTGACTTGATATTCTTCAATTTGAGGAGTACCATTAGGTTCGTCCAGTGTGACAAACAAACCCCTGAAGACTTGAATTAATGTTGCTTTCTTCTTCATCCAGCCTATCATATTATAGTTTTCCTGTCTAGTTGTCTGCCCATCCATTCATCAGTCTGATCATCCATCCATCCGTCCATCCAATCACTGTCACTGAGGCAAAATTGACTGGTGAGCCACAAATTGCTGATCCAAATTTCCACGCAGCACCCCGCAGATGACTTCTATTTTGGGACCGGCGCACAGCCGTCAGAGCTGGACAAGACGGACACTTTACAGTCAGCACAGCAGCAGACTAACTTCAACAAGCATACATCAGACAGACTGATACAGCATATAGACACATACATATATGGAGGCCTCACCATTCGTGGTGGTTGTCTACAAAGGCAGACATGGGGCTGATCTGGACAGTGTACGTGTCATTGGCTGAGTATTCAAACAGGCCGTAGTACGGGTTGAACAGTTCTCTGGACACCAGGAAGAAAAACTCTCTGGAGGGCCCACTGTAGTCCAGCCTGCAGTCGTCACACAATGAAATACACAAGCATGTCAGTAGGGAAATGAAATTAATACATTTTCAACCCATTCTCACTCCCATCTTGTCAAATATGACAGCCTGATCAGACCATAAACTGTACATAAGTAGTGGACGGCATATCGGCGGTTGCATCTTGTTTTTTTGCAACCAACCATATTTGGACTGTGAAGGAGTGACGTAGAGACCAGGTAGCCCCGCCCTAAAGCATACCCTGCTTTATGGTTCATTTACTAAATGAATAAAAATACATGAAACTAGAGATTGAGACCATAAACTCATGTTTACAATGTTTACTGAGGTAATAAATCAAGAGAGAAGTAGAGTCATTTTCTCATAGACTTCTATACAATCGGACGTCTTTTTGCAACCAGAGGAGTCGCCCTCTAATGCCCATTAGAAAGAATGCAAGTATAGGACACTTCTGCATTGTTTTCACTTTTCAGAGCCGGAGGTTGCCGCCTGGATCAGATGTAAAACTATGATGCCTTCATACTCCTCTAGCCTCAGTTTTGCACGTGCTGGGCTGCCTCTGGTGGTAGTAATTATGACTGGAGTAAAGGCCAAGACATAGTATAAAGAGCAACAAAGTCCAGATAGAGCAGAGGTTAGGGTGGATGTATGGGTCAAACAAACACAGTGTCCCGTGTGATACCCACAGTCGATATTGAGTAATTTTAACTTACATAAATGACTTAATTCAAGTAACAAACATATTTATTTTAACCCAAACCATGGCCCTTTCCTGAACCTAACCAAGGTTTTGTTTGAATTCACAACATTAACCAAGTGAAGTCTATCGGACTCCGCTGCACGTTGACAAATGATGCTAAAGAGGCCACTGACTTAGTGTCTGTATGTGACCAGTTGGGAATGAGAAAGTGTTGGAATGTTATGTTGTTCTCCTGAAATTACTGGTGTAGACAACAGTCTCAGTTAAATCTGGTGGTCATTATTATAACGATACACCCACATAACCATCGGCTCTTGTGCATTTGCAACAAGAAAAGGATACAATACAGTTATCTGATAACAAAGGATATAATATCAGTCACTGAAAAACACAGTGTAGGTGCTGCCTCTCATCTCTGTTTACAGTAACCCTACCTATTGATGTTTAAGTATTCCATGTAGTACATTTCTAGCTGCCTTTTAACGAGTACACTCTGGATTTACCGGGCTGTTGACAGATGTGTGTGTGTGGAATTGTACATGGTGAAAGCACTCATTAAAACTTCCCTGGATCAACGACAGTTGAATTCACACACCACACACTTGCACTGTCTAAAGCATGATAAGGTAGTTGATTGGGAATGCGTCTTTCTCACCCGTCCTCGCCCACAAAGCTGACGTAAAGTTTGCTCCGCTGCAGGTCTTTACGGGAGTAACACATGATTTGGTTAAAGGCGTCCTCCAGGAGGTGGTCCCTGCGTATGATGAGCCTGGGAGAACACACACACACACACACACACACACACACACACACACACACACACACACACACACACACACACACACGGTATTAGACCCGTGAACATAATAATACTAACAATATTTTGTATCTACACAATGGTCATGATTAACTTAATAGACTACTATTTTGAATTTTACAATAAGGCCAATGAAATGTACCGACATCGCTGAACCAAATCGCAAATTCGAATTAGTCTGTAATCTCTCTGATTTTTTGATTTCCAAGAGGCCCGCAACTGACCCTTCACTATGTTCCGCCCCTCGAACGCAGACTGGCCAATCACAGCGTAGCATCAGCCAGCTCTGACCAGGGTCCAACAGCTATCCAGGTCTGCTCCATAGACTGGCTACGCTTTTACACTGCGATCTGTAGGCTTTGCTTCTATCTCTATTTGTTTAATCTGTTTTCACTGCCAAACCTTCAAGCCTTCAAATACATATTGTAGACCCTTCTGTCTGCTTCGGTGTAATATTCCTTCAGGAAGGGTTAGTGACAGTGTGGGCTCCATGGTAACAGTTTGACGGAGTAGCAGCGAGGGAGGGGGCTCAATTGAATAAACCTAAAACCGATTAGAGCAACGACGGAAAAATGTAACGGGCAGAGATGACCTGTGGGAGGAGCATCAGTATGGGTGTAAATGAGTGTTTTGCTGTTTTCCATCAGAATTATTAAAAAATAAGTTTTTACTTTGACTGGACACAGATGAATCTGCAAATTTGCTCTGGCAATCCACACATACATCTCTTTTCAAATGTTGGGTTTAAACCTACTTGACTTTTCCCGGTCCCTGTCCATAACCTTTGGTCTCCAGCTTTCGATAGAAGTTCCTCAGTTTAGCCTCAAAATCACGCTTATAGGGAGCAGGAGCTCGGGCATTGGCTCGCTGGGTGCCTGAGATATAAATATGAGAGAAAGAGAGAGAGAAAGACAGAGAGAGAGAAATACAGAGAGAGAGAGAAAGAAAAAGGACAATGGTAGTCGGAGTGGAAAACAGACAAAGAAAGGGAGACAGAGATGTTTTGGGAAAAAAGAAAAAAGAAGGAAAACAGAGAAAGGGAGATTGAGATAAAATTAGATTTGAATGATCCAAAGCTTAAGCCTGAACGGGTAAGGAAAAACTAAATCTGAGAATTGGAGTACTCTATGCAGGTTAATCCTGGATTGTAATTTTGTATCAGCTGTCATTGATTGGAGAGACACATCTCTTCATCTGTCTGTGTTTTGGTTGAACAGTTTAAGATTAGAGGTGGGTTCAGTATAGATAGAGAGTGCACAGAAGGACAGACCCACCGACACTAAAGAGAGGAAGCGTGTGTTTGTGTATGTGTCACTACTTAAAAGGGAAAATTTGCCACCTTTTATGTGGATGTCCAATCAGGGTAAACGTAATCGATTAAAGCAATAAATTCCTCTGCAAGAGCAATATTGACCCAGAGAGCTGAGTCCTCCTGCTCACAGAGTGGGCCTACGTGTACCAGGATGAATCGCTTCTGACGCCCGAAGGTTCCCCCGTCGGCCATATCCTCTTGCACGACTAATGTAGTCTCACTCTGCTGCATTTCTTAGCCTGTACATTCTGGCTTAAGTAAATACCGCTAAATATCCAAATCAGCCAAAACATAAAACGTTTTCCACAGCCATAATTTGGGATGCCATTGTTTTTGTCTTTGCTTATCAATTACTTTGCTTTTTTCCTTCAGATTATTATGGAAATGACTAGTTTTGTTAAAAAAAAAGAAGGTATATGGTCATTTAAAAGTGCTAAATCCAGGGCATTAATATAGCAGCAAACATATATCATCGATGTAAAGTATAGTGGAGTTGAGCAGAGAATGAAGTCACTCTCCCTCTGTGTGTGTTTAATCCTAGTTTCTCTGCGCTTTGTTTTTGTAACCGGTCCAGCTGTTTGCCGCTAACCGCCGGCTCAGCCGTCGCCATGTTGAGAGCCGTGTGGAGGCAATAGGCCCTGTTCACAGCAGCCAATTTGACATGTAATCATAGGGTAAACACAGGTGTAATGGATCATGTTAATTATGGTCCCATTCTAATTAGTGTGTCACAGTAATTCCAGTGAGTCAGGATGCACCAGGGCTCTGGCCAACCTGAATGGAACAAGGCCATAACTAATGTCATTTATCACACCTGTGCTTACCCTACAATGACATTTCACAATGGCTGCTGTGGAAAGGGCCTCTCCCTCAATCAGGAATATGCTCTGAACTTAGCACCTTTGAGGACACTAAGCATGCATGTGCATGTGTGTAGAGGTTTCTTTTGTGTCTTAATGTTATATATTAGCCTGACATCAACTTGTGTTATATAGGAATGTACTGTGAAATTGTTTCTTTTATTTAGTATACAATGTAAACCAAACCTCACGGCGGAAGGTGTGAAATGTAATAAAGGGACAGAACTTAATAAAGACGGGTAAAGGCGTATCATGCCAATAAAGTGGCTGCAGACAGAGTGAGACAGACACTTACCAGGTGAGCTCTGAGGAGACGAGAGGCAGTAATTTGGGTGGAGCAACGGCGGCACATATGACATCACCTCCTCCTCAAATAGGCTGGAGACGAGAGAGAGGAACACACGCAGAACACAGTCAGAGAGGAACAGACATGTAGAAATCCTACATCTTAGAACAGCATAGTATCAGCATAGGTGGATCAAATTAAACTTGTATTCCTGCAAGTGGTGGAGCCAGCTGGTTATCTTTACAAGTGTCCATTAATCGGTCCGCCACCCTGACACACAAACGCACATGAACAGCACTCACCTAAGCAGCATGACGAGGTCAGCGTCGCTAGAGAGACGAGCCAGCCCTGTGACTCCCTCACTGCGAATAAACTGCACCTTCTCCCTGCGCACACACACACACACACACACACAGCAGCGGGTAAAGTGACACAATCCATTTGGATTAAAGGTTAACTGTGTGTTCAGTTTGACTGATGATGATAATGGAGGTGTTGGATGTGAGCAAGGCTAGAGAGGGAGAGAGAGAGAGAGCGAGAGAGTGGGAAACAATGAGACAAAGACAGGGGGAGGAAGGGGAGAGGAAAACGGAGAGAGCGAGAGGCATACTTGAGCGAGTGATTCCTGGCGAGTTCGGGTTGCCTTTCCTGCAGGATCTCGACGATGTTGGTTTGCCGTAGAAACGCCACTATCTTGTCATTGTAGGCTGGAGGAAAAGTGAGGAATGTGTATTTATATCTGTGTCTGCTTGGTCACACTATTGCATGCGCACATTTTGAGTCTGCCTGACCTACCCACAGGCACCACATCGTGGTACTGACTTCGACTGGAGCCACTGAAGGTGCTGGACGGGCGGGGCATGACGGGCGGGTTGGCTTGGCGAGAGTCGTCCACCACCTGTGACAAAAGGAAGCGCTACAGTTCAGGACGCATCCTAGCTCTGAGAGGATACCGCCTGTCAGGATACCCGTCACTTTAGCATGTTCTCGCCCCTTAAGTACACTTCTTATTTCTTATGTTTCTGCCAACCATTTTCCATAGCATACCACATAGATAGATCTCACAAGCAATTCATTCCAGCGTTGTATAAAAATGTACTTGCAGAGATTCTGTATTGGTTTTAAAAATAGGTAGTCAGCACAGTATTCAAGATTTCAGATGACTGCTGTGTATATCAGAAAGCTACGGAAGCCCTGAGACGCCACAAAAAAATGACCTGGTTATTCATTTTAAGTCTGATCTAAATTGTTTTCTCTCTCCAGTGTTTATGACTTCTGTTGGACGGTTGAAAAAAAAAAATGCTTTGCCTGGATAATCTTTCTACGGTCCTTAAAAAATCATATCTGTGAAACAGGTTTTGGCCGGTGATGGTTTATCTCAGGATCATTTCGATGTGTTTGTTGTTGTAATACTAATTTTGGCCACAAGAGGCTGAAGTGCACCACTACCTCCTGTTTGAAATAGCACGGAAAAAGAATCATGTTTTCTTTCAGGTGAGTCCTAATTTATCCATGTACTCTATACACAAGGTACATATATTGTGTTCTAGCAAGTTATATAAATTAAAACTCACCATGAATAAAACGTGAATGCTTATAGTCCTCTTGGGCTAGTGGTGCACTTCAGCCTCTTGTGGCCAAAATCAATATTGTAACAACAAACACTTGACCCTGACAATACAAAACAAAACAAAAATCACCCTATTTTTTACCTCTTTTAGATGAAAAGATTATGAAAGATGATCCTGGCAAAAAACTTTTTTTTTCATCTGTTCTCATAAACACTGGAGAGAGTCAAACTATAGCTAATCCTTGTCATTGTTTAACAGTCATGTCAAATTTGTAATTTTCTGTAATAAAAAGGGTTTTAACCGATCTCAAATATCAGAAATGCTACAAAGCCCTTCATTTCATTCTCTGTTGTGTTACTATGCAATACACAGGAGACCTTTTCAAAACCATTACCATAACCAGACAACTAAAACCAATAACGTTGTAGTTTGTAGAGATTCAAGCCTCTTGTTCTCTATGGCCCCTAGAGTTTATAGTAATCATACTGAGTGATGCTGTCATTCCTACATACACACACAGAGCTTTAGAAGAGATGAGTGGCAACAAGATAGAAGCAACCTGTCAACATATGAAATATTTGATTTATGAAGATTTTCTTCAGTCATTCCGGGGATACAGGAGGATATCTAGAAGGACTAAGTCAAAAACAGCTTTGTTTCAAAATGAGGTAATGTTTCACTCTTATCGGACTGGCATTGTACTGAACGCAGCACTGATGCCCTTGCTTGGTGAACTAGCAGGATAACACTCACAAAGCATTTTTCCTTCTTCAAACCGGCCTCTCTAAACATCGCAGTGTCTCTCCTAGCCTTAAGTTGACTCCAGGTGACAAGTGGTGCAGTGGCGGCTAGTCTCTCACCTCCCCTGCACTGTGGCTGCGCTGGCGGCTCAGGTGCTGGCGGTGGGCCAGCAGCCCGGTGGAGCGAGAGCTCTGGAGGGGAAGCCGCGGGTCGATGAAGGTCGTGGAGCGACAGTTGTGATCCACAAAGAAGGGCTGAGGATTGAGATGCGAACACCCGCGGTCAGGCATGGATAAAGTCCACTACGTGCACACAGAAACACATCTTCACATGCAGTACACTCAAAGGAAGGATTATAAAGACAAAACAGCAGTAAAGACCACTGGACAGCTGAGCAGAGATTACAATCGGTGGACGCACACGACCTTCAGGGTCATCCCAGGTCAAAGGTCAACACATACACACCTTCCCGGTATGGTCGTGCTTCATCTCCCAGCCGCGGGGAAGCTCCAGCTGCTTGTTGGAGAACATGTTGAGGAAGGTGACGAGGTCGCGGTTGTGCTGGTAGCGCTCAAAGTAATGGGCGTCCCGACGCACCTTGCTGATCATGTGCTTCAGGCAGGTGTTGCTCGTAAACATGCGGTAGGCACTCTGGGCAGAGAGGGCAGAGAGGTGAGGTCATCAGAGAGGGACAGGAGAAAGACTAGAGAACAGCTCCAGGCTCATTTCACGTCAATCATTCAAGATGGAAGACAGCGTGGATAATATTTATCCTAATGCCAATGTTTTTAGTTTTTTTGATCCATTTGAAATAAATGCTGGACATACTCGGCTATAACATGATTAGTGTAGGATCAATACTGCATACAGCAAGGCGTTAAAATAGTTCAAATGTCACTTTGCTGTGCATCCCTCATGGATCTCATCCATCTTATATGGCGCTGGAGACTTTGAATTGATTTAACTGAGGTTTGAAATGTTGTTTTTAGTCAGCATTCAAAAACGGCAAGTCACTAGGGCTGCAAAGTATTCATTCATTTATGGATTAATTTGTCTATTTTTAAATTAAATGAGTCTAAAAAAGTTTTTTTTAAAAGCCCAAATAAGGTAATGTCTTAAATGATCAAGTCACCCAATTTACAAAAAACAAAAAAAGACCTTTTGCTCCTTTATAACATATTTTAAAACATTTTTAATGACCTATATTGCCACATATTGTGTGAGCACCTGTAAGTAGCAATGCGGATCATTTTGGCTCTTCGCTATTTGCCCCTAAAAGCGGCACTGCACATAAACCAAAGCTATCTGCATGTCCAAGTACAAATGGAGGTAAGTGAGAAAATGACTGCCGTCATTGCTCAATGCATGTGACACACTGGTTAACTATTGCAGCACTCGATGTGACTCCTACTGAGCAACAGCGCTGGGCCTTACACTCTTACAGCACTGTACTGAAGCGTAGCGCTGCGTGGCATTCATTCAGGCAGCAGTTACTACATCTGAGTCCCATGACTGTGATGAGTACTCCGACATTAAATCAGTCAGAATGCTGAGTTTGAGAACAGTGTGTCCGCTTGAATGGAGACAGATCTATGTACAAGGCGAACAAGGTCAAAGGTGACGGAGGAGGACTGACGGGGTTAGAATGCAGCACGGTGAAGAAGTCGGGGCTGCACAGGAACTTGGCGCTGGGGGACTGCAGCAGCAGGGAGAGACGCGAGCGACCGCTGGAGTGAGCGACTGCGCTCTCTCGTCGGTATTCTGCAACGAGATCAACACATACTAGTCAAACCTGGAGACAGGGAGACGCTAACGAAAGCAGATTATTTCATTATCAACATTTCGTATCCAGCATTATGCGTCAGGGATATAAAAGAAAACATCTCCACGGACCACCGCTATTCTGAGACGGTTGTGTACAACATTTATCAGACCGTAGTATTTCAAGAGACAAGTCATTTTCAAGAGGTGAGTCATTTAATTGGGTAAATTGTTTTTGTTTTTTTTCAAAACGAGTACAGAGCTCCGGTGAACGACACCTCACATTTTTTTTTTTTCTGGAGTATGTTTAATGAAACCAACCAGAAATGGAGTGAGGCATCAGTTCACTCTCTGGTTCAGGAGGCAGGTCAACGGGGTTTTCCTCTGACCGATCGCTGTTGGTTATGGTCCTCCTGATGCTCTGGTACCTGTGATCGAGAGTTAAGATAAAGTTACTGTGGTGAAAGTAGTCACTATTTTAGCAAAGAATGCACACTTATGTACAACTATGTACTGAACACGTTTCACTAGAAGTCAAATCAAAGACGTAAAGGGAAGCATTTTGAGCAAAGGAAGATGAATAAATCTCTGTTGAAAGTCTTACAATCAGAGTTTGCAACTTTTAACTGTTTTTCTGTCTTTCATGAAGCATAAATTCTTAAATGTTAAATGGACTGTAATTGAGTAGCGCTTTTCTAGTCTTCCGACCACTCAAAGCTCCTCAACACTACATGTTCATTCACCCATTCATACACGGAAGGCAGGGGCTACAATGCAAGGGGCCACCTGCTCATCATCTAACCATGCGTCTAAATAATGGTAAATACATTTCTCTTCACAAAGCCCACCTGCGGTTGAGTTGCTCCATCTGCTGAATGGAGTTGGAGCGGGTCAGGCCCTGCGGGGCAGGAGGTCCGGTGGGACGCTGCCACGTGGTGGTCCTGTTCACGTGGTCCACGAAGAAGATCCTCCCGTGGCTGTCGATCCGAGCCTCCCAGTCTGAAAGGAAATGAATAATTGATACACAGTAGGTGTTTAATGTCTCGGGGGGCATAACTGTATAAATAAATGCTAGCCAACGATTAATGACAGATGATAACACCAACAGCTGAATATAAAGCATATACAACCCCTGTTGTGAGACATATTCTCTATTTTAAGGTCAGAAATCTATTTCATGATGTACTGTATTTGTGCCAAAATTTGCCTTAACAAAACGATAACTGAAAGTATACAGACATGCTAGTGACATGAATGTCGGTACCAGACTTTGTCACGATATATAACTCAAAATCTCATGGTGGCACTAGATGAAAATTCAAAGGATCACTTAAAACATTAGGATTTATCCTCTGGGGAGGATGAACTTCTGTTAAACCATGTTTGGTTTGTTGACCGATATATTGACTGACAGACATTGGCATCCCCTATGTCCCTCTAGTGTGGCTAAAACTAAATGCAAAACCTCAGATCATTGTATTCACGTATATTGTATTCAGTTTGTGGTAGTTTTTAGTCAGGGTCATTCAGTACTACATGGACACATACACATACAAACACAGATGCATAAACACAAAGACACGCTGCTACACAAAGCAG
The DNA here is from genome assembly GCF_910591455.1 of Pholis gunnellus. Taxonomy (NCBI): domain Eukaryota; kingdom Metazoa; phylum Chordata; class Actinopteri; order Perciformes; family Pholidae; genus Pholis; species Pholis gunnellus. Next base: position 3,468,440 of record NC_136539.1, read on the forward strand.
GTGACATAGACAGATGCAATAGACAAACGATACGGTGCATGCAGACACACACACTCACTGGGGGGTAGAGGCTCGTCCACACGTTGGTATCGGTGGATGTCATGACGCACAGAAGGAAGCGAACGAACAGGATGGCCGTTAACGTGATTGCCTGAACACGGAAACACACAAAAGACAGATTTTTTATTAATGCGATGAAAATGGTAGGAAATATTGTTTGAATGGCACTGCTGTTCAGTGAACTTTTAAGCAAACGAGACACTTTTTATAGGAATTCAAAAAATGTCCTCTGCAAAAAACACTGAGTTCATCTATGGTTGAGTACCTTCCTCTCCATCTGTTTCTGTGGTGGCTTGCTCTGAATCAGCGGAGCCGGCATCCTCGTGCGGCTTCGCCTCCTCCCCTGCCCGTCTTTCAGCCACGCCCCCCGCAGCCTGCAGGCTCAGCCTCCTCACGCTGATCTCCTCGACCACTGCTGGCTCGCTGGGCGGGGGGGCTTCTCCTGCAGCCTCGGCGATGGCGACCTGCCCGCCCCCTTCGTCGTCTACGGCGTGATTGGTTGGTGGGGTTCCGGAAACGACGTCTCCCCCGGGATCAATGGCTGTCTCTGCTCCCCCCTCCGCTTCCTACAGAATAAAAAGTAATAGTGTGGGAAAACAACAGACAAAATGATAATTATTATAGATTATAGACAGTAAGTGAATCTCATATACACTGTTATGCAGGGCATTCACACCTACTGGTCCAAAATAGTCAGTCAACTACAATGGCAGCTCACAATAAGAGGCCGTCACCAAGGCAACAAAAAGAAAGCTGAGAAATGTTCAACACTATGTTAATACGCATCGGTGCGTAGGCGCAAATGCAAAAAAACAAACAATCATCGAGCATTTGTCTAAAAAAAACTCTATGAAAAGTGGATACAGATCACTTAAACGTGGCATGATGGTGCTTTGGCAGATTGTTATGGTCTGTCACACAAACACAGCTGGGGCTAGGACCCAGTGGAGACTGCTGCTCCGTAGAATGTGTGCACTGTGGGGACAGTAATGACACTCACCACAGAGTGGACTGTGGCTTCACATCCACTCAGAGACAAAGAAGATTAAGAAATGGTATGATGACATTTGACAAAAGACACAAGATGAATCACGGGTCGTGACCATATAAGGAAAATGAACTCACCATAGCAGTCGTCACTGTGATTGGGCAGCTCTCTGACGATGAGAAGACCGTTTGTGGGGCTGTTGCCATGGAGCAGGTGTCAATCTCTGAGGAGGGGTCCTCACCAGGCCCCCTTCCTTCCTCGTGCACGTCCCCCTCTGGCACGGCATTATGGGACACAGCCTCTGTGAAAGGAGCTTCCTCCACTTCGGAGAAGACGTCCGGCTCCAAAACATCCTCCAAGTCCAGACCTGTCCCCACCTCCAGGGCCACCTCCACGTCAGGGGGTTCGTCTTCTGTCGCACTGCCCACGCCCTCGGGCTCCTCCTCCAGCACTGAGGGCTCCAGCCGCTCTGGCCCCTGCTGGAACTCGGGAAACGGGTCATCTTCATCGAGGCCGCCGTTGTCTGGAGGTTCTCCATTCAACAGCAGCGGTGACAGCGGCACCGGAATGATGTCATTGGCTCCGGACCTCTCGTCGTCCTCGTCAGAATCAATGTGCAACATGGCGCTGAGCCTTGTGTGAGTTGGGAAGCTGGAGCGCAGTTTGGGCGAGGCCGCACCCAGGGGCCTCTCACCGGGGCCTTTGGGGGCCTCGATAGCATCCAAGCCCTCGCTGAGTGACCTCTGGAGCATTTCGTGGCAAGACAGGCTCTCGTGCTCCACAAATCTAGCCCGGGCTCCAACAGGAGGCAGGTCCTTTGCTGGGTAGGCTGTGGCCCCGCCTTCCCACATGCTGTGGGAGCCCTGGGAGCCGGTGGGAGAAGGGCCCGAAGAGACCAGCCCTGGAAGATGGTGGGGTAGGTCCTCATCATCGGACGGGGTCCCTGGAGCTCCATTCATGGGAGAGTGGCCAATGATAGACTCAGGAGAGGCACCTGCAGCAGCACAACAGGTTGTGTTTCCATGTTGGAAAAGACAAATTTCAAGAAAACACACTCAATTTAAAGACTGATTGATTTACCGTCAGGCCCAGTCGACGTGAGTTCCACTTTGAACTGCAAATTGCCGCTTACATGTTCAGTAGGCAGGCGCCGACACAGGGGGAAGCTCACAGGCTGGACTCTGGACAGAGAAACACCATGACATCTGTGACATTGCACACGTCAAATTCAAGTCCTAACATCTGTCCTTCTGACTGAACTGAAGTTACATGGAGCACACATAGTGTATGTTCCGTCTGTGTGTGGGAACCTGCGTTCCACCTACCCCGGTATTTTTTCGATAAGCCGCTGCACAGGGATGGTGAGCTGACCGAGGAAGCGCTTGATGATCGGTCGACTTTTCGCAAACTTGTCCTTCACCTCGATGTACAGGATGTCCGTCATTAGTGCCACAAACGTGTACTTCTGCAGAGAAGCAGACAGACATATACACTCAGTATTTTATCAGTTGTGTGTTGCTAGTATATCTGTTTGAAAGAGAATGTGTGTAAACGAGTGTATAAACACGTCCTCTGTGTATGTGAAAAAGCATGCTCAGTGTCATGGTGCAGTGCGGTGTATTTGAAGCCCAATAAAAACGTCACCTCTCCATGCCAGACGGGGCTGGTGGTGTTGGCGATGATGGCCGATCGCCGCTCCTGTCCGTGGTGGCTGAAGATAGGGAAGACGCTCCTCTTCCCTGGGTGGATGGACATCTTCAGGTACGGGTCCGGATTGAAAAACATTCCCTTCTTCATGCCGGTGGCACGCAGATCTGTGGCAAAGCATTAGTGACAGCAGGCTTGTGAAGAGGAGAGGGGTAAATACTATGATCGTGTCAACATGCTGATGTGTTGTTGTGTTTTGTTAAGCATCTTAGTTTAGCATGTTAGCACGCTAACATTTGCTAACTATAGCACAACTGAACACAAAGTACAGCTGAGACAGATGGGACTGTCAGTGGTTTTGCAGATAATAATAATATTTGGTCATAAACCAAAGCATTGGATGCATAATGACAAACAGTTGCTTCGGGTAACAAGATGCTACGGCTGGCAGCTCTCATGGATTTTGTTGCATTTCTTTTCGCGTGTATCACTGGAGCGCTTATGGCATATGACAGAATACAGACAATAATACAGTCAATCAACATCGGAGAAGAAAGCGTGGGGATTGGATGAATTTGTCGGGAGCGGAACTTGAGACGATCACCGCCAAAGGCCAACGACCCGGCAAGACCAGCCTGACCAAACACCACTGAAACCAATGGGTCGACTGCCCCAGGGAGGAGAGCCGTGTGAAGCTAAGCTAACCCAGCTAAGACCTAAGGCTGCTCCACTACCTGGCTAATGTTTGATTGCAGGCTAACCCAGTAACAGGTGGTCGGTTACTGTGTCCACATCTTCACAGAGAGCTTGCTCTATCGTGGCGTCCCGGGTCAAGCAGCACTTGACTGGCGGACCGCAGGAGAGACGGCTGGACGAGAGGAGGTGCACTCCGTTTACATCAATGATGTTTAGTGCACAAACTATTCAAATGTGATGGACGATGTTCCCTGATGTTGAATTTTTTATGTGAATATGTCGGCCATATTGACCAGAGAATTGTTTTGTTGCTACTGTTTGCGTTCCTCCTGATCCAAGTTTTTTTTTAAATGCACATGAATACACTATTGTTTAGTTTGTCATGTTTGTCTTCTGTAGAAAATGGGCTACAACTGCCTTTTCGTTGTGTTCAATAATGACAACAAATTATCCTTGAATATCTTCTCATGTTAGCACCTCTTCCTCTAAGCCCTTTTCTGTCTACCTATGGCCTGAGTCCATAGACTACTCCACAACTGCATCAGAGCACTAGGGCATAAATGTCTCTGCTGGTTTATTCATGTTTTCATCTGGAAGAATGGTAACTAGTGGAACTGGAGGCTGATAAAACAGCTAAAAGCTGCTTCTGATGCAACAAATAATTGAAACAAGCTGTGAGTACTGTGTTTTCCTGTTTACGTCTCATTAAAAGATGGTGATACCAACCGACTTCTTTAGAAAACTGATAACATTCCATGTATTCCTCCGTCGGGAAAGCACCTCTTTAAATTCCGAGACCACTGTGTTTCCTGAAGCCAGCTTTTAATGTTTACTCTCGTTTTCCCCCGAAGGACTGTGAGACAAACATGAGGAGGATATTACATCACTCAGCTAAAGGACAAAAGTCTGTCAGTGTTTTTGAAGGCTTTGGTAAATTGACTTACAGCTATCGACTTTCCTTTTCGGTTTGTTACTGAGAACAATCACACAACAAACGTAATCTGAATAGCAGTTTCAACACGCAAACCTCTCAACTCACCTGTCAAAGTAAAGCTGATCAGTTTTCGCGGATGTTCGATGCCCACTTGCTCTGCCAGGCCCTCCACCTGAGGGGGGAACAGACGACGTCACACTCATGCTAACACACATCTGTGTGTCTGTCCTACTAAATTCACAGGAATCTAAATGCTAATACAGGAGACAAGGTGGAGGGAATTATCTTTAGTGAAAGGAGGCAGCGAGTATGCACTGCTCATTGGTACACACATGGTTTAACACAGTAAACAAACGTCTGTGTCTGCCTGAACCACCTCCATTATGTACAAATCATGTGAACTTTACAGGACTGCTGACCGTTTTCAAAGAATTCTATACATTCGTGCAATAATTAGATCTTAAAATAATTGTACCTTTTTACTATTACTTGGTGTAAACTTCATGTTTAATTTTAACCATGATAATACCAAGCCTGAGAGTCAGAGTGCCTGAATCTCAAACTGATTCTCACACACCCAAAATCACACAACCTTGCACTTCTATCTTTGTGAGGACACTCAGTGACATATTGCATTCTGTAGCATCTTACCCTAACCCTAACCATCACTACTAACTGCCTGATTCTAAACCTAAACCCGTTCTAACCCGAACCCTCACACAGGCTTCTGGAGGTCTATCTTAAAGTGAGGACTGGCCAAAATGTCCACAATCGGAAAGTCTCAAACTCGAATTGGTCCTGCAGATATCTGCAAGCATGCACGCACACACGCACACACACACACGCACACCATCACACACACACAGACCAGGACTGCAGGGTTCTTCACTGTGATGCAGGGGGTCGTGGCTCTCAGGGCTCCGCTCACTCCATGGTAGTACTTGAAACAGATCTTAGTCTCAGCTGCAGAGGAAGCAGCAAAGAGTTATGGGATGTCGAAGTAGTGCAAACGTTATCTACAAGTTGCTGACCACAAAACAATAGTCGTACTGAGGATTCTCTGTGTGTTTTGAATATTTAACATGATCTTATTTAAAACCTTTTTACCTTTTTATTCCAGAAGAACATCAACATCTTTGATCATTAAATGTTTTACGGTATATTTTAAAAATACTAAGTGAAGAAAAATGTTTTGAAAGAATGGAATGAAAGTATTGTTGGGGTACTCTGTGTGGTAACTTACGCTCCATAAAGTAGGGCCCGGGCTCTAGCCTCCAGACAATCTGACCCTTCTGGGTGCCGTTCACCCCTCTGTTCTTACAGTCCCACACGTTGGATGGACTGGTTTCATCTGCAGAAGAGGGGAACTGTTGGTAACATGTGTGTGTGTGTGTGTGTGTGTGTGTGTGTGTGTGTGTGTGTGTGTGTGTGTGTGTGTGTGTGTGTGTGTGTGTGTGTGTGTGTGTGTGTGTGTGTGTGTGTGTGTGTGTGTGTGTTTATATTCTGGACACTCTTCCTGTGTTGACATTCCCTTTTGATTTTAAACCAGAGAACGTTAAACACGACCAACAACAGATGACCGCACTCTAGCTCTGGATCCTGCTCTCGCTGAGAAAAATCTGCTCCGTCTCTCAGTGTGTTTAGTCTGCGGACTTCTGTCTTCCAAAAAAACACAAGTTTGCCTTTAATCAGTGAAATCCACTCCCAAAATAGCCTCCCTGCAACCTCTACCCAGAAGGACAAAACAGCAAACTTCCTCTGAGTTAAAAACAGGGAGGGGGAATTCCGCTGTACGTAGCACTTTCTCACACAGATTAATGAAGCACAAAACTCAGCTGCCGGGTGGAGAGAGTCGCGAGAGGAGTGTGTGCATGTTTGAAGGGGAGTGGAGGATGGGGAGGGCAAGTCGCTTATCATTGAATGTCTGCTTAGTCGAGGAAAGCGGCAGCCCCTCCTGGGTATAAGAACCTGGAGCAGGTAATGAAGTCCTGGCGGCCCTTGTGATCGATGGCAAGTGACCTGACGCCCTGCCAGGCACCGGCAGTTTGCACTATCTCTTTCTCCCATACTGCATTCTCCCCTGCGAGGGAAGCGTTTGGAAAACATGTGATCAGCTAATCCAGTCCTGGAGGTCATCAGAAACGGACGGTTTGGTAAACTAGTTGAAGCGATCACAAACTGCATTCTTTTCCAGAATAATCTACTGCCGGGTGTCATACTGCAGGTTTGTTTGACCTCTCGGAAGTCAAAGACGCCCACTGCCTTCAGAAATCCATTACCCATTATGAACACAATACATCATGCTGAACAGCTCACAAGGCTGCAATTTCCTTCCCAACGCCGCTGGATTATATCAGTAATTATCTGGTGTAAAAGGACAACTTTTTTTTTTGCGTCATGTTTTAATGTACCGTAAAAGTTATGTAGCCATAGTGACAGGATAAACGCAGAGATCATCAGATTGTCAGACTGGAACAACACTGCTCCTGTAGTTCATTTAATCATATTTAATCAGGGCAGCAGTGTGTCTCCAAGAGCAGTTTTCAATAAATATCTAGAAACCAGTGGAAGCAGATCAGGTTTTAATCATTATTAGATTAAAATAAAATGACACTTTAGAGCACTGAAGTAGAACCAAAACTTCTGTTTTCTGTCCCAGAAGTAAGAAAACCTCATTTTAAATCACATCGACATTTGTAATAACACATATAACCACAAATCCTGTCTAACAGTACGTCAGTTCATTTCATATGTCTGGATGAGGACGGTACATAAGAAACAATTTAACTTCAGTCATTTACAGCAGGATTATACTTCCATTAAGTAAGGGACTCTCAAGTGACAGATTGTAAATTGTAATCAACATAGTTGAAGATATCCAGATTTTAGTCCGTTGTATGAGTTAAACTCTAAAAACACTGGCGTGTACATTTCCCATGATGCCCCCTCCTTCCCTGGTAAACATTCTAATGTCGTATGCTGACAAACTAATCGTTTAACTTTGGGAAGATCGCAAAGATTTGAACTTCCATTGGCAGCGTCTGTACTAGTCACCCATTTGTCTTAGAATATGTAAAGTGCACCACAGAAGCTCGCTTCATTTCTTCTTGAAAGAAATGCGTGATGGGAGAAGCTGGTGGAACAGTCGTTAACCCAGAGGTGACGTCGGGCCTTCAGCTCTCTACTATGTGAGCAAAGCAGCGTAGAAGACACTGATTGTTCATAACAAAGGTGCTGATTGTGCACCACTGCTCCTGTATTGCTTTTCACCTGGATGGACAGATGAGCCCCATAGCCTTCCTCAGCACACAGCTCAGTGCATCCCCCCCTGTCAAATTCCTGTATCTAAGCAGGATACATTATCGGAGACCACCTCGGAGAGGCGCGAGCTTTGTGATGGTGTGTATGTTATTGTACACCGAGGCAGAGCTGTTCCATGTCGACTCAGCCTCCAGTCCCGTGTAAAGTCTCATCAGCTCCTGTTGCAGTATTGACTCGGAGTTGGAAGCTCCTGCACAAGACTCCCCCTTTCTATTCTCAGCTCCCGGTGGTAAAACACCCGGGTCAGCGGAAAAAGCTTTGAGGACAGGTAGGGTCAAGTCAGCTCAGGTCCTGGACAGTGTCGGGGTGCAGAGAGTACTCTGATTACTTATTTGTTGCAACGTAACGTAATGTGTTAGTTTGAAATTCAAGCAATCAGTCATTTAGTTATGTTTCAAATAAGCAATTCTACTGTATACTCTTTGAAGAAGCACCAGCTAAGCACAGCTCCACAACACCGGTGGGACGGCTAGCTTTTGGTTCGGCTAACGCTGTCTCTCTGAGGGAAGTTAACGAGCTGGTGGAGGAGATGCTACCAATATCTACTGTAGAGTCCTCATCATTAAGTAAGATCATTTATAAAATCCTTATAACATGGAGGGAACAGTGCCTGGCGTAAAAAAAACTTTTGCTAGCTACCTGGATATAATAAAGAGCTGTAGAGGAGCTATGGTGTTTTATGGCTTCTGCCTGCAGAGATAAAGAGGCTGTAGACCAGGCTGAGCATGGATGTCAATACATTCGAAAGCTCTAACAAGTTACTTTTTTCAGAATGCAACTCTGTAAAGTAACCAGTTGCTTATTAATGTCAGTAACGTTGTAATGTAACAAGTTACTTTTAAAAGTGTTGTTACCCATCACTGGTTATTTGGGCTTGACGGCTCAGAAAGTTGACCTGATACGTTGACGATAGTCGACAATCATGAGAGAACGGGGTGACTTTTCTGGTCATGCATCTTATCTACTGTATTACTAGTAACAGCTGTGCTTTTACTACAGTCAAGCTGTCTGTGGTGAAAACAGCCCTATGACTCAGAATACACTGGCCAAAGACACTGTAGGTGCTAATTCTCAATACAAATTTAAAAACAACAAATTAATAGTAATAGTATCTATTGCCATTCGAACACTGTAGTTACTATGACTTTTACAATCAAATATTTAACACTATAATATTTTTGATAATTTAATATATAAATAAAATAGCTTAGATACTATTTCCAAGGTTAAGAGGCAGGTTAGACCTTCTAAGGCTGCGCTGTCATGTTAACAGAACCGTCTTGATGACTACTGAGTAGATTCACTGATGAAGACCATGTCATACGGTTGAAAGAGAAAGACCTTTGAGTGATTTCCAATGTTGGGGATCGTTTTGTCAAAGCTGATGTTTAGTTAATCACATCTCTCTGCTTGCATATTCATAACTCTGCAATTCATTCGGCATTTATTGCACGATCTGACGTTCTACAAAATTATAATTTTACAAGCGCAAACGTAACGGGATTTAAAGATTTCTTTAGCACCATAGGACGGCAACAGGAAGGCCTTGGTCAGCTGCATTCCCTGCATTTTATTATTAAGAGGACTATGCATGGATTTCAGTTATCAACACAGCTTTGGGAGAAAACTGTCATTTTTAAGATCAGAACTCAGAAATAAAGATTTTCATCTTTGAGTTGTCCTCGACCTAACCCAGCACAGTTATAAGCAGCTCTACTAGCAACTACATATGTAAAAAATAAAATCATCATCTCACCAATGTGGTACAGCCCGATCCAGTCGGTGGCGTCCACTTCCTCCTTGATGTCCCAGGATATGACGAGGTTCTGGCCGCGGTTCAGCGTGTGCTCCAGAGTGGACGCCGTTAGCGAGGACCGGCTATGGGAGGTCACCAGGTCTGTGTCACTGTTGGCCCGCAGGAGCCCGATAGGGCTGCTGATAACGGAGGCGGTATCGACGCTGGCCCCGCCCCTCTCCGCCAGGGTCCGCAGGTTCTCTGGGCTGAGGGTGTGCCGGAGGTGGGGGCTCCGCCTTCGTGGAGCTGCCACATGTTCCCGCCCCCCCACCGCCAGGTTGGGTGGATTGTGGGAACGGGTCCTGGGCGGTAGGACGGCCGTGGCGAGGGAAGGACGCATGTTGAGCGATTGTTGAAGAGGCAACTAGGAGAGGTGGAAGCTGTTGATGGGAAGGCCCAAGAAGAGGAAGAGACGGGTAGCAGCTTCTTATCGATTGGGCTGGTCGTCAAAGTGAAGACGCATTTTACTGATTCATTCCTGTTGACTCAACCCTCATGTCTACACAGTGAGAGTTGGTTTGAAGAGGCTGTCATGACTGGAAGCATACATTAGCTTCAGAAGCGATGGTCTGATTCCTTCTCCCCAGAGGCTGCCGTTATCGGCCCTTCTGGTCCTTGAATCATCTCAGAACTGTTGAAGTAGAAGATGTCCAACAACAGCCACAGTCCTCCACACTCTTATTTCATGTTAGCCAAAGGTGACGGGAGCCTAAAGATGAAGGAAAGAGGAGAGAGACGGAGAAAACGGTGAGCACAACAAAAGCAACGGTTGCATGCAGTGGGTTGCGATCAAAAAAATGAGTGAACAACTCATTAGTCACCAAGGGGGTTTGTTTGCTGTCAAAGAACCTGTCACCAACACAAACAACCCTCCATCCTTTACTGTACTGACAGCAGTAAAGGATGGAGGAAGTGGATGTGAGGAGGGATTTTTTGATGACTTTACTACTAACTAGAATGGTAAGGTTTAAACACGAAGCACTATTTACTTATTTAAATGATTCAACACTTCTAGGAGTGTATATGATCTTCTTGGAAGGAACAGACCTCCCCACTGTGGAGAAGAGTAGACCGAAATGATCTAAATGATCTAAAGCAGACAGGCAGCTGTATCTGCCTGCCAAGGAGCTCTTCAACCAGCCATTGCCAGTGAGTGAACTGTCAGAGGAGTGCTGTCAGAGTCTCAACCAGAGCCATTTTGTTTTAAAAGGAAGGATGGCATGTGACTTCAGAATCCAGCCAAAGGGCAGCTGACTTTAGACCGGCTGAGGAGCAGAGTTTTTCTTCCCCGAGAGAGAATAGGTTTGGTAATATTTAGCTAATATGTGCCTGGTGCAGTCACTGAAACCCGTGTGGGCTGCTGTCGGCGCTAAGCCCTGATATCTTTGGCTTTTTAAGTGCGTATGTGTCTCAAAAGCTGAGCTGTTCAGTGATGCTTTCAAACCATTGCTTCCTCTGCAGGCCTCAGTGTGTGGTCTGTATGCATCGCTGTATTTAATAAAACAAGTTATAAGCCTTCAAATAAGAAAAACTGAAAACCCAAACTTAACGTCACTCAAATTCCAATGACTGAACAGAACTGTCACTGACCCTTTATGTTTTCTCTTACATTCAGATATTAAAGGAATAGTTCGACATTTTGGGAAATATGCTTATTGGCTTTCTTGGAGTTAGATGACAAGATCAATACAACGCTCATATCAGTACGGTAATACTGGTACGGCTGGTGAGCTTAGCTCAGCATAAAGAGTGAAGCCGAGGGAAAACTGTTAGCCTGGCTCTGTCCAAAGACAGAAAATAAAATCAGACTTCTACTACCTGTAAAGCTCATACTTTACTTTATATCTCTTTTGTTTAATCTGCACAAAAATGGCATCATGTTAAAACAACTGTGGCTAGGTGCAGGGACTTTTTTAAAGCTTGTTTGTTTACATTTTGGCAAATTGGCATGATTAAAAGTATGCTGAATTAGCTATTAGCTGTTCCTGTTTGCAATGTACCCATGGATGTCCGGACGACGGTCACTGGATTACTGTGATATAGAAGAAACCTTACAAACATAATGATGAAGACTTATGGGAGGTTTATTCCAGATAAATGATCTGAGATAATGATGTCTCCGTAAAGAGTAAGTCACACTGAATCTATAAATATGTGTATCTGTGTGGTGAGATTTCTGACTCATGTGTACTCTGGATGGTAAATCATCATCGACATGAGTGATCACAGCATCATTCAGTGGCCACATGAGTTTATTTACTAACACCAAGTTTGCCTTGATGATTTCAACAGGGATCTGTTGTTCACAATGTAGCACTATCAGGGGAATAAACAGGGTGGGATACTGAGTTTACTGCATCCTCTTTGTGTTTTAACACGTCAGAGACACATGTTACTTAGCAACATCACTGACCGTGGTGGCAAATTCTGCTCTTTACTTTGTCAAGATGTGGCCCTCCACCGCACCCACTAACACCTCATCTGCATCATCTGTCAAAGGGACAAAAAGAACCAACGTGAGGCTGGCCTAAGTGCTTCACAGTAGGTGAAACAACACAAGGACCTGCTGTTGTGTCTCCTCTGATCACTTATATAATCCGTTTGCACTTCCTTCCTTTTCAGTCTCTGTAACCGGAAACTCTGTACCGTGCAAAGATCAGAACCAATTTCAAAAAGCGCTTCGTATGCAGCAGCTTGTATGTGAAATTGTCTAATACACTGTGTGTGCCGCTCCCGAGCTTCTCAATCAATTCACTTTGCATTTTGAACTGACTGAACAGAAATGATGAACTGGCGTCCGCTCTGATGTATGTGGATTGGCTGTGTTTCCGTGACAACACGGGCCTTATATTGAAATTAGATCTGCTGCATTTGACATGGGGGGGGGGCCCGGACGTCCCTGACTCGACAAGATTACCAGAGCGCGGATCCATCACACAACCACACACTCAGGGATTTATGACAGAATAAAACCTTCATCACAGATGCAGGAATACGTAAATCCTGCCCACGTGTGCTCATGCAGCAGCAGGGGGGAGGGGGGGGAGGGGGCATGTCCATAAACAAGCAGAGGCTTACTCTGCTGAGAAGAAGAAACTAAAATAAGTGTATATGTAACTGCTGAGTTGTTATGTAAGTGTTCCTGTGGTTCCGAGTGCATTGTCTCACCCCGATATGGAGTGGGAGACGCCACGCGTCCCACTCACAGCACAGGGGGAGAGGAGTCTGCCAGCACACACCACAACGTGACCTCAGGAAGGGGGCACTGAACAATCTGGACTCGCTGCAGCGCTTTTACTAAAGGACCGCCATTTCCCAGTATAATCCCAATTCCCAACCGCTCTGCACAGCTTTGACCTGATGCGGGATTAGAGATTGATTCTCAGGAGACGGACAAAGATAAACAAGGTGTTACATGAGGAGCCAAAAAAATCATTTCAATCGAATTCTAAACATTCTCTGGGACCAGGTTGAATTTGCGTCTTGCGAAAAAGTCATCTGAGTGCTGCTCTGTTATTCGGCACCAAAATACTTACTCTGCACCGCTGTGCAGCGCATGCTAAAAACAAACACATCTGCAGCAGAGGATCTGATGGAGCACGGCAGAATGTGCTGGAGTGTTTTTTAAATGTCTCGTCAAAAAGCCTTTCTTCAGAGAGCATTCCTACAACAGGCTGGTGTAGAGCATTCCTACGTTTTGGGAATTTACAATAATGCCATTCTTTGTGACGGCTCTGTGTTTGATGAACGCCCCCCCTCTCCCCTCCCATGTGACAGCCATGACTGACAGGCCCCATCATAACAATACGGCTGCACACCTCCCCTCACACACCTCATGCTGAGACCAAGAGGACTGAATCCTGACAATCACAGAAGCCTGCACTGCTCTACTCTGTGTGTGTGTGTGTGTGTGTGTGTGTGTGTGTGTTTGCAGAATTTATGGTTTCAATGTGTCTTTTACTTCTGAAACGATTCGTTAATTAAGAGTTGATTGACAGACAACTAAATAATAGAATAAGACAATAAGTAATTTGAATGAATCATTTAAAGGAAAGCTATTAAAAACATATTAATGAGCCACAGTGTTGCTCTGGGTGACATGTTCCTTCATCTTCATGAACACACACACACACACACACACACTGTAGAATCACTCCCAAATACACTATCCTGCTGGAAGAAATACTCATTAGAACACCAAAAGCTCCGACGGCTCTACTTCAGAGACTCTCATGCAATAGTTTCACATGTTCTTCATCTTGAGGCTGGTCTAGTGGGTTTACAGCTCCTCATGGTTAAACGTTGTGTAATAGTGATACTTGTTACTCAGAGAGCTTGTTAGGAGATATGTATCTAAAACGTTACATTTCTATGTAAAACAAATGTGCAGCTAACGTTAGCAGGGTACAGTTAGCACATTATTTTCTAGCGTTAGCACTTCAATGCTATGCTAGCTACTGAAAGTATACTGAATGTCTACAAATGCTGCTTTTGCTTTTTAGTGATTGTAACAATGAATTGTGTATTAATCTGCGGCTGTACATCTTCGATAAAAAGGTATGCAGAACATTTGAACTTTGAATAAAAAACCTCTCAAAGTCATTTAGTTAAAGCAAATATGCTTAACTAATATAGCTTCTGACAACAAAATACTTTTCATCTTTTCAGTGTTTTTTAATGTTTGGTTTGGACATTTTGGGGGTTTGGTGCTGTCAGTTCACTTATTTTTGCTTACTTGTTTTGGCCCACCAAGCTCTGGACATATTCTGATTTAATGCAACTACATTTGTATTTGTGTGTATCAGTTATGGGTGTATGTATTGTTTATGTGTATGTTATAGTATTTGTTTAGGGGAATCAGATCGCTTCTCCTTGTCATGACATGTCAGTCCCCCAGTGTTTCTAAATATGTGGTCAGGAGGAGGGTTACATGATCCCAGATATGTGTATATATCCATCCATCCATTTTCCTCCGCTTATCCGGGGTCGGGTCGCGGTGGTAGCAGGCCAAGCAGGCTGACCCAGACTTCCCTCTCACCCGCAACATGTTCCAGCTCATACTGGGGGATCCAGAGGCGTTCCCAGGCCAGCTGGGAGATATAATCCCTCCAGCGTGCTCTGGGTCTTCCACCGGTTTCCGGCAGAGCACCATGGCCTCAGATTTGGAGGTGCTAACTCTCATCCCCGCCGCTTCACACTCGGCTGCAAACCGCCCCAGTGAATGCTGGAGGTCACAATCCGAGGAGGCCAACAGCACCACATCATCTGCAAACAGCAGAAAGGCGATCCCGAGACCCCCGAACCTGACGTTCTCCACCGCCCGGCTGTGCCTAGATATCCTGTCCATGAAAGTCACGAACAGGACCGGTGACAAAGGGCAGCCCTGGCGGAGGCCAACACCCACCGGGAATGTGTCTGAATTATTGCCGAGAATGCGGACACAGCTCCTACTGCAGTCGTACAGAGACCGGACCGCCCGTTGTAACAGGTCCGGCACCCCATACTCCCGCAGCACCCCCCACAAGAACCCCAGAGGGACCCGGTCGAAAGCCTTCTCCAAGTCCACAAAGCACATGTAGACTGGTTGGGCAAACTCCCAGAACCCTTCCAGTAGTCTTGCGAGGATAAAGAGCTGGTCCACTGTTCCACGGCCAGGACGGGATCTGCACTGCTACTCTTGAATCTGAGGTTCGAGGTCGGAGCCTCCTTTCCAGCACCCTGGCATAAGCCTTCCCCGGTAGGCGGAGTAGTGTGATACCCCGATAATTCGAGCACACTCTCCGGTCCCCCTTTTTAAAAATGGGAACCACCACCCCGGTCTGCCAGTCCATGGGCACTGATCCCGACCCCCATGCGACACTGAAGAGGCGTGTCAGCCAAGACAGCCCAACAGTGTCCAGCGCCTTCAGCATCTCAGGGCGGATCTCATCCACCCCCGGCGCCTTGCAAGGAGCTTTTTGACTACCTTAGCGACCTCTGCCAGGGATATGGGTGAGCCCCCCCAGGTCTTCAGGCGCTGCCTCCTCTGCAGAGGACATGTTGGTCGGGTTTAGGAGTTCCTCAAAGTGTTCTTTCCACCGGCCGACGATGTCCCCCCCCGGGTCAGCAGTCCCCCCCCCAGCTGAGAACAGCCTGGGGTAGTCCCTGCTTTCCCTTCCTGAGCCGTCGGATGGTTTGCCAGAACCTCCTTGAGGCCAGCCGAAAGTCCTTCTCCATGGCCTCCCCGAACTCCTCCCATGGCCGAGTTTTAGCATCCGCGACCACCGCAGCTGCAGTCCTTCTGGCCTGCCGGTACCTCTCAGCTGCTTCAGGAGACCCCTGGGCCAGCAAGGCCCTGAAGGTCTCCTTCTTCAGCTTGACGGCTTCCCTCCCCTCCGGTGTCCACCACCGGGTTCTCGGGTTGCCGCTACGACAGGCACCGATGACCTTCCGGCCACAGTTCCTAGCGGCCGCGTCCACAATAGAGGCTTTGAACATGGTCCATTCGGATTCCATGTTCCCAACCTCCCTCGGGATGTGTGAGAAGTTCTTCCGGAGGTGGGAGTTAAAGACCTCCCGGACAGGGTCCTCCGCCAGACGTTCCCAGTTCACCCTCACTATAAGTTTGGGCTTGCCGGGTCTTTCCAACCGGTTCCCCTGCCATCTGATCCAACTCACCACCAGGTGGTGATCAGTTGACAGCTCTGCTCCTCTCTTCACCCGAGTGTCCAAGACATACGGCCGCAGATCAGATGATACGATTACAAAGTCGATCATTGATCTCCGGCCTAAGGTGTTCTGTATATATATATATATATATATATATATGTGCTCAATAAAAAGAGATTAATCAATAATTAATTTCAATTTGTTTCAACTCCTGTGTTTTTGCCAGCTGGATATGTGTTGTGAGCTGTAGGTGCTATGAGATCAGTGATGGGATTCCTCAGCATCTCACTCACTCTCTCGTTGTTCCTGTGTGTATGTGTGTCAGCAGAGGGACCCCTCTGTGTTCCTGTGGAGGTGACTGCTGCACTTTACAGCCTGACAGAACGGGCACCTTGGGGAGCTGGCATGCACACACACACACACACACACACACACACACACACACACACACACACACACACACACACACACACACACACACACACACACACACACACACACACACACACACACACACACAGTGGCTCTGAGGTCTTATTGTGCCTCACTGACACATAATGTTAAGAACAAAAGACAAAATAAGCACAAAAAAGCATTGCACCCTAAAACAAACGCACCGCCCCTTAACAAAACCATGAATTCTTATCCACTCTTAAAGAAACAGTGTTTCTGAGTCAGTTGATGAAAATACATTCTCTTCACAAACTGCTAAAGGTGGATGGAGACCGACTGCTCCACCGGACCACAACTCACCGGAGGATGCAGTTTTGTGAGTCAGTGTGAGAGAACACAGACTACAAGGTTGGTGACAGAGTGTGGCCACTTCCCAGAAAAAGTGCAGCCCTTTCCCGCGCAGGGTATTTCTCTAAACACATCGCCCCGGGAGCACACGTCTGGGATGAGTCACTCCTCGGGAGGTATCCCTCCACGACAGACTTTGGCGAATCGAAAATGGCATTTACGCCTCAAGACTGATTGATATCACCCTCTCTGAGTTCAGAATGCTGACCTTTCTATAAATAGGAAAGTTGGCTGCGTATGGATTCATGACGTATACAGACAATATACAGAAGTATACAAATGGAGCTGCGAGAGGCGTTTGAGCTGCTCTCACCCACTTTTCTTCAAGCAATGACTCATTACAAATTCAGGTTGTGCAGAAAGTGCACATTGTACGAACCCAAACCACTCTCTCTCCTCATTTCCTGTTAAGAAATGCAAACATGTGAATATCTCTGACTACATACAGACACAAAATCCAGCATTTTTACTGTTCCCAATTATGGGATTTCCCAGAGTAAAAGTCCAAAGATCGGAGACTACAGACATGTCCCTCACAATGTAGTGGTATTTTCATTTGAATTCATTAGGGACACAGGTCACATGTTTTATACTGGTTGTGAAGATAATCCATTCAATCATATTTCCATTGATGTATTTTTTACATGATCTACCTTTATTAACACCTTATTTTGAAAACTGGACATAGTCACACTTGTGTCCTTCCGCTAACTTGCCAAAGTCCATCACTGTCAGCTCATGTGGGCCGTTTAAACATGTTTACGGTCAGGTGATTTGACCCAAACATTTTACGTAATAAGAGGAAACAAGCTTTTGTTTTCTCGAGATAACGATATTAAAACAGATGTTTGAATCATGTCTGTTTAGGGCTTCCGTACGAGTCACCTGACTCAATAAGGAAGTTTTTCTGACCACCTCACTACACTAAGCCATTCCATTCCACAAAGCACAAGCAGTGCTACAGCTCTCTCTCAAAACACAATGAATGCTGGGGAATAAAGGGCTGGGTGTCATTTAGATGTTTCATACTAGTGCCGATACAATGCCTTAGTTTCAATAGCAAAATAATACTTTGCTTCCCCATACCTTACTTTGAGAATACATGTATTTCTTTCATTTTTTTTAAAAACAAAGCAACGTTTTTAACAACAGTCATGTATCCAAGGACAAAGAGCCAGGCAGGCCTTTCATAAACCAAAATAAAATGCAGGGGAAAATGGCTAAATCTTGGTGATTGTGAATAACTTACTAAGATACTTGATACACTTTTTAATAATTGATACAATACCCAGCACATTTTCAGATGTGGGCAGTCTAATTTCAACTGAAGGTGGAATAAAGAAAAGGGATCTCTTGTGATTGTTGCATCCATTAGTAAATGTAGGATCTGATTGAACGAAGAAAATACTTGAATAGGTGGCAGAACGGGTCAAAGCATTTGACACGGTGAGCAACACAATCATTAACGACAGCACTTTATCACAAAAGACATTTTGACCTGTCACAGTGGAAGGAAAATCACAGGTGTGCATGAAATAAATGATGACTGAACTCCATTTAGCTGCTTGTGCTCTGACACGCTCTGTGCTGTCCCGGAGCCGTTGTTAATGTTAGTAACACATGTGCTTTTCCTGCTACGACAAGTCAAAATGTCTGCTGTGAAAAAGGACTATTTAAAGGCCCAGCACACCCACACAGGTTCGATCAACACCTCTGGCTGATGAGGCCTCTTGCCAGGTAAAACGTTGGGTGGATCTATGCTGGAATATGCACGATGTCAAACTCTGTGCACCCATTCATCCTCATGAAGACGCCTGACCAGGTTTAGCATGGGGGACAACGCCTGTGTGGGAGGACACGTCTGTCTTCAACACACAGCCCTGTTTCTTTCACACAGCAGTCGAACACATCAAACGCCTCTTCTTCTAAAGTCAACCTCAGGTCCACTAAACAACAGCTGGTCTTTGCGTTCCGAGAGCTTATGATGGATTCTCGTAGCGACCCGCTTTAATCTGCCACTTTAATCACTTCAGCACTGGTGCTGAGGAATGATATGCTGGCTACGAGGGGCAAAGGATAACCACTGTTATCGTTAGAAGGTGTGAACTGCTTTGAAGGCATACTTGTGTGTAATGGAAGGTCTGTTTGGGAGTACGGCCAGCTCCCTTTCTGTGTGTTTGGACTGGAGACTGTGCATTTGTTTTAAGTATTAAACACTTCCTTTAATTTAGAGGTGTGTAGCTAATCATTACGGACCCTGTGCACAGGAGGGCATTTTGGACTCCCTAATTAATCTCTCACCCTCTACTCCCTCCTGATATCTACTCATCCACAACTCAGAAGCCTCACATGTCTACTCATCAGTTTACAGACCCATCTGCAGCTGACAGGTTACAGGTTCTGCGCAAAATTCCAGACAGACGTCAGAGCCAAACATTCACAGGTTGCCCTCTTGTCAAATTCTGTCAACTGAGGACATTTTTTAGTGATGATCTGCAGGGACAAAAAAAAAAAAAACCTAACAAAAGTGTATTTCTGCTTGTTCCAGTTTGTCTCAGATTACAGATTTGTTTAAAGTATCATATTCTTTGAGAAAGCTGTGCAGTTTTGCAGATTTCAGCCAAACCCTTAAAAGAAGATCACCGTTGGGGGAGAATAAAAAAGTATAAGCAAATGTCTGCACTGCAAGATCTCTAAGGGGAATTAAGCAAAGACACTGCAGGCCCATATGACGGATTATAGCACCCAATCTCAAATATGACATATTCCATCATGGATAACAGCCAGGGGTGCTTAGGTGGTACTGTCCATGTGAATGTAAACACAGGCCGGATTATGGGCATCTCTACATCACAGCGTTACCAAGAGACGTGAAGGTAACCCCCGACCACGTCAGCAAAACCCCGTTACATAACAGCTCGTCTCCAACTTTAATCATTCCGAATCAATCCGTGCTGCGCTGCCGAGGCCGCGCGCGGCCGCCTTTGCGCACATGACCGAGCGGGCCATATAGGGACCGCACTGGCGGAATGTGCAGGTGTCATCGCTCGCTCTTGGATTACTGTGGGAATTCCCTACGTCATTTTCTTTTCATGCATCGCTTTCGAAAGACGCATGCAAAAAAATCCATCAATTATCCCCTTTCGGTGCAAAACCACAACAACAACACGAGCAGAACACGCTACAAATAAGACGGCGCTGCGGTTGTTTAATGACAGATTCATCTGCTTTTAGGCATCATCATCGTCGCCACCACCACCACCACCACCACCATCATCATCATCAATATCACCATCGCTGCTGGATGCCATCAACACCTACACGGTCCCTGCATTCCTGTCAGCGCACTGGACGGCAGAGGCTTACCTTTGGCGCAGAGGTGCGGGATGCGAGGAGAACGGTGCGCGGATGATGACAGCGCCGCCACCAACACCTGCTCGGTGGTTTCTGCGCGGGGATATCGCGGTTTAGGTCGTTATCCCTGCAGTCCAAATGAGGCGGGACGGGCGGGGTGCCGCGTTAGAACCCCCCTCTCTCCCTCCCTCCCTCTCAGATCCCGAGCCAGGGGGGCAGCTTTGGGCTGGGAGTCACGTATTGAGACGGTATCCCTCTGAAAAAAGCCGCGGCGCTGCAGAGGCACTTTGGCCCTCTCCGTACAGAGGTGTGCGCATAAACTCCACCGGCACCTCCCCGCACTCTGTCCGCACAGGAGGCGGCTGCTGCGGGCTTCAGGCGTGCAGCTCATACAGGCACTGCATCCTTATTCGCCCTCTCTGCATCGCAATGCGCTGCAGTCAGTCCCGACGTGCAGTGCCCACCAGCACATGAACACACACACACGCACGCACGCACGCACGCAAACACACACGCAAACACACACACACACACACACACACACACACACACACACACACACACACACACACACACACACACACACACACACACACACACACACATAAATGTGGGCAGAGCATGTAACCGCTGTCAGCCCCAGAAGAAGAAGAAGAAGAAAAACGTAGCCTACCGGAGGATGGCGTAATGTTCCTGGGGGGCGCGGAGGGATTTATTCAGAGTTTTGTCACGCCTGAGATGTAGTTTTTTCCCTCGTTGATAACGTGCATATAGACACACGCACACACACGCGCTGCATATTAATGTGGGAAAATGTCAGAGTGGGAGGTGACTCGAGACTTGTCCCTGAGTGAGAGAGAGAGAGAGAGAGAGAGAGAGAGAGAGAGAGAGAGAGAGAGAGAGAGAGAGAGAGAGAGAGCGAGAGAGAGAGAGAGAGCTGAATGTAGTCAACCTGTAGAACAATGATACTACATAGGCTACACCTAACTTATAGGCCTTCTTTACTTCTCTAGGCTTCTACATTTCAGATGTAAACAGTGTATTATTTCTATCTTAACATTAGCAGAGTGCCATTTTACATACAAAACATATGGTCGATACGAGGCATTGTTAGAGATTGAACAACTCAGAGTGGTTCAAAAGATCCACATCGACCAACTACAACAATAAGATGTTGCTTCTGCATTGTTGCTTCTGCATTGATGCATCAATCAGTTATAAGTATGCAATAATGTAATATTGAGATATATCACTCTTGCATATTGATTACAGACAATGCTTTACTGAGGTAACATTTTGAATGCAGGAGTTTGATCTGAGTATTTTTACTTTGTAGTGTCGCTGCTTTTACTTTGAAGGATGAGAGTAGGCTTACCTCTTCCACCACTGATGGCGCCCACTCTTTCCCCAGTAGACCTGCGCAGGTGAACGAGACCTCCTGTTAGCCTTACACTCGTTTATGCCGGATTAAGGCCCATATATTCTGCACTATTCACCATGGTGAAAAGAGGCTCCTGCATAGACACAGTAAAGTGACGTTAAACGTGGGGGGAAGTATACATTCATTCCCGTGTTTGCAACTTCACTCTTCCCACTGTCGCAGGCTGTATTCAGGTGTTGTCTGGGACACGGCGCCCCCCGGTGGCCGGCCGGCAGAGGTGCAACGGTACTCCAAAAGTCATTGACACAGCAAGAGGAGATGGAGTTCAAATGGTGAAGATGAAGAGCAGTGAAGAGCTGCTTTGAAGTGGACGAGGTAGTTGGGGCGAGCGCTGTGGTGCAGGGAGGTTAGCAGCTGCGCTAACGTTATCCAATCTCAATAGAAGTTACTTTTCTATGGCTCAAATACCACAGCCCAATTTAGCTGAACTGGCTTACAGCTGCAGTGAACATGTTTTCACCACAAGGGGACAGAAAGACAGCAGAGCAAAATAATAGCAATGAGCTAACTAGCTAGACAAACTTGGTGTGGCTAATAATGTGTTAGCAAATGACTGGCTGACATTATTTAGCGTCATTCCTTTTGAGGTTTCTGTTCGGGCACCCGTTGAACACATATGTCCAGTATTCACTTACCTCTGGTTTGGTAAGAGAAAAGACTCCCAAACTAAATGTTCCACTTTCTTCACCAGTAATTGGTCATTTTTAGCTCTCTGCTTTGTGGCGCGTGACAGATCGGTACAGTTAGCTCGAGCTCCTGTCTTGGAGGCGGCATGCCTACGTGCTTCAGTGACATCAGCAGTATTAATAGCTACTACTAATACCGTCCCTCTCGGTTATTTGATGCCGTGTTAATATTTAATGCACCTTGAAAGTCACAATGAAATAACTAAACATACCTCATAGATAAATTCATGCATACATACGTAAACAAACTGCTTTTGGTGAGTAATTCCCACTGGTTTAAAGACTGCATTACTTCATATACATTCACCACCAATCTGCTGAATGTCCATGCTAAGCAGCCTAAAGAAATGATACAGCGAATACTGTGATTCTGTCTTTTATTATCACTCCAATTTGATATGTCAGGATGGTCTGAGGCGCTGCGTTCAGGTCGCAGTCTCCCCTGGAGGTCCTTATCACACTTCTGACAGTATTTTTAGACGTATCACTGTTCCAGAATGAGAAGGCTACTCTGTGTAGCGGTGAGAATTTCTTATCTGTTACTACGATATATTCCCACAGGTGTTTCTATATGCTACCCATATTTAGACTAGGTTTGTGGCCTTCCAGTGTTTGATCAACATCTCCTTCACTCTCATGTTGGACCTGTTCAGGCGTGATAACTTACACCTTTATTATTCTTAACAACTCATGTCATTTGATGATTTTACAGCTCCACCTACCTTCAACCAGAGCAGAGTTATAATCAGCCAGAATAAGAGAAAACATCTGTTTGTGTGTGCCAGGCCCTTAAAGCATATTCATTTCCTACTCGTACCCATAACATTTCTATAATAATAACAATAAACTGTTATTTTTCTTGGTTTTATTGCAACAACAATAGTGCCAAAAATTGCACCGTTTGCCCATTTAGAATGACATCAGATAAAAATGTGAGAAATATAAAAAACATCAAAGCAATCAATTTTGATACAATAATGCTTAAACCTGAGGAGAAAATACTCTTCCACACCAGAGCCTCTCAAGAAAATACAAATAAAAGAAAACAACCCCTCAGGTATGGTACATTTTCTCTTCTTTCACCTGACGGCCTGTTACAGTATATTAGCAAAGGTCGGAGGACTAGTTATTTCTGCACAAGGACCAGCCAGCAGGAGGTTACAGGTTTTAAAGTCACTCTAGGCAGAATAAAGAAAGTGATAGGGTTACCAGACTTTAAAGCACTTAAAAACAGTAGTAACATTTGAAATCATTTTTACTTCCATATCACCACATAGACGGTGGGAAAAAAAGGTCAATGGCATTCTTTATTACTTAAAGAAAAGAGAAAATAATAGTGAATACAAACAACCAATGTAACAACGCCCAGGTTTGTTAATGGATTTTATAGTTTCATAGAGTTCAGTGTTGGTTAGCATGTCATAGGTCATGTCATACTGTGGTCTGACATCTGTCTGAAGGATATTTGATGTTTAAACTATATGCTGCAGAATGTACATTTGATTGATAATAATAATTAGATATTAAAACATGGTCTGCGGTACCACCTACTGTACTATCAAGACAGGAAAGTTATCGGACAATATGCTTTACTTCATTTCCAACAACTTCATCTTTTTGTACACCCAGACACATTGTTATTACAGATAATTAAAATAAAAAGATCCCTTTGTCTGAGTTCAAACTGTGGAACACAAATGAACAGACTATATGTGGACACGTTTCTCACAGCTGCATTCCAATAAGAGAGCAACAGGATCGCCGTTTGTTTTACCGGTTATAGAAATGGCAGTATTTCAAATTGAGTGCTCATGAAATGATTCCTGGTATTAATTTATTCCAACTTTTAAAGTTTTAACCTGATTCTGGAAGTATTCAAGGAGCTGATTTTCTGCACTACTCTAAAATGTGAGACAAAAACACAAAATGTAATCTCATTTTAAAACGGCTAATATTAGAAAACATAGGTTTCTCTGAGGAAATGTCACATTTGTTTTTTGTTTTCCCCCGAAGGGATGACTTTTCCAGTTTGGAAAGAAAACCCCTCCTGTGTAAATCTGGAACTAGGACATGATCACAGTGAACACCGATAAAAGTCACATTTATATTCATATAAAAAACACAGCTCTCATCTTTACTAATTCCTTCTACAAAGAAGTGTATGCCACCAATTCACAACGAGGCAGACGATGTGCATCTCAAAGCACTAAAAGACGGCACCAAACGGACGAGTGCACAACAAAGCGGATCACTTACACCACTAGTACTTGTATTAAACTCTCACGCCCGTGGAGACATTCGGTGCGGGTACATTCACATTGGGGAACAGCAGCTGTGCCTTTGCAGAGCACGCTGACGTACATGATTGTGTGCTTGCTGGAGGGGCGAGAGCGATTGGTCCCTAATGAACTTATCTTCAGGATTTTAAGAAAGTGAAATCATACCACAACGTTGCTGAAATGTTTCTGTGAGTAGACGCATTCACACAGAACCAGAGGAGTACACTTAACATTCATCGTGGGCCTTTATCACTTAGCAGGACCGGGTGTTTTCTAACTGACGGGCGGGTATGAAGCAGACGCACTGCTGCACACAGGAGGAAGCAGAACGGCACAGCAGCTGCTGCACTGACATGAGGGGGCGTTGGCAGCAGCACGAGGACCAGGAGGAGGCAAAGCAATACGACACCATTTTCAACACAGAGAGGCAATAAGTACAAAAATCAAACTCTGGTCCAGCTGTGGTAGATCGATCATTCGCCCGTCATGTCACAGACATACTGCAAGTCGTTTGTTGCGTGTCACATATTTTTTTTATATTTGTAATCTTTCTGAATCACATGTTTTGTGAAAAACGTAAAAGGTAAGATAGGAAAGCTTCAGAGTGAGTGCAACAGTTAACCGGCTTGTAAAAGTCATTGGCTGCCAGAACATCAATAGTAAGGCGAGGCCTACATGCCAGAAGAACACACGCCACCTCACAGGAAACAGTTCATCACAGCAACCACGATGATGCTATGAAGCAGTTGTGGCAACAGAAATCCAAAAGCTTCAAGATATTGAAAAGGAGAAGTCTGGGGATTTTCTACATTTCTCTTTCTGTCAACAATTCCCATTAGAAGACCAAAACCAACAACTGATTCTACTAAAACGTATTTCCTATGCATCTAAAGCCTCATATATCTTTGTGTATTAATCCACAGCTGGAAATAGTCCAACAATTTCACTATTTACTCCTGTTTGAGTAACGTTTACTAAAAACTACAGCGCCCAGCTGTTTTAGGACTTTACTGAGCGTTTTTTTGTTTTGTTTTTTGCAACGTCATCAGTAGGAAGCAATGGGCTCGGGGCTGAGTATTGAGATGAAATACCACACTGGTGGCTTTTGTTGACAACAAGAAAAATATGGAACAACTCCAGCCTCGGTTATAATCTGGAACCACGAGAACTCTGCACTTACATATTAAGAAAGAAAAAAAAACATTCAAAAAAGATGTTTTGCTTTATTGTTGTAAAAGGTTTGCTGTAATTTCAAGACTTGCAAAAAGACACCCAGACCAGTAGTTCTGTGATCCGTCTTTGATGAAAAGCTATTTAAAGCAAAAGAAAAGAAAAAGTAAGACATACGGTGGTGGTATCCTTGGTCCGACATCTTCACCTGTACACCTGCCATTAGGATCAGTGCCTCAATAACCAGTAACCATGAACTACAAGACACTTACTAACCGATACTGCGGCAGTTAAAACAGTTTCCGTTCAAAGCTTGAAGTTGCTGTTTGAAACTCCAATCATACTGTGGATCTGCTGCAGTACTAAACAGACATCCCATAATCCTCCACTGAACATAAATCCCAGGCTTAGGGAAAGTAAGTAATCTGCTTTTTGAACCTTGCTAGCCCGACGCTTCACCAAGAGCAACGTATAGCTTCTGCTGCATTGTATCAAATCACCAGTGAGCACACTATGATTGTAGTCATTAGGAACCCTCAGGGACTCACTTTGTCATGCGACTGTGTCCATAACATAGAACCCAATGAATATTCATGAGCTGTCCCATCCCCTGATGCTAATCTGTCTGTTTAGCATATTTATCTCCCAATCACCTCATTAACCTTTGGCGTGATGGCTTTTAACCAGTCAACACCTGTGCAGTACCGCCAATTCAGCACCAGTCATGGGGGGGTCGCTGGATCCAGCACTGCGGCGGGGGCCCATTAAGTATTCAGTTAATTGTGATATTTTTAAACTGAACAGAAAAATACTCTGTTTCAGTAAAAACAAATCCAACTTTTCATGTTGTTCAGATTTTGTAAACCTGGATATGTAAAATATACAAATATATAATCTAACAACCCGATTGTTACATGAACACGAGGACACTAGTGTAAACCCACTCAGACTGCTTCCACAGGTCCTCTGCTATTAACTTGACGGGTGTTAATACTGTTGCAATCAAATATTTTGTCAATTCAGAATGAACTGCAGTTTGTTTTTACTTTGGTCTGTTCCGGTTGATCAGCTTCATTACATTTACTCTAATTCAATGCTGTACACAATAAACCATATAATAAATCTCAAAGGGTAAATAGGTTTTTATAGATATGTACGTGTAATGAACACATACATCACCTAGAGCAGTTTAAATCTAAGGTCTCGCAGCCATCAGGTGGGGTGCCACACAAAAAATGAATAGCCGGGAACAAGGCGGAGCTGTCACACAAGAGGAGCTGAATATGAATATGTGAAGTCATATGAATATGACTCTCAGACCTCACTCCAGAGTGTGTGAAAGGACACAACGGAGCTTGTTCACAGGGTTTAAAATGTTTCCGTTAGCTCAGAACCGAACAGAGGTGCTCATGTATTTTTGGCAAGTCAACAGCTGGCGAAAGGTGTGTGTGTGTGTGTGTGTGTGTGTGTGTGTGTGTGTGTGTGTGTGTGTGTGTGTGTGTGTGTGTGTGTGTGTGTGTGTGTGTGTGTGTGTGTGTGTGTGTGTGTGTCACATATGTACATGGGAGCAGAGAGCCATCCCATACATTTTAGGGGTGCTGAACCATTCCTGCACATGGTATGTTCAGCATAATGTACATTTCAACAGCATTCATTCCATCAGTAGTACCAAGTTACTTTTTAAAGCTACAGCTGGTGAAATTAAACGCTTCCTGTGCTGATATTTCACATTAAAAGCCTACTAGGAAAAAAGAGGAATTCTGCCCTATCACTCACTGGGAAGCTTTTAATTTGAAACCTCTGTGCAGGAAGTTTAATTGACGGTAGCTTTAAACTGAACAGTAGCTCTACTGTGGAATTGTAATGATAGAGGCAGTGCTGTGAAAATGCACGGCATCCTGAACGATCTAAAATCCTTATTTGCTCTCTACCTTTCAGTTCTTGGCTCATTTCTTACAAGCGTGAAAATAAATCACTATTATTTCTGACCAGAAGACGATTAGGCGCTTACTTTAGTCACGTCCTTAGCCTGCTGCTCATTTAACAGTCGCTGTTGTCTTAGTGAGGGAACGAACGAGTGACCCGAAGGTAGGGCTGTACCCAACTTTTTCTTTTTGTTACATTCAAACGTTTTAGAATAAAGCTTCAATTGCTTGTCCTCATATTTTATGACATCATCACCTTAAAAAAAGAGAAGAAAAGTATTTTTATTATAAAGTTATTGTGGTGGTATAAATGTAATTTATGGTGCTGTTAGATTGCTGCTAGGCCGCCCCAATAACACTGTGCAGAAAGAGAGCAAACCTTTTTCTGACGGCAGCGAAAATGTTCTTGAAAGGCTAAACACCAACAAATATGGACTGAAGCAGAAGATTTATGTGGTGAAATTTGGAAATGATGACATCTATATTTTTTCAATAAACTTTACAACGCTCTGAGTTATTGGAAATGTTTGGATGGCACGAGTCAGAAACAATCACACGCAGCCACCACTGGCATCTAATTATACAAATAGCATATATATAAAATAGTATTAGCAGAGCCTAATCTTTACAACTGTGCAGACATACCGGGTTTAAACAGAATCGATAGTCGTGCAAAAAGCATTTGAATGTTGACTTAGATTCAAATGTGAACGGTATGTGTGAAGCTTCCAACTATTCGGTGCAGCCCTACATGAAGGCGAAGCGCCACGTAGAAAAAAATACTAAAATAAACAAGACACAGATTTATGTGCCACCCCAAAGTGAATACAGCTTGCAGCCTGGCCGCCCCTTTCCAAATGTGTTTGGCTACACCACTGTATTTTAGAGAACGTGGAGTAGATGATAACTTTCTTCTTCTGAACAATGCGTTACAGATTAGATCCTTCACATGCACTACAGCCTTCTCCGGTGCAAACCTTTAATTCGCTGCCATGGTCATTGATCTGTATCAAAAAGGTGAATATGGGAGAAAATGTAAACATGATAACTTTGGATTTTTCTTGTGGAGCGAATGTGCAACACTGCCACTGGTTTTGTGTCAGTGCTTCGGCAGTCAAAGGTAACCCTAACCCTAACACACAGCTAGAAGTCATCTCTAAGCAGTAGGCAGTGAAGGAGTTTACAGCGCAGTGACCGCAGTGAACAACGCCACTGTAGACGCTGGAAACGAGAAGAAGAAAAAGAGCACATTTTAACAGTGACACCCTGTTAAGAATCTCTAGTATCAGTAGCTTCACTGGTTGTGGAGTTGTTGCTCCTTGAAGGCAGAGCTATAGATATACAGAGTAAGGCAAACTTGGTTTCAGGTCAATCCTTCAGAGCCATATTCACACCAAATGGTCCAAGGCCATTACATCCTCTCATTCGAAAAACATAGTGTAATTGCCAAGGAGCTTTTAGTGCCAACATCGAGCGCACAGTTCCCCAAGCTATGTATGTCTATGGCTCTGCTCCACGGCAGCGAGATAGAGCGCGTCTTCCTGGAACAAAACGGTCTCGAGCAGCTTCAGCGAGTCGGGCTGCAATTTAGAGAAAGGCTTGTTATGGTAGGGATGTGGACTGAAACGGGACGGGTACCGTCAGAGCAGGCAACACAGGGCCAGAGGGACGAGTGCCGCCAACAGGAAGTAGGTGACTCTGTAGAGGTGGAGTGGAGAGAAGGTCACCATGGCGATGGACAAGGGGAGGGGGAGGCAGGACGTCAGAGGCAGGAGTTTACTGAAAGAGACGGGTTAGGGTTAGGGTGGTGCTGCAGCACAACTCCCCTCAACTCTGACAGGATAACAAATGGAATAGGGACCGTGTGTGTGTGTGTGTGTGTGTGTGTGTGTGTGTGTGTGTGTGTGTGTGTGTGTGTGTGTGTGTGTGTGTGTGTGTGTGTGTGTGTGTGTGTGTGTGTGTGTGTGTGTGTCAAAGTGCTCTTACCTGTTGCCGAGTATTACAGTGTTGCAGTTAATAAGCAGGATGTACACAATGATGAGAGGCACGCTGCATGGCCAACAAGGGTCAGGATCCAGCTGGGTGGAATACCTGCAGAGGGTCACAATGATGTATAACAGCATACATTTTCCATAAAACGTTACAGGACAAATAGTAATAACACTGTAAAGCCGGGAAGGTCTCCGGTTTCTGTTACGATCATTAAAAAGCAAAAACAGCACATGTAGACATTCAGAATACTTTCAGTAGCTAGCATAGCATTGAAGTGCTAACATTAGTAAATGATGTGCCAACGTACTCTACTAATGTTAGATCCACAGGTTTTTACATAGAAACGTTCATCTCCTTCCAAGCTCTCTGAGCAACAGTATCACTATCACGTTTAACTATGACGAGCTGAAAGAAAATCTGAAACTATTGCATGAGAGTCTGTGGAGCAGAGCCAGAGTGTCAGGCCCTGGTCGGAGCTGGCTGATGCTACGCTATGATTGGCCAGTCTGCGTTAGAGGGGCTGGACTTAGCAAAGGGTCAATTACAAATCCGTCTGCGACATCAGCACCAGGGACAGCGCCATGGATTTGTCAATACAAAGCACAATTAGGCTACCCAGTTTTCAGAGCCGTGGATTCTAACCACTTCAAAACATTGCTCTGATGCCCACAGAGGACAAAAATGTCCATGTCAAAAAAACTGCCATGAAGTTATATATTAATATTATTTTCAACTCTCAATGAGTTAAAGCTTTTAACCAACTTCAGTCCTGATCATAACTACCAAATATGCATTCATTTTAACAATCTTGACCCATTAAATGCCAGTTTGTTACATAATGCAAAATAATTCATTATTTTCTGTATAATTAATGGTAGGATGATGATTGTGGTTTTAATGGGGACATGTTTGTCCTTAAAGCTTTGTTTGAACTCGTGCTTGTCATCGTAGCGCGAGCCTCCACGGATGGTGCACGAGCTCTGAACATGTACGGAGGCTGATTGCATGGAAGTCTATGAGAAAATGACTACAATGTTTACTGAGGGAATAAATCAAAAGAGAAGTAAACATGAGTTTATGGTCTCAATCTCTAGTTTCAAGACTTCTTCAATACAGCATGATGTTCATTTAGTAAATGATGGTTTATTTAGAGTCAAATAGACCATAAAGCAGAGTACGCTTTAGGGCGGAGCTACCTTGTGATTGGCATCTCTATGTCACTCCTCCGCCATCCAAATAAGGTCACTTCCGTTCATTGGTTGCAAAACAAAAAGAAAAAAAATATGGCGACGCCAAAACGCCAAACTTGCAGCTTCAAAATGGCAGTCCACGAACCAATGGGTGATGTCACGACGACTACGTCCGTTTCTTATATACACACAATGGGTGTAACTGGGCAAAAGCCATAAATCAACCTCCACAATGCCGAGGAAGGATTGTAACTCATCTCATATTCATGAACTGTATTTCCTTTGTACAAGCCCAGTAAAGAAACGACTCAATTGTCACATGCATTAGAAAGAAACAAAGGTTTAACATCCTGTAAACAATTTGATTTGGCTGCAAAAAAAGAAAACTTACTCAAATGAAGACTTTTAACACCTCCGGTTTCTAAAGCATTTAAAAATGAAAGGCCTTCGTTGTATAATCCCCAGACATGTAAACAGTGCTTTTATCAGTGAACCGTTTGTGACAGTGAGTTACAAAATGTCAGAGGTGCATGACCAAGCGTCGGCTGGGATTACGTCATTTTCTGGCGCTCACGACAGAGAGTATAAACTAAAACCAAAATTGAATTAAAGACTAATTATAGGATTGGAGGTTCACACCCTTCCATAATATATGCCATATGTATTAACACAGCCAAAATGATAAAAATCATTTTAAATTAAAATCAAAAGCCAAAAATGTCCAGAGTGAGGCACAGATGCAACACACTTCCTAATAAACACAGCCGTGGGTGTCTTGCTCAATGACACCCTCGTGCTCTCCTTCCATTTTCATACTGTACCTCAGGTTGCGGCTCCAGTGAAGGAGTGACGGTGCAATGAGCATGACGGGTAGCGTGAAGAGGGCCGATAGGCAGAGGTGGAGCTGCAAGTCGTCCCTCACCTCCTGCAGAGCGCACTCAGACAGCAAGGGGGCGCCATTGCATTCTTTAGACTTGCTCAGGGATTCTGCATCGACTGTGCCATTCTCAGCTTCTCTGTGCTTCCGGGGAGCCTGGAAAGATGGCGGAAAAACTTGATTTACTGTAAAAAAAAAAAAAAAAACTTGAAAAGAAATTTGAAAAGAATCAAATTGTAATATTGTAACAGATTCTGAAACCCTGGTTCTGCATTCAAATCACAAACATCCCCAATACCATCAAACTGACCCCCTGTTGCTGGCTGATGAGATTGGAGCAATACAGTTCAACGTGGACATCTTACCAGATTCAACATGTGACTCAAGGATCTTTCTGTCATCTGGAGCCTCAGTAACTGAAAATAAAAATAAAGATGGATGTATGTCGAGAGGGGGATAAACAGTCTCTCTGGTTTGATTTTTGATGCTCCTCCGTTAAAGACTGGGGAGGGCTTCATCTGTATGTCCATGTGCTAAGACTCACCCTGTAAAGGTGGAGCAGAAAGGCAGCAAAGATCGCCAGCGCCCCACAGAACACCCCTCCCATAACAGTCAGACTCAGAGCGACGAGGAGCTGGGTCCAGAGTCGCAGGGTGCCACAGTCTCTAGAGACAGATGGTCTGCATAGAAAAGGAGGTTTACAGTTAAAACATATTGTATGAGACACTTAAGAATGGATGTGTTGATAGATATAGATATATATTTATATTTATATTCAGCCTGAAGACAACCCTGTTAAAGATTCAAATCCCATACCTCCATGTTTAAATGTCCACCCCTACCTGTGGAGTGGAGCTATTATTAGCGAGATCAGTCGCATGATGAGACGGAGCAGGGTACTGCCCCAGTACGCCACGGCTGCCCCCAAGATGTACAGTAGAGGGGACAGCAGGAGGGGCCATTCTTCAACTGATGCCACACCCTCAGGAGGTCCACCATCAGGGTGGGTTAGGGGGAGGGCATCCATAGCAGGGAGGTAAAGAAATGTCCAGACCTCTTGAAACCAGCTGCATCTGAGGGGAGGAAGGAAGAGTCAAATGTATTTGAGAATATTCAGGTATCTTAATAAAACATTTGATATTGTGTTCTTTTTGTCTAAAGGTCCAGATTGATTGCTCTCATTAACTTCAACATCAATCTTACAAAGCCTACCCAAGTAAGATGTGCAGAATATACACGGGCAGATTGACTTTATGAGGCTGCAGGCCCTTGGCCACCACCTGGCTCATGTCTGCAGCTCGCCTCGACTTCAGGATGGTGGACAGCTGCCCGCCACAGGCCTGGAGCAGGGTCACAGCTGTGTACACCGGCACCATGGGACCACAGAACCTCAGTATCTGTCCAATAAGAGAGAGCAGATCAGAAGAACAATACACGTAGGACTGTTTTCATTTAAGCAAAAACAAAAAAAAAGCCAAGAAATGTGTACCTGTCCCAGCACCCTGGGTAATGAAGTCCTCACTGACACCTGAGGTTAGAGTCACAAGGTAAACGCATATTTTAATTTACGTCATACTTTAAACTCCTTTTTGATGATAAAAACCATGTTTGTCATGATGAATTGTCAACAGGTTGTGGCTCTGAGGAGCAGTACCTTATATTGGCAGTTGGGGGCAGTGTGGAGCTGAAGGAGGACACCTGAGGCGTTGTCTGGACGACTTGTGTGGAGCATCCCTGAGATCTCAGTCACTGACGGCACACTGGCAGACAGATCACATCAAGTCAAGACAGAAAGCGTGAATATGACACGTAACGCTGCCAGAACAAGAAAGAACAGACAGTGACATAACTGACCTGGCTGTGGTTAAAGAGTCCTCTCGAAACCACGGCACATGTATTCTGTACACGTTGGACAGTCTTTCTGCAGACAGACATGCGACGGTCATTGTTACATTTCAACATGTGCACATGTGTCTTCTGTGGAAGCCAAAACATCTCTGATCTCAATAGTTTTCTCTCCTGTGTCTAGGACTTGTCACAGGGGAAACAAAGGTTTGCCAGGATCATCTTTCTGAGTTTTCTAAGTATTTTATTTCATCTGTGAAAACAGGTTGAAAAAAAAAACGTTTTGGCAGGTGAAACAACATTTTCTTCTTCAGGTAATATTTTGTGTCTGTTGTCATACTCATCTCAACCACAAGAGGCTGATTGAGCACCACTACCCCATGCTCTAAATAGCACTAAAAGCATTCATGTTTTCCAACAGGTGAGTCTTTCTAACACACTAAGATATATATGGAAATGTAAACTCACCTGGTAGAAATAAATAATGCTTTTGGTGCTATTTAGAACATAGGGTAGTGGTGTCAAAATGAGTATTGCAACAAACAACATTTTCCATTTCCAATTTGTTTTTCACATTTCAAAACCTTTGTTTTTATCTGTGAAAACAGGTCAAAGTCCTGCAAAACGGCGTTTGTCCTTGTTTATAAGCACAGGACAGAAAACTATTTAGAGCAGACGTAGAAAACAGAACACCAGAATTTGTTTTTCTCACTTGCCTTTGAGGGCTTCCGTAGCCTGCTTATGTATCACATGACAATCTTACCTTTATTTACTTTACACTGGCTTGCAACACTAATTCTGAAAGCCTGATAGACCTGAAGACACAGACGTGTTCACAGTTTAGCTACACAGTAGGGACAGAGATACTGAGTCGAGCCAGTGCCTAATGAAAAAATGAAAGCTACCTGGTCAAAGTGTTGCAGCTTGATGGTGTGAAGAAGTCCAGAGGAGTTGACCGAAACATCGCTGACAGTCAAACCTGGAAAAGGAACGGTCACTGAAAAGGAACGTGTCTTTAACAGAATCCACATCAACAGTAACACTACTCACCGGAGGACAGAACATGTGGCACTGGGACAGACAGAGTGTGAGATTCTTGTCTCTGCCACTCGCATTCCACTGTGAACTGTGGACAAAACAAAAATTAGTGATAATTCAAGGTCAGGGTTTTCCTCGTCTGTTTTTTGAGCCACTTCTGCTGGGTCGTCTCAGGCTTTTATACTCCACGAGAAACTCTTTCAACTTTCAACACTACATTCTGATTCCTCTGGTGGCTTTAGTTTTGTACTTGGATTCATGGTTTCCTCTTGTGCCATCATCTGGTCAAAACAGGGGATTACTTTAGTTTAAGACCAACAACATGGAAAACTAATTCCAATCAACCTCAGCTGTGCTGTACAAATCAAAAAGATGTTAGCATGCCAACATGCTTAAAGTTACAATCTCAAAGATGTGTGTTGTTCTATGGTGATAAACGGTAATTGCACATGTGTTTTAGGATCTCAGGAAGATTCATCGTCTGTAATCATCGCTCTTTTTTGTTTGTTCAGCAATATTTAACGTCAACATGCAGGGCTAGCAGAGAGCAGAAAAAACTTCACTCAAGTAAGTTGAGGAGCGAGTCTCCTGCATTAGCTCCGCCTACTCTCTCTGGTGGACCAACCACTTGTGTGTGATGGAAACATGTCACCAACTGTGTGTGTTAGCATGCTGTCGTTAGCATTTAGCTCAAAGCCCAGCTGTGCAGAGGTACACCCTCACAGAGCCACTAGCAAGGCAGTTGACTCGTATGTCCTGTTACTGTGTCTTCTCTTCCAGCAGTCCAGCAAGATAGGCCGACAAAGAACAGAGAGAGAAGCATCCCATCTTCAGAGAGAACAGAGTAGTTTTCAATGTACCTGCTTGCCGTTGAGGTTGGAGGCCGAAACAACCAGGTGAGTAACTGAAGACAAGTCACTGAGACTCAGAATCAGGATCTGAGGAGGATCACAGACAGTTATGAGCAACTAACAGCAGCTCAGACTGGACTGCAGGATGTCTCAGAGGAGGATCACCTTGTAGGGGGGCAGTAGCTCAGTTCCCATGGACAGATCCACCGCCTGCACACTGGAGAATTCAAAGAGCACAAATGAAGAGTAATAGAAATACATTCATCATCTACTGTAATACAACAACAAAAGACATACAGCATATTCGGGACTGTGAGAAAAACTAAGATGTGGATAGAGGATACACCGTTATCATATTCTTACCACGAAGAGCCGTTCTTGTGCACGCAGCCGTACACCCAGCCAGTCATCTCCTGTCGAACATCAACAAATCAGAATTGAGCTTTGACAAAAGTATAGATTACTTTGGTTTATGCTTTACTGAATATGTGGCTTTTGTACTTAAATTGCAAACAACAAAATGGTGTTTCATTTTACTTCAATCGTTCATATACAGTACATTCATCTCTATGAATCACTGAACCACGAAAGCCCCAAAATTCTGGTGATGCATTTTCTGATTGTGATCTAAATAGTTTACTCTCATGCGTTAATGACTTAAGAGCAGGCGGAAATGCACTTTACCAGAGTCATCTTCATTTTTGGGGGGAAAACGTTTTTTCCAGCATCATCTATCTATGTTACTTTTTTTCATCTGAGAAAACAGGAGGCAGATGAAAAACTAATTTAAAGAACCGTTCTTCACCTGTTCTTAAATGGACAGTTCACCCCAAAATCTAAAACAGGAACTATTTTCTTTCAACCATAGTTCCTACATGAAACTGCCCACAACATAGTCTGTGGATTTTCTTCAGCAGCCAGGTCATGATTTGTGGAGAGACGTATTGCTGTCGAGGATTTTTATGGATTATTTTGTGACTTTGAGCACCACAAGTAGAATGCCATCTAGTCCCATTATTGTGGAGAAGAGACAGACATCTCTACGGCCGATATCTCCAACACTTGGCTGCTCACACCAAAACAATGGAGATTGACAAATAGCACTCCAAGTAAGAGGAAAGAGATGCATATTTGATTTTTAGGTGAACTGTCCCTTTAAGTCATGGACATGGGAGAAAAACAAACAAACATGGAAAATGGATCACCAGAAAGAGTTTTTATCTCACTTCCATCTCTGGGCTTCTGTACTAAACAAATCAAAGATATGGGTGGCGATTCGGTGGTCTAACACTTGGCTATTGACATGGAGCTTTGTAGGTTTTAGCTCAAACCCAAATGGACGATCTGCACAACGGTGCTGAAAACTCACCAGGTTGTTGCTCCGGCAGTAGAAATGGCTGTAGGCTTTCCTGCGACTCGACAGGGCAAACAGGAAGTACTTGACCCGTCCTTCCTGTGGACAGAGAGCAACACTGAAGACGTGGCAAATAGTTTTCTGTCTGTATCACGGCTTTGTTTTCTTAAGTATGTAAATGACCCATTTAATATGTTGGTACAGAGTCTGGTACCTTTGGTGTGCTGTAATCCAGACGCAGTGTGTTCACTTCACTCCATGCTTCAGGAAAATCTGGGAAAGGGGAAAAGAACAGGACACAGGTATGAGTGGTTCCTTAATAGTGTCACTCAATCAAAACTGCATCCATTCGCTTTAAAGAGTCAGTGAAAACTCCAAATATAATACAGTACAATGAATGTGGAGGTATGGCTTTAAAAGCACATGGACAGGGAGCCCAATGAAAGCTACTCGCACAGTGTCTCTGTTTATTCCAGCCTCTCCTTGGGTAAGTGTTTCTCTCTAACCTAAGATGGAGATGGAGGTGTCTTGAGTTTCTTCCAGCATCCTGACAGGGTGTCTGATGAAGTGATGGTTTAGTACAGCCATTTTCTTCTCTGGGTTTACTGTGAACTAATAACAACACACTGATTAGCTTAGAAACAGATGGCATGTGCTTGCGACGCAAACCTTATCTGAGATGTAATACTTCAGGTCTGTCTGCTATGACCACATCCCTCCATTTTTCTTCACAAAGACGCATTCATTTGAAAATGTGTTTGTTGTGCTGACCTGTCTGGTTTCAGGATCGATGAGGTCAAAGAATGCCCTGACAGTAGCGAGGACCAGCTCTTTGCACCTGGAACACAAAGACGTATACACTGCATATTAATAATCTGCATTATATTTAAATGTAGCTCGAGAAATGCACAGTCTGCCATGTCATGTCATGTCTTTTACCAAACGATGGACAGATGGTCAGTGGACACCCAAGTCCTGGGAACAGCAGTTGCCTTGAGAAAAAACAAGAAGACATTGAAACAAAAAGCAAAGAGCAGTGCAGGGTCAAACACTGAGCTCTTTTGCTTCAAGTAGTTCCAGGAATTACAAACTCTAAAAAACTACTGTTTGAGCTTTTAGGTAAAGCTCCTCATTTCTTAAAAACATTCCAGGGTTCTTGGAAAAGTTCCTACACGTTCCACTAAATAAATTCCCTAAACAATGCTTACCACTAGGGACAACTTATTGGGGTCTCCCGGGGTACAAGGCAGGGATGTCAGGCCAGAGCGGACCTGGTAGTCACGGTAACCGCCCCCGACAGACAGAACTGTGACGTTCCTGAGCTTTTTCGCCTGGTTCACCCACTTCTGTCTCACTGCAGAGTAGAAATCTACATAGAGCACAGAGACAGAAGACAAAAGACGAGGGATCATGGGAGTTATTCCAGTCAGCTTCTTCTCAGCTTATTCAGTCAAATTATCTGCAGAGGTCTCCTCTCCAAAACAAACGGACTCACTAACTAAACCCGATAGAAACACTGACTAAAGCATTTTCAGGTTGAAAATCTGTGTTTCTTTGTCACTGCTCAGCACACACAGGACATCCTGGAGGGGCTGCGATCCGAGCTGCCGCTAACTTCAGCTCAGCTTGTTTTTCTGATAACTTAAGATCCTTCATCCGGTTGAAATATATAGTCAAAAACCACAAAGATCTTAAACGTGTATCGTAAAGATGTGGCTTAAAAATAAATAAAAAGTCACCAGAGCGTCTGGCTTGTTGGGAACATCAGTGATCATGAAAGTACAAAACTAAACAACATACATAACATAGGTCTAGTCGATTTTAGACATTTTAAAGCAGAAGAGTTACCCATTATAACTTTAAGTTAAGTCATCTGAATTCAAAGTTCACGTTACAGCTGTGAGCTTGAAAAGTACAAAGAAGTCTCGGACACATCTCGGAGCACAAAGTGTCGATGTCCCATTTGGGACAGCAGCATGAGAGTTCTCCTTACCCAGCAGGTACGGATCCAGGGCCAGCACCGGAGCCAGGTGGGGGGAGGCCTGGGTGATGATGAGGCTGACCAGATTGGTGTTGAAGCGGGGCAAAGTGAAGAGCGCCCGGGCCACCACTCCTCCCATGGAGTGACCAACAAGCACCACACTCTGAGGCGGAGTCTTCAGGTGCTGGAGAGCAGGACAAATAGAAAACGGATTAGTTCAGTGTGGCTTTGTAGCACAAAGGCAGTAAAACGGTCTGTGCCAAAGCACACTGTGTATAATCCATCACAGAGCAAAAATGTATTTAAAAAAATAAAAAGTTCATGTGTGATGATAATTTGTGCTCATATGTTGCACAAGATAACATATGATCCATCAGGACTGTGGATATGATCATTCTAAAAACAAAACACCAGCTTTGCATTATTTCAGGCACATTAATAATACATTTATTTAACGCATATATTTGTGGGACTGGGTGGGTAAGAGGAGACAGAAACATAATGTTTGACACACATACACAGAGGTTTTTAAATGACAGGCTCGTGTGTGTGTGTGACACACACACACACACACACACACACACACACACACTTTAATAACCTGTGTATGTGTGTCAAACATTATGATTCTGTCTCCTCTTCCCCTCTCACCCACCCAGTCCCACCCTTTCAAAATAAAAGCCCCACAAATCCAAGATTCAATCCAAGAGTATGAATCTAAAATGCAGAACCGAGAGAAGCGATATCTCAATCGAACCTCAACGATACTACCGGTAACATCTGCGCGTGTATATATTGCGACGTCTTCGGGCAGTAGAAGCCACACTGTCAAAATTTTCTAGTTAGAAACTTAGGGTTATATGATTACCAGATAGTAGAGGTACAAAATAAAAAGAATGCGGGTTGATAAATGTATGAATATTTTCTACTGACTGTGCATTTTGATTGCACTCGTTACCATTGGCTATAATTAGCCATTGTTGCCAGGTCAGCTTCTTTACTAAAGCAAGACGTACAAGTCAGAGGGATTAATTATATGCCTTAACCTTTTAACCTCTAAGCCTACTTTGAGGCCTCTGCTCAAAAATGTCATACCCATACTTAAAGGGGCTTATCTTTCTAACTAGAAGGTCTATTTGAATAATTTCAATGGAATAATAACACTAACACTTGTGATAGTTTGTTAATACGTGTACATATCAGTGTGTATGTTACTGGTAAATGCTGAATGAATATAACACACAGCTCAAATTGAAAATGTTCAGGTTCGCCTGGGAAAAAAAGCACTTCTGTCTTTGAAATAATGCAGCAGTAAGCCTAAAACTCTCCACAACCATAGCACAACATGTCAGCAGTCCTTTTTAAAAAAAGAATTGGCTTTGATAAAGTGAAGGAGGCCAAGTTGATAGAGGTTGGAGTACAGAGAGTTCATGCCAGCTCCAAAAGAGTTGCGCAACAGACCAAGCGTCGAAATGATTCGCTGACTATCTATGCATAAATGCATGCATTATCTCTATTTTACTCTCAAAAGAAAGAGAGGGACCGGGCGCATATGTAGCGAAAGGATTAAAGTGGATTTACAGAGTTTTTCCCAATTGGGCATCGTTCGGGATTAACAGGTTAAAGTTTAAATGTAGCAGCTGATGAAATACGATATGTATCCCCCACACTGAAATATTACTCCACCAGCAATACATGAGTCATCTAGAACCCTGTCCGACCTTGTAGAGCCTCAGGATGGCCTTAATGCTCTCATGCAGGAAGTGGGTCTGCCTGAGCAGACTGCCGCCGTAGAGGGCCACCAGCTCCTCGTTGAAGTCCACGGTGAACACGTTGAAGTGGAGACCGCCCTCCATGTTCTCGGCCTTCCTCAAGGCCACCGAGCCCAGGGAGCGAGCTTGGTGAAGAGAAGAAGACATTTTGATGGCGTGGGTTTTCTACAGACAGCATCGAGCACACAATGTTCAGCAACATCTTACACATGTGAGGGTCAAAGCTGGGCCCACTATAATCACCACCACATATGCTCAGCATTGATGCTACTCTGCCAACTGGCATGCCGCACTAATTATTTATATATTATTAGTATTTAAAAATGTATTTATATATAGCTCTTATATGCTAATCATTTTTTTAACTATTGAATTATTGATTAGAGTCATCACGTCTTGAGCTTCTTTGGATCCTCGGGGCGACTGTTGGTGACCTAAAAAGAAAACTCTCTCCTTAATGCTAAAATAAAAAAGCTCATTCAATTTACAGAGTCGGCACCATTTTCCTGTACGGAAGCGCCTTAAAACAACCTGCTCTGATTGGACACTGGTACCTCATGGAGCTGTTGGAACTTGTGAAGTTGAGGAAGCCTGTCGAACACCAGCTGTTAAAAATACACCGGATGGAGGAGTTTTAACGTGAGCCAAAAGCTTGGACCAGCATCACAAACACCACAGTGTAACAGCACGATGGGTTTGTATTCACATGAAGAAAGGCGCGGGTGTTCTCCTCCTACACACAACTGATAGATAGAACGGGGGGGGGGATTTGTATCACAGGATTTGTATCACTTAGAGCTTTACTGAGTTATGAGTATGAGTACAGACCATATAAACAAAAGGGTCCAGGTTTGATTCCTCAAGTATTTACATATGCATTTGAACTGCAACTATAATATAGAATACAGTGTGTTACTGTATGTCTGTGGCACTCAGACCCAAGCAGACATGTTCCTACTGAGGTCATAATGGATCACAAATAAGATGTTTTTTAAAGGCTGTGTCATTTTCTGAAACAGCTGAGCTCTGTAGTTTTTAACAAACGTTACATGAAGAGGAGTCAATTGTGTTTCTACAGGGGCTACCTTCAGCAGAGGATTAACACAAATTTGGTGCTTTAGTGAGTGTTTATGGCAGCAGGACGGTGCATGTGGGATTTACTCAAAATAAACTACAGTGTGGCTCATTGATGTGCTTTTAATAGTTAATACTATGGAGCTCAATGGCGCAGAGGAGGAAGATATATCAGGCTTTTGATACATGCACAGTAATGATGTCACCCGGTGCAACAGTGTGGCTCACTGATGTGGTTTTAACAGACTGTATAGAAGAAGTGGATTGGTTTGTGGACTGAGGTTTTGAAGAACAAAGGTCTGTGTTTTGGCCATCACTATCTTGAATTTTTGCAACCAGTGAACGGAAGTGACCATATTATGACTGTGGAGGAGTGACGTAGAGATAATGTTTACGGCTCTGGCAGCGGTAGCGACCTGTCAATCACAAGGTAGCCCCGCCCTAAATAATACCCTGCTTTATGGTCTGTTTGACTCTAAATGGACAATCATTTACTAAATGAACATCATGCTGTATTGAAGAAGACTTGAAACTAGAGATTGAGATCATAAACTCATGTTTACTGAGGTAATAAATCAAGAGAGAAGTAGTCAGACTCATTTTCTCATAGACTTCTATACAACCAGAGGAGTCGCCCGTTGATGGACACTAGAGAGAATGCAGCTTTAAGAAACTTCCTCATGGTCTTCAATTTTCAGAACCCGAGGTTGCCGCCTGGGTTTTAATAGGTTAATAGTAATATTGTCACCAACCTCATCCTTTAATTGACAAGTACAATTGGAATAATTAAGTATCTAGCTCTGGGTGTACATGTCCTTAAAAATGACACAAGAAGCGGATCACAAAAAAAGAAATGTGTAAATGTGAAGTCCAGCACAGCATACACAAAACTAACTTGATTCCTGTGATATGGTAACGCTCTCACATCCACTGCCTTAAAAA
This sequence comes from Pholis gunnellus, assembly GCF_910591455.1. NCBI lineage: Eukaryota > Metazoa > Chordata > Actinopteri > Perciformes > Pholidae > Pholis > Pholis gunnellus. Next base: position 3,511,101 of record NC_136539.1, read on the forward strand.
AACTGAAAGCTTGTGTGCAAAACTGTGCAGGACAAAAACAGTCTGCGTGCAGGTAGATCAGGTCAGGTCGAGACTAATCAACAAAAAGCATGAAGCCACGCTCACGTCCTCCAACAACCTCAGCACATCCACTTATTGAATAAAAAACCACCTCCACCCTCTTGTGCCGTTGCTGTCCAAAGCTGAAACGCACAATTACCACTTGCCTTGTTTGTTCCCGTTGCTTAACCCTAAACTATCAGCTTGCACTTACCTTGTTTGTGGCTGCCTGCGTTTCCAGGCAGGAAGAGCACAGGGGCCCCGGTGAGTTTGAGCGAGCGGGTCTCCTGGGCGTACAGACCCTCCCCATAGAGGTAGAGGCCGTACGCTGGGTACAGTCTGGCCACCCGGCGAGGCAGAGCCACACGCTGTGAAGCAAACACCCAACACAGACACCGGGTTAGGGGGTGAAGTCCCACAGTCACATCATTCTTCAGACAGTTCATTAAACCTGTGTGTCACACTTGTAAAGGCATCGCTGTGCACCTCACCTGCAATATTCTGAAAACCTGCGCTTAATTCTGGCTTCATGTGGGATGTAATGAGAAGTTACATTCATGGTATACTTGACCCCTTATATGTACAAGAGGTGTCCGGACTTTCTTACAGTACATCGTTCGGTACATGTGAAGACTACATCTGGGGCTGGGCCATATTGGTTATGGCTGAAACGAGTAGTTTGTTAATCTAGTGGTGGAATAGGAGAAAATGAATGTGCAGCAATTTAGATTATTTACAAATAATTTAAATATTTTTGAAAGCCAAATTGCCAAAAAAAATATTGTTCTCGATGTGAGTGCTTACTGCTTATATCCAGTATCTATCACTGCAAAACGAGTATTTTGAGGTGTTGGGCGTCAACTTGGGGCGTGTGAAAGTATGATGGACATATTAAAAGCAGACCAGACAATATTACAATAACCACAATAACTGATTTCAAACCATGGTTTGGCACACTGATATGTCAGCAACATCAGACTCCAGGAATATTTACTGAATAATTATGGATTTTCTCATCTGCCCTGTGTCTTCATCACAGGCTCTGCTAGCATTGGGGTAGCCCTGATTGAAGAGCCCATGTCCAAGATAGAGATATGTGCTGGTCTTTATATTCACCCTAACAAAACAAAACAAAGCACAGACTCCTGTGTGAAGTAAGGTCGATGCCCATATTGTGCATCGCCCCCAGCTGTGCTCCACTTCTGGTCAGATGAACACATCAGTGAGCATAAAGCAGAGGAGGGCGACCGACATTGCATGACTAATGTAAGCTAATGTTAACTTCAGCTGTCCGTGTCTTTAAAGAAACCTGCTCATCAGCTGAGGGGACTCAAGGATCAGCAGTTGATGTTAGCAGATCATTTGGGCTAATCTTAACCGAGTACTGAACAAACGCACACACCTCCAACCAGACAGGTGTGTGAAGAAGCCATTGAGGAAATACATGCGCTGAGAGGCAACAACAAAACCCTACACCCACCGGTACCAGCTGTCGGCTAACGTTAGCAGGATTCAGGAAATAACTAGTTAGCTTAAAAGACGCTCGACAGGGATGACTGATATTATCTGTTCAGCCTGAAACACTTTCTGTTTGCGGTGTTGAAGTGGACGAGCCATTTAACGTTAGCAAGATGCTGGAGCTTTTTTTTATTTTTTAGCATTTATGCTCAAAAGCGCGCTACAACGTAACGAGCTAGTTTGTGGTTGACGTATGTTATGAGGCGTTAAGAGGAATAATGAGCCCGGCTACTCACCCGGTACTCCGGGTATTCAAACATATAGGTCATGCTGCATCTGTTCTCCTCGAAGCCAGTCAGCAACTCTCGCAGGCCAACCGCCAGAAGCCCCAGAGCAAACCCGTAAAAGGCCACAGTGGCGAGTTTCATGGTTCAACTGTGACTCTGGGTTTTTAGATATCACAGGTGTTCAATCTCCATGTGTTCGTTCTCATTCTGCGACTCCTCGCAATGGTAAGACACCACACGGGATGTCATCCTCACCGGCTCAACCCGCACAACAGGAACCACATAGTACACGAGCGGTAGTGATTGGCACGGTTTTTGGCCAATGGGAGGAGAGCACTTGAGAAAATACACCAATAGGAGAGCAGATAGCGAGTGACACTTTAGGAGCTTGACGTGTTTTCTTCTCTGGTTTTCTTTCATGCTATTTTTCATTTCATTGATTTTGCATTTCATTTTTAAATGCCCTTAACGTATTCTTCGTTAATGTTTCTATGTTTTAGCATACATTTACTTATTTCAATTATTAGAATAGATACAAAATAATTAGGAATTAAAAAAATAACTGTGCACATTTTTCATTTCTCAAATCTTTAATAAAACAATCAAGGGTCTGCCGCAGCTGCATCGAGCTGCCTTAATCATTGCAAAGACGTGTATACACATACCGTACATATATAGCATGTACTTCAGAGTCAGGTTACTGCAACAGGTTGTGTGGGGTAAAAAAAAAAAAAAGACATTATGTTTTTGTGTGGAGACAAATCTTTCAGATTGAATTGTAACACCGTTATACCACACAGCCCTACATAGAGCAATAATAGTTCTTTACTTGGAAATAAAGTACCAGATAATAGTCGGTCTTTACAAAATTAAAAAGCAAGATGAGAGTTTCCAAGAAGGGGTGCAAGGCACACCCATGTGACGTTACATTATAGTTAAAATAAGAAGTTCAAGAAATCACAAACCTGTTGTAGTCTAGTTCTGATCAGTGTTTGGGGGTATAACACTGTTATACTGCACACAGATCTCTGCAGCCTCTATGATATAGATGAGTCGGCTCATGTGTCCTTTCTACAGTGAATAGTGAGTGAATCCAAGTTTGTGCTGGTGCTTTCCTCTGACCTTCCAGTGAGGCGATGCGACACGTTTTCCCTCTTATCTTGAGCTGCTTTTGTTTTACTCGATTTAATGAAAGCAAATACTGAGGGTGGTTTCATGTCTTTGATTCGTTTCCAGTGGCACAACTGCCACAAATCAAAACCACCTTAATCCAAAAGCTTGGAGTGCTCTATCCTCGTAATGGTCCAGTCTGGAGGCACTCCCTTAGTGAACTCCCTTTGGAATCTATCAGAAAAGAAAAAGAAGATCAGCACTAATACTGTAATACACACAGAGCTTAGTTATATTCTATATGCCCGAGTCAATACACTCCTGACAGAAATGATATGCTTACTCATAGTTTGCAGTTAGGAGCCTCTTCGTTTCTGCTTCTCCCTCTCCACCGATGGCCACCTGGAAGACACGGGTTCCCTCCATGGTGTCGTTCGGAAGATGTGCACTTGTCAGATACCAGAAACGCATCAGAATACTGACAAACTTTCTCCCTGGAAAAACAGAACTAATTAGCATAGCACAAAAAACACACATCTATTGCATGTCTGTCCGTTCCGTCCTGCAGGAGGGATCCCTCGTCTGTTGCTCTTCATGAGGTTTCCTTCATTTTTGTCCCCAGTAAAGTTGTTTTATTTATTTTTGGGAAGGGCCATTGGTTCCTACTGAAAAAAAAAGCTTCAGCAATTTACCAAAACATCTGGGCGATATAATATTTAACATAGGTTATTTCAAACAGGAGTAAATAGTGCCTTTGTTGGGGACTATTTTCAGCTGTGGATTAATCCCCATGGTGCTCTGGTGAATATTTACAGCAGCAGGAGGGTGCATTTGGGATTGAGTCAGAATAAACCACAGTGTGTGTATTCCGGGTAATGACGGAACATGTCACCCAGTGCAACAGTGTGGCTCATTGGTGTTTTATTTAATAGTTTTGGACAACAATGGAGCTCTATATTACAGATGAAGACGATATATATCAGGCTCTGATTCACACTATTTCAGTATTTGGCAGTAGGATCAATTCATTGGTTTTGGTCTTTTCATGGGAGGTAAAGACTTCATGCTGACCATCATCATCATAGTAGATCCCCACGTCTCCAGGTGTCGTGTACATGATCTCATCAGCGTCTGCAGACAGAGCTTTCTTGTGGCTCGATGGCAGCGCGTTGCACTTTTCCTCCAGCTTTGCAATCAACTGCAAAGACATGGAAATTAGATAAAGCTCAACTTGAGCAGAGAGATGACACCCGTTATATACAAGAATATTAAAATACCAAAAAGTCTGTTCTTTGATAAATGTAAACATTTTCACTATGTTATGTTTGGTAGCAATACGTTAAAATGCAGATTTTCCAATATGATCAACTGAAATATATCTATCTACAATGTATTGGTATGTTGATATGATTTTTTTTTTTTTAAGTTAGAGAATGAATAATAAGTTTGGACTTGCTTGCTTCCCATACTTACGTCTTTAGCCACGAGCCCCTCCAAAGCTTCATACTGGCACTGAGACAACAGTCTGGAGACATGGGAGAAGGCCTGCAAGAGTTAACAGAACGTCCTCAGCAACAACAGAATTAACGAGGTATTAATTGAGGGTATGAATATAATAAATCACGTTCAATGAATACTATAGCGTTCAGAGAAGTTGTCGCTAGCCCACAACACGTTAACACCATCTATTTTCAGGCTTTTACAGACCTGCTTCGCTCCCTCCGTGAACTCTTCAATGCTGAACTCTCTATCAAAGTAAGCCCGGATCAGAAAGTAGTATATTCGGGTGCGAAACCAGATAAAAGGATTCGGGATGCCGACAACCACCACCTTCTGGTTCTGGTTCTGTCCGCCGCGGTCGGAGCTGTACGGGCGGACCGCTGCTACCACAGCGGCAGGTGATGGAGAAGGTAGCCGCCGTTTACCGGACCGGTGCAGGATTATACTTTCATTTAAACATAGACGAGTAAACCTTAATGTTGATGGAAACCTGTGACAACCTCTCAACATGGGCAGCGCCATATTTCTTCCCCCTCGGAAGCTTCCTGGTCCTTGTGGTTGTAACATCCGGTGAGGAACAAATAACAAATATTAAAAATACAGACAGTAATGCTATAACATTCTGAGAATATTATTCATTTGTGTATCTACTAAACTTGGACATTGTTTTGTAACTAACATACCGTACTGTTGTTTTATACAGCTGACTTTTAATTAGTCATTTTTCGTTTCTACGGGGAACACTAACAATGTGACGCCCGTTCAGTTCACGAGCTGTTTACTCTCACCAGCGCGTGCATTTCTAAAGCGAATCATGTGACATGGAGCTGCAGGAAAAAGTACCTGTGCCGATATTTACAGAAGTAGATAAGGACGTGTTTCTGCGAGATATTTATCCAGAGGTAAGATACACCCGGGCGGCTAGTGTTGGTCCTCACGGCTGCAGGAAAATGTGTCTAAACTACACTCTCCAGCTGCAACATCACCAGACTGCTGCTGCTTCTTTGACTTTTTTCTTGTTCAGCTTACATTGTCAGTGTTGCACGACAAAAACTCCCCAAAAAGGGTTTGCTTATCCTGGTACACAAGACAATGGTTAGATAAAACTACCAATCTGAGATGAAGATGGCACCTTAGCTCTGGGGAACTGTGATGGGCATTTCTCACCACTCTGTGACATTTTAAAGACTAAAGTGTTTTTGATACATTGATAAAGTGATTCATCCATAATGACAATAATCATTAGCTGCAGCCTTAAGACAATCTCAAGTTAGAGATTTGCCCCGTAATGCTCCCCCGCTGCTCTCCAATGTGTACATGAACTGAACACTGGAAAACTGTTTAATTTTAGAGACACAACCACCTGCAGCCATATTTACTGTCATGCAGAATCCACTAGCTGTCACTTTGTTCAGGGTCTTAAAGCTACTCCAGTTTTTTGGAGTTGCACGCTAGTACTCCCCACGACAAGAAAAGTGATCTTGTGATGTGTAGAATTGTTGGAGTGGCCCTTTAAGTTATATATAATGTTATGTAAGATATTGGATCCTGGAGTACATTTATTTGCCATCAGACAGAGTGTACAGATGTGCATCTACAGCTAAATGTACGCCGATTTGTTCCCAGCGCAGACCAGCCGTCCTGAGAGGCACGTGTCTCGGACCATGCCTGGAGAAGTGGACGGTGGAGTATCTGGGACAGAGAGGGGGAGACAAGGAAGTGAAGATCCACGTGTCCACTGTGCCGCAGATGGACTTCCTTCACAAAAACTTTTCTTACAAGTGAGCTCTCTCTCTCTCTCTCTCTCTCTCTCTCTCTCTCTCTCTCTCTCTCTCTCTCTCTCTCTCTCTCTCTCTCTCTCTCTCTCTCTCTCTCTCTCTCTCTCTCTCTCTGATCAACACTCCTCTGCAGAGTTCTCAGCTACACCTCTTTATTTACAGGACTCTGCCATTCAATGAGTTTGTGAAAAGGGCATCTGAAAAAAAGCACTCTGACTTCTTCCTGTGTGAGGTAAGGATCATAATATATATATGTATGTATATATATATACTTTCACAGTATGTTGTGAGTGTCTTTTAATGCCACTCTTTCCTTGATCTTATGTTAGGACGAGAGCTATTACCTTCGATCACTGGGAGAAAACGTTCGAAAGGTATTAAGAAGACTTATGAAATATGTGAAGATAGAGCTAGGTTAGGTTTTGTACCTTTCAGATTGTGCATCAACTAACATTGTATTTATATGGCAAAAAAACAACCAAAAACCGTCTTCAGTCCAACTCGGCGAAAGCTCTTGACCAGGAATATAAATGTCTTTCTCTCAGGAACCCGCTGATCTGAGCAAACAGTTCCCGGACTTGGCGGAGGATTTTCACATCCCACAGTTCTTTGAACCCGATCAGTTTTTCTCCAGTGTGTTCCGCATCAGCTCCTGTGGTCTGCAGCTGTGGACGCACTACGACGTGAGCGCCCTGCATTTAGTTATACTTTACATACATACAAGTGCTAATTCAATACTTTAATTTACCTCTCCCAGTAAATAATGTTGAGTTTCTAAGTCGGTAGCCTCAGTAAGCTCTCCCTCTTCGGGTCTTTGTGGTCCATTCCTTCAGGTGATGGACAACCTGCTGGCTCAGGTGACGGGGAGGAAGAGAGTGGCTCTCTACAGCCCCCAGGATGCATTGCACCTCTACCTGTCAGGCAAGTGGCTGTGCGAAGATGCCAGTTTGTTTGATTGCTCAAAATATACTGTATCAACCCCACTAGGAATGGGTGTTTTATGGTTTATAATATTATAGTGCCTCTTTTCATTTTAATTCAACCCATCAGGTGATAAATCGGAGGTGCTGGACATCGACTCCCCGGACCTGAATCAGTTTCCTGAGTTTGTGAAGGCAAAGAGATACGAGTGTGTGCTGGAGCCCGGGGATCTACTTTTTATCCCTGGTAAGTAAAGCTGTCCACATTAAGCGAGTCCTCCTGCAATGCCACCTACTAGATATACGACATCATACTGTCATGCTTCTCATGTAACTCTCACACCAAATGCTTGTTGCTCACAAATCCCGGTGGATGCTTAATATTGGAAACACACCGCACACTTCAGTAACTTGGTTGAAATAATCAGGGTGTCCCTGCTTTCCTCAGCCCTGTGGTTCCACAACACCCTGGCCCTGCACTTCGGTGTGGGCGTAAATGTCTTCTGGCGCCATCTACCTGCCGACAGCTATGACCGGAAGGACCCGTATGGTAACAAAGACCCCGCGGCCGCGACCCGAGCCCTTCAGGCGCTGGAGAGGGCGCTATGCACTCTGGACGAGCTCCCGGACGATTATCGGGACTTTTACGGGCGCCGAATGGTCCAACGTATCCAGAAGCGGACGTACTGTGACGGCCCGTCGAGCACAGTAAGCCCGTCCTAAAGCATACTCTGCTTTATGGTCTGTTTGACTCTAAATGGACCATAATGTACTAAATGAACATCATGCTGTATTGAAGAAGACTTTAAACTAGAGATTGAGACCATAAACTCATGTTTACAATGTTTACTGAGGTAATAAATCAAGAGAGAAGTAGAGTCATTTTCTCATAGACTTCTATACAACCAAGACTTCTTCCAACCTGAGATGTCGCCCCCTGCTGGTTAGTAGAGAGAATGAACGTTTTAAGAAACTTCCTCATGGTCTTCACTCGGTTGCCGCCTGTATGGGGCTAATTTCCATGAAAGCGATAAACCATTTCCAGAATTCATACATGTTATTCCTAAACTATGTGGTATAAAGTGTGCTGCACCATTGACGATAAATTAGTAGAGATGTTCTAGATGACACTGAGCACCCAGGAGAATGTTCCAGGTTTCACAACACTACGATAGAATGAAGCTCTTTTGGGTATAAAAAGTAATACAACTTTCTGTGGTTTCACAAAATCATCCCATTCATTGTCTATGGAGCAGCCTCCACACTTACTACTTGATGACATCACAAGTTAGAGACTTCCTTTCTCTGGTTTCAGAGCAGCTCATGTTCACTAGTATTGATTGGACTTTCTTAGGCCATGGAAGTAACATATTGGACTTCGTCCTTTAGTTGGTATTCCCCTTTAATGTCTCACAAAAGCAACTATATCGTGGTTTCTTGCTGAGAAATTTACAGGGAAGCACTTTCCTGAAAAATAAAAAAAAATATTTGTGGCCAACACACAGCATGAAGATGAAAATAACACCAAAGCCTTTTTTAATGCATTAGCAAAACTCATAAACTGTTTCTTCAAGAACAGCTAGTGTTCCAGCTACAACAGCACTCTTGTTTCTCTTACAGCATGTCTGCACTTCACCTTCAAATATGTATCTTGAAGTATTCTTTAACATAGTATGTATTGCTTCAGAATCTAATGCGTGCTGCAGACCACGTTTCATAACTTTTGCTTTATTTCACATTTTTTGTGCCGATTTCACCTTCATCAGGGAGAAGGTTCTCCATCTAGTCAATCAGTCGTGTTACTTTAAGAGTTATTCAAATCTTTTCAATATATTAGACCCTTTTAAAGCATTTTAATCTAATAGGAGTAAATATTGTAAACACCAATTTGAAGAGAAGATTGCGGCGTTGTCTTGAATTCCTTGGACTTAAGATGCTTTATATTTTTCTTGAATTACTGCAAAACTACAGCAGCACATTGCAGCCATCACAGAAACATGTTTGCTCCCTTTAGTTGAAGTTAGTTTTAATGAATAATCTTTTTCATGTTATAACTAGATGCTTTTCATAATATACCATTCTGTCATTATATAGTTAATCAGTTCGTTTTTGCGATACACTTTTTGTTGTAACATGAATGTGCATACATAAAATTACAGCAAACTTAAAGTGCATCAAGTTTTCTGTAAAAGCGGATATTTGTTTTATATTTCATAACATGTAAAGGATCTTACATGAAAAGGCTCATTAAAACAATGTTTTTTACGCTGTCATTTCAGACTTCACTGACTGTATAAAGAAATTAGAAACCTCAGATACACGTCGTCTACTGCCTCACTTGTTCCAAACTGCTGTCTACGAGGTGAAGAATGACAACATGAAGGAAACATTGGCAGAATAAAGCTCGGTCTACGGGGAACAATGTTAGTAAGGAAACGTTTAGAAGTCCGGGACTAAAATGCTGGTTTTGCACATACCAATATGGTTGGAGCTTTTATTGCACAAAGATTACAGTTGTTGAAGTTCCCTTACAAACAGGTTGAAGCTTTGTAAACAGTGAAGCAGCTCCTCCCCAGTGTGTTTGCTGAGTCCCCCGTCGTCACATTCCTTCAGTGAGTCTCAGCGGGTCAGTGTGTCCCTAAGAGCCGACCGGTGACCGATGCAGGAAGCAGAGAGAAGCTTGTGTCTTAGCAGAGGGGCGGGTACACGCTGTGAGCCAGAGCTGCCGGCTACGTTAAGGACCGACTATTGGTGACTTCTGGACTGTTGACATTGTGTGATATTGTGGGTTTTTTGGGGGGGGAGCGCAATCCTTTTTGTTGAGTTTTACCACAAACATGGACACCTTTAAAAATAGTTTGGCTTTGAATGCAAATGAGGAAAATATACTTCATTTTGCCTTTTCATTCACGACACACACAAAGCACTCCGTGTTCTCCGCACTGAACATCACAGTCTCGGGTCACGGACACGGTGGAGTACCGTTCCCTGCACTGTGATCCGTCTTTTATTTATTCATCTGTCCTCCATGTGAGCAAGACAAGTCAGTATCTTGAATCTCGATGAAAGCAGCAGAAAGCAGGGTGCAGTGCAGCATTCTTCGTCTTCGACAACAGAGTGGCGCTCCGTCCCGGGACTCTCCGCGTGGCCCGTTCCCCCTTTTAGCAGAGCAGTGCAGAGGGTCAACCACAAAGACCCGCTCATGTACGTTCTGGGTGTGTGTGCATTAATGCTACGGAGACTTCTCAGTCAGAAAACGGACAAAGAAATGGCACATTGCTTGTTGTTGTTCTCTATTCTGTGGATATGATAACTAAGATTTTAGATTATTTTTTTTGATTATTTTTCATACGGTTGCTATCAGGCAGATGGAAGAGATGCGGGAGGACTCTTTTACAGGAGATGAGCCAGTTTCTATGGAGTCTGTGCCATGCCGCGACTGGACTTCATCTTCTCCAGTCTTTTAGAGAGGTGGCTGTTGTTTGACTCTAGTTCATCGACTTTGTCCAGTGCTGATCGCAGCTGTCGGGTCACACGGAGAGAGAGAACAGATTAAAACAGAGCCTGTTCAACGGTCCGGCTCGTCATTTGTCTTGCAGTGTAAGAAAACAGAACTCTACCTCTCTCTGTAGTTTACGTTTCTCTGCCTTCAGCTCATCCTCCACTTTCTCTGCGTTCTCTGATGCAGACTTGTAGCGCGTCACCTGACCCTCAAGTCTGGTCACCTTGAAACCAAAATAAAATAAAAAAACACTTCTTAGGTGAGAATATTTACTTGTTTTTTTAGGTATGCTATGAATTCAGGATTCTTGTCAGCTTACATTTTGTTCCAAAGCGGTCACTTCTTGCTCTGCCTTCACAAGCTTGAACTTAAAGTCACTTATTTGCCTGCTTGAATCCCCTGGAAAGATTTAGCAAAAGCAAATATTCTTCAGTTGGAGGCGACAATGAAATAAAGTGCAACTACTGATTGTTCACTCACTCTGCAGCTCTATCAAGTTTGGATCGTTGCCGTTTTCAACAATTTCCCCATCCGGGCTCGAAGCGTTCTCAGTGCCGTTCCTCTGTGTCTTCTGATCCAGCTGGGACTTCAGCTTCTTTACCTGCAAACGGAGCCATTAACACATCAGCTGATGAAGGAATATTGGCAACACATCTAATGAAAATACCCCAACCCTGCCAAGACTAAAGGCATTCATATTTATAAACCCCTCACAAATATATAGTTTCATCTTTCAAAAGGCTCAGTCGTTCCTGAAACAGCGGGTCGCTGTGGCTTTTTAGCAAACATAACTCAAACAAGAAGAACTAGTACATTTGTTGGGGACTATTTTCAGCGGTGGATCAATACACAATTGGTGCTCTAGTGAGTATTTAGAGCAGCAGGTGTGAGTGGGATTTGATTGACTACAGTGTGTGTATTCATGGTTGATGAAGGAACACGTCACACACAGTGTGACTCAGTAATATGGTTTGAATAGCTTCTGGACAACAGAGGAAGAAGATGTATCAAGCTTGCTTGTTAGTAGGATCAACTCATTGTTTTGGTCTTTTCATAAAATGTCATAAAAAGCATTTGTTTTCGAGGTCATTTCTAATCATAAAGCATTATTTGTGAACCTTGAACTCTAATAACTTCACTTAAACATGGTTGTCAAGCAAAGTCTGGTGTTTTTATAAATACTTTATATCGTATAAGAGTTCTGTTGACAGGTGTCTTACTACAAATGCCTTTATGAAATACCACTCAAACACGGAGCACCATTTACTGCGTTGAACATTGTTTGTTCTGTCAGAAATAGACTGAAGAGGAAAAAGCAGCTCATTTGAACACATTTGTCTTATTTCTTTAATCAGGAACTGTCCTCATGAGAAAGTTATTTTTTTCTTCACTTTCCCTGATTCTCTCCATTTGATCACGTTATAGTCACTTCTGCAGCTGTAGGTAGAACTCCTTTCCTTTGTAACCCGTTTACAGTACATGCACTTAGGTAACCGTGCTGTTCTGACACTGTGGCTCCTCTGTTAATAGCAATGGGACAAACATATACGGAAATAGAAAAATATGGCCTTGCAACACGCTGCTATGACATGAAATGTATTAAATATTAGCTCCTGATGTAAATTGTAATATTCCTGAGACTACAGATGCCTGTCTTAGTAAATGCATGAATCACGGACCCACCTGCTCGATCATTTTTTCCCGCTCATCCACCAGTTTCCTCAGACGAATCTCTGCGAGACAGAACACAGGTTTGAGATGACACTCGACTTCAGAATCTCGGTCACAGATCATTCATTCAAATGGAGTGTTGTGCATCACAAACAACAATCACAACTGCCGCCATCCATCTTTGAATAAAAAGAAGTTCACATACCAGGGGTGGGAGGAGCCAAGGAGATGGTGGGAGTGGTGGGTGGGGGGGGGGGAGTTGATGCATGCAACAGTGCAGGCTTCCGTGGGGATAGACGGAGCGGAGTGTGTGTGGGGGGGTGGTAGGTTGTTAGCATGCACAAACTGTGGAGAGGAGGGTCAATACAAGAGCACACAGCTGACTACATTCTCACTATGTGACCACACAGTAAGGTGTAACTGGACTATGTGTACATGTGCTGACTGAATGACTGCTGACACATTGCATTCCATCAATTTCCCAACAAAAAATGCATTTGGATCAACATTTAAAACTGGTAACAGCAGGGTGTTTATTGGCATTTCGGCGTGGACGCACTACATTCATCTTTTCCATTAAGTGCAACAAAATGCAAACATACATTTTCCATTCTTGTAGATGGAAATGACTTTCAAACAGCAGTTGTATTAATCCCTGAGAACAGATCAGGGTCTCCCAGCACTTTGCATTTTTACCATCAACATTACCATGAACATGTAAAAGCTAGTTCACCAACTAACGAATTACCAAATAACATCTGTGTGTTTCTATTGTACACCTATGCAATGAATAAATCAATTTGTAGCATGAGAAAATGATGTGATACAATATTATCCATCTATGACACACAAGCAGCATGATGAATGTGCATCAATAACAAAATAATGTTACATGACATAGCAAGTGCAGTATTGTCCAATAGTAAGATCTACCGTTACCAAGCAGTTCACGTTCTGGTACCGACAGCTGTCCTTCAGACAGTTTACATGGAGTCAATTAAAATGAAAATGATATACAAACGTATATTCATTTGGGAAAGGATCAAAGTGTGGCACAAATATATTTTACTACTTTGTAAACAGCTAAGCAAAGACAGATGAAATGATATATATCTATACTATATACTATCTATAAGCTAAGACATCTTACACTCCTCTTTGCCCTTGCCTTTGCCTTTCTTGCTGTTCTTCTTCACATCTTTCCCTGTCTGCTGTGGCTCTTTACTGCTGGCCACTTGTTCTGCTCTCTTTGGTGAATCTCCGCCCTGCAGCTCAAGCTTAATAGCATCTAATCCTTCGTCTACGGGCACAGACGCCGTCTGGACAATGTCCTCTGCAACAGCACACACCTCTCCTCCCTCTGTAATGTGCCCGGGCTCATCTGCCACACCCACTTCTTCCTCTGGAATGTTTTTCTGCTTTTCACACACATCTTCCACACGGTCCCCCTTTTCAGACGAGGCGTCCTCACCAGAGTTGAGGTTGTCTGGAGGCGCAGTATCCAGTGACTCTACCTGGTTACCCCCGTCAACCGTGCTTTCAACTGGCTCGTCTGGTCTACTCTCGTTTGACAAACCACTATTGTTACTTTCATCCGCCATGACTTCAACTCCCTCCTCCACTTCTTCCTGGCTCGGGTTTTCTAGAAGACTTGTTGCTACAGCCTCCTCCACGTCCATGTCATTGAAATCAAAAGAATGGCCTTCATCCTCTTCCCCGTCCTCTTCATCGCTGTCCTGCAGGGTGGGTTGAGACGAATCATCATCCTCAGACTTGTCTTTGCCGGGTTCGTGCAGTTGCTCTGTCTCGCTTGGATCATGTGGATCATTTTGACTGTTTTGATGTTCTGGGTCCTCTTCAACGGTTGAATCTTCAGCTCTGTGGTTCTGCTCCGTTGAGGACCCAATTTCAGTAGCTTCTTTTGGAGAGTCCGGCGTTAACATGTCAATGGTATTGATCTTTTCGGTTTCAGAGAACACTTCGGCATTTGATTCCTCTGTCGGATCCTGGCTTTGTACGTTACCCAGTTGTTCGGCCTGCGCTACTCCAACAGTCTCCACCAGACTCTTCACAGAGTCAAATGCATCTGTGTTTTTCATTAATGATGCACTGTCACAACGGTCACCTTTTTCATCATGTGAGCGGTCTGACTCAACTAAACCCTCTGCGTCTCTCAAGCCTCCGTTCAGCTCCTCCTTTTCAGTTCTGTCTGATTTGAGCTCTGAATCCTCCCCGTCAGGAGGAAAGGCTTCCTGCTCAGTCATCTCCTCGTCATCTCTGACTGTCTCAGTAGCCTCCTCTGGACCTCCACCAGAAACCTCGATGGAAGCGTCACCGCTGCCCAAGTTCGCAGCTGCGGACGGCTCTAAGCCAGACAAGCTCTTGAAAGTGTTGGTGAAGACATCGATAAAGAACTGGGCCACAGACGCGCTGTCCTTACTCTCAGGATTGCTTGTGGGTTCAGATTCATCAGCAGCAATGTCTCCATTGCTTGGAACATGTAATTCTTCAGTGTTTTCCTTACCGCTCGTTTCAAAGGTGTTCTCGGGGTTAGTAGTTGTACATTCAGATTGCATCTCATCAATAGACCCACCTTCATCCTCTACACTATCAACAATTTCTGACTCCATGTGGATGACATTGTCAGTGGTTGAGATCTCGGGTTCACTTTTAGAGTTATCTATACTGGAAGAACCCTCTCTGTCGAGACCATCAGTGCTCTCGGCACCTTTAGAGTTGTCGATAAGATCAGAAGTGCTGGGGTTGGTCTCTGGAACAGGACTTGTTATAGATCCCACTTCCTCTACTTTCTCAGTTTCCAAAGTGTGTTCCTCGTCTTGCTCATTCTTTCTGGCATTTGTTCTGGAGTTGAGAGTTTCAACGTGAGAAAAGGTAACAGCGGGAGCCACTGCCTCTACTGCTTTTACCATTTCAGTTTCCGAACATAGTCGCTTGTTCTGTTCATCCGTAACATGATCAAACCTTTCTTCCTTGGGAGTTGCCACGGGTTCTGCTTCTTCTACGTTCTCCGTCTCCAACTTTTCTTCGCTGTCGTGCTCCTCTGTAACAAGTTCCACTGCCGATTCTTTCAGAGTTTCATTGGTTAAAAAGGTTTCCCTGGGTTTCGCTGCTTCTACTTCCTCTTCTTGATCCACCCTTGACTTCTTGACGGTTTCAGTGGCAGAACCGTCGAGTTCAGGTTCTGCCGTTGGCCCATTATTTCTTGTAGCTGATTCGTTTATTTCTTTTTTGCCTTTTTCTTGGTGAGCTCCATCTTTTTGTTGGTTCTTATCGTCATGCGTTCCTTTCTTTTTGCCTCTCCTCTTCCTTTTCTTCTTCTTCCCTGCAGCAGCGGCGCCCTGAGCCTGACATTTACCTGATATTTCCTCTGCCTCGTCGTTCTCTGCCTCTTCTGCATTCTCAGGCTCTTGTTGAGGTTTAGTGTTTGACACGGCTGGGTCGGACTCATTCGGCAAACTTTCTGTCATAACACCTTGTGCAACTTTTTGCTGACGACATGATTCTGTACTTTGCAAGTTACTTTCCTCATCTTCCTGTTTGTTTTCTTGCTCCTCAAAAAGGTTGTTACATGACTCTCTAATGTCATCACTCTGTGTGTCAACACTACAGCTTTTGGTTTCTGTCTCCCCTAAACCTGGGTTACTTGTCTCCCCTAAATCTCCCCCTTTAGGAGCTTGGGTTTCTGGAACATTTTCCTCAGAACTTGTTACAATCTTTTGAAGCTCAGGGCTGCAAATGATTATATCTTTGGCTTCTGTGATTGATTGGTCAATAATGTCAACATTTAAGTCCTTGTTTAGGACACTTTCTTCAATATTGTCTTCTTCTGTGGCCGTCTTCTTGTCCTCATCTAAGCACAACGTCTGTTCTTCTGTTGGCTGTTCTTCGCTAGATGTTTCCAGCGTGGACACACCATCAACATTACAGAGTGCATCACAGCTCGCGTGATTCTCTTTTTCTTCCTCAAACATCTCTCGATGCTGCTCTGGATCGACCTCTTCCTCTCCGCTACTTCTCAACGGAGTCTCCTCTGTGTTGCCTGAGAGATCATGAAGAGTACACGGTGACGGAGGGACAAAAAGTGTTGACTCAAGACATGATTTTCAAAACTGTAATCTTCATCAGGAAGTGCATCAGCAGAAGTCAAGGTAAGGCAGAACACCTGATTGATTCAGTGGCCAGGAAGAGAAGCACAGAGCCAATAACAAGAAGAAGAAGAAGAAAGGCCGGAGGAACACCAAAATTAAGTTCTTGATTCCCATCACATCGATCGACAAAAGAAGAAGCCGGCTGCTCAAAGATATACGTTACAATGCATTTACAATAATGTTCCTTACACAGACTATTTGCTTCTAAAAGAGTTCTCAAAAGCTTTGTACCATCAACCCTTTAGAGACCGGTCAGCATCTACACACCTACACCACATGCATTAACATGTGTGAGTTAGTTGTGATTCAGAACTAATCTGTGTTAACTGAAATGATGAAAAAGGTGCAAGAGAAACGAATCAAAAGCCAAAACATTAATACTGAAGACTAGGGGTGAAAAAGGTGACTAAGATGAACTCCAGGGGTCAAGGAGCATGCTGAGCTTGTAAGTGGAAAGCAAGAGGTTGGATAGATGTTTCTTAAAGGGATAAGGCTGGCGTTTCTCTGTATTTTTCTTTTTGTCAACAAATTCGAAGAAAGTACGAAAAATAACTAATGCTGTAGTCGGTCACTCACTACTGTCTGGATTTCCCAACTTGTCTGCAGCACGAGCTCATTGGTTCCGTCTACAGATGTACATTCTAAAAACTGGTCATGAATGCATAATCGTATTTTATAAAAGGATCAGTCATTTTTAGTCATTTCCTAAAGCAGCTGGTCACTGTAGTTTTTAGCAAACGTTACTCCAACAGGAATAAACATTCATTAATATGAATTTGGTGCTCTAGTGAGTATTAACATGTGTGTATGAATGTGGCTCACAGATGTGTTTTTGGACAACAATGGAGCTCTGTGGCACAGAGGAAGAGTGAATATGAAAAAAATATATATATATATATATATATATATATATATATATATATATATATATATATATATATATATATATATATATATATATATATATATATATATATATATATATATATATATATATATATATATATATATATATATATATATATATATATATATATATATATATATCTCTCAGGCTGCCACACAATACTTGTTAGTGGGATCAATTCGTTGTTGATTTTGTATGCAGTGAAACTGATCTCAAAATAGTCAATGTATATTACGTGATCTACAAATAAAAAAAGTAAGATTTAGAATTGTATACAACGATTTATGCTTAATTTTCATTATTTACAAATGCGTGTTCCAAACTTCACACAAATACCAAGCAATTTGAACTTGTGTAAAACACTTCTTGAGTTTTCAAACTTCTAAAAACATTTTTTTTTTTTTAACAATGTTAAATGTGTGCGCACGGATCACGGGATACGTACAAATCAGGTTACATTCGTGTGAAGATATGAACACACATTTGTGAATACCCAAAATGACACACAAATCATTGTACACATTTGTAAATCTTATTTTTCATTTGTAGATGATGTAATATACATTTTGAGATCAATTTTACTCTATCGTTTAATATTTTCATGAATTTGTTTACAATAAAAAGAATTGTAGATGTTGAAATTTCCATTTTCGAGCACTTTTAAAGGACTTCTCATTGATGTTGGCTTTGGAGATTGAAAGCTCCAGAATAACTACAAAGTTAACCTTGTGGTGACATTTTCTTGTCATTGAAAGTGTCCGACCTGAAGAATAAACTTTCAGTCTCCAGAACAATACAGAATACCACCAGACTTATCCTCTCAGGAAACTGAAAATCAGAGTTGAAGACACTTAACATTCCAAGAGCACAACACTGGGAACTGAAGAGTTCATTCCAAAATTAGACCATTCGGATCAGATATCAAGTGTGAGAGAACAATTACTTGTTTTATATGTTGGTTGCTGAATTTTCGGTTCCACCACTACTGTATTTTAGCTTTTTGGAATGAAAGTCTTCAGATAGTTGACGGTAGTGAGAAGTTTTACCGAGCATGCCGTTCCCCTCCGTTGGGGCGGTCTGCGAGTCCTGAGCTGGTTGGGTAGCAGGGTCTGCACTGGGGGACCCGTCCACTTCGGCCTCACCAATCTCTCCATTGATGTTTAGATCAGGACCCAGTACTATTCCATGTTTCTAGAAAAAACAGAAAGGCAAACATTAGCTCCATAGAGTACACACCTTCAAAATAAGTCACAATGTAAAAGCTGTATATTAGGTTTAGGAATGTTTGAAACAACGAAGCAAATATACAATAAATATTTGCACTTGTAATTACTTTCTACCTTTCTACAATATCGCAGGACTCTGTTTTACCTTTAAAGCTTTAGTTACCCTGACAACAATATTCAAGACTTTAATGTCACTTTTCTTCCCAAAACTACACACATCACACACTGAGTACCTTCAGAATGTCTTTCAGCTTCACCGTCTCTTCTCTGAGCTCATCTCGCTCAACTCGAATAGCGTCTGTGTATTCTTTCTGTCGCTCTAAGGCCTGAGCCCCAAGTGTGAGAGAGAGTGAGAAGAAAAGTGTACGAGAGGTGAAAAGAAGTGAAAGTAAAAAGCTGAGTTTCATGCAAAGGAGATACTGAATTCATGTCGGCAAAAGTAAATGCTGAACGTGATGAAGTCAATATAAAAAGGTGCAGCACCAGGGCTCAGAGGCCATACCCCAATCTTTTTATCCTTCCACTCCACCGTCTCCTGCAGGTCAGAGATTTCTCTAACGAAACCTTCCTGTTTGATACGCAGCTGACGGATGTCCTAAACAGCAGCAGAAGGAAAGCAAGTTTGAGATGTAGAGAGAGAAAGAAAAAGAGAAAAACAGTGCATGCGTGTATACAGTGTGTGAACAAAGAGAAAGCCGTGGAGCGCAGTCTTTCTAGGTGACAAACGGATTAACAAAACGGTGTTTTCCTTTCTTCACATCTATCTTCAGAACCAATGGGAGGCTCCATTCCTGCACCCCACTCAGAGACACGTTCAGACTGAAGGACAAATACTCACGTTGAGCAGGTCTTCACTTTGTTTTAGAGTCTCTTTCATTTCAGTGAACTGGAACTGGAGCACCGTGTGGGCATGTTTCTCACGCTCGTGTTCCTGTGAGGAACAAAAGACAGATTGACAACCAATAACCCCTTTTGCTTTCATTAGAAACATCTCATACACACCCCATCCGGAAACATTACAGGAATGCTACTTGCATCGCTGTCAAGTGTGATGTCATTCTGAGAGCGGTGTCATACAGTCCTCATTTGAAAGATATGTAACACATACAGTATGATGTATGTCCTTATGTACAAATACAATGCTGTTTTACTGCATTAGATGTAGTTGTAACAAAGAGTAGAGAAGCACAGACACAAAACTGAGGTGCTTTTTTGACAACCGCCCCTAGAGGGCGCTGCGTTACTGCTGCTGCCATTTTGTGCTGAATACACCTAAAGAGTCTGGTCGACTGAGCGTCGACATGAAAAGGTTTGCCTGGTTTCTATAAATGTTCCTCAGTGTTGGATTTTTCTAGCTTCCATTTATGTCCATTGCTCACATTTTGCTCCCAAGTGGTGAAAAAGTTAAGTTATGTCTTTCTATTTGGAACACTGCTTTGATTCTTCAATGAATTTAACAAATAATAAAAACAAGTAAGTAAATAGTTATCATAGTATGCATCATTCGTTTTGTTATTTTTCAATCAGGTTGTTTTAATGGTGTCATCTCTGGACAGATCATATGGTAGTGTGCAAAGGAACGACCAATCAGCTTTCACTTCTCATCAATGTAAGTTCTTTGGCTGTAGCATTAAAACAAAGCATTAACTGTGTGTTGGATTAACAATATGAACAGAAAACTAAAACTTGACCAAGCTCTACTTTGGTGTCATTACAGCACAACAACACTCCGTATGCTTAGTCATTCAGCTCCACCTTAGTTTATCATCTATCCTCATGTCAGAAAAGTGTTCAAAACACATGATGCATTCAAGGGTTGTGGGAAACTCAAAAACAGGACTTTAATATCTGCAACCTTTCCATGTTTAACCACATTTTCATAATTTGAATTCAGGATGCTGGAAGATTCCAGTCTCTGCATGTAGATTTCTATTGTAATGGTTTTGTGGAAGGCAGAGCATGAAGAGTCTGGGCTCCCACTTTACACCGTTAAAGCCATGTTTCCTATGTAGATGTGGTCGGCCTCTGCAGAGTGGAGGGGTCCAACGTAAAGGTTGAGAAGTTATGGAAACCAGTGTGCTAGCAGGTTGTTTCTTAAATCACACTTTAGTGGCATTGAACAAGGAGAGACATGAGCTCCCAAGCAATGACATTGATTTACATTTCTCAACAGCAGAGTGCTTCGAACTAAATTAAAATAGATAATGTGTTTTATGACACTCCATACAGATGGATACATTCAGGGTTTATGAATTAAAAAAACCTTCAGATACCAGATTTAAGCCATTTGGGTTTCCTACAATTATAGAAGTGAGCCACATATCACTTGTTTTAAAGTCTGTGCCTCTGTGTGCCGGCGGTACCTTGACTTTCTCCTCATATCCGCGGCGCGACTCAGACAGCAGTTCCTCCAGCTCCATGAGCGAGTCCTTGAGCGTGTCCACCTGGTACATCAGGTTGTTCTTCTCGTTATCCAGCTGGGCGTTTGACACCATGGCCTTACGGTACTTCTCCTCCACTTCCACTAAAGCATCCTAATGTCACCACATAAAGACAATATCAGAATATAAGAACACAACAGCTTGGGATACTTTCCTCTATCAAATAGGACGGGCAAACTGTGTTTGGTGTAACAGGTGGATGCAGCTGGCAGAGAAATCCAGACAATGCAACCATCTACTGTATAAGCCTGTGTAAACGTGGTCAGTGGAAATGTTATGTGCAGGCTAACGCACACGCACCAAAATGAAGAAAGACATGCAACGTGCAGACGCATCTTAAACAGTTTGCAAGTTAACAAACAAGTTAGAAAACATCTGCCCAGGGGGAAATAAATGAGAAATAATGCCAGACACAGGCTCTGCATTTGAGCCTCACAAAAGGACTGCAGTTTGATCACCGAGTCCATTTGTAGCAATTTCTCTGTGCCGTTCAACTAGATATCCTGCTCCTCTATGTGTGCCTGTGTGTGTCTACTCGTCTCTCTTCTTTTTAGACACAACCGACATGTGGAATAAGTACATTATTTTTAAAAAGCAATCACAAACTAGGGTGTGGACAGGCGGATTTTGAAATGTTTTACACGTCACAAGTAAAACTTGGGGGAATTGAAACTCCAGGAGAACAGCAGGCAGAGGGGGAGGAAAACCAACAGTGATGCAAGCAAGGAATTTATATAGTATATCCTTTATCGTGTTAATAATTCTATCCGTGTGTTTTCTTGTCAGATGTGAGTCTGTGTCCCGCTGTGTCGCTCTCAGAGCGAATTAAAGAGCAGGCGAGAAAAAAGCCAAATTATTATTGAAACCATTTCTATCTAATTTTCTGTTTGCCGTTTATGGACTCCACCGATCAAACTATTGAGAACTGTCAGCCGATAACCATCGATCGCAGAACCCTTACTGCAGTTATACTACTGTATATGTGTGTCGATATTTGTGCCGAGTCTGGAGCAGCAGTATTGTTTCTAATATACTAAATGGAGAGTTTCTTTGTCTCAGTTTCAATTCAAAAGCCTGTCTGTTGGTGTATTGATCTTGGATCCACTGTTATACAACAGTTTATTTGGCTGTACATCCAACCCACTGTGGTAGTAACAAGGCTGAAATCCCCTGAGGAAGTTAGTGAATAGTGAGTCTGGAGTTGAGTGCTCTGGGGGTCTCTCTCAGGCTTATATACCTTGACTTCTTTTAGGTTCTGCGTGTACTTGGATTCCACATCTTGAATCTGATCCTTCAGTTCATGAATCTCCTGGTGAAGAGTGCAGCAGCAGTGAGCAGAGAAGCACAGTGGGACAACATCAGAAAAGGTGACGGTGCAGACAGTTTGGCAGCAGGACGATGACAAAAGCAACACGGTGTTTGCAGAGAGAATGAAAAATAGCACGACAGCACGGAGATTCATTTCAGCCCGTCTGCTACATTTACTGCTTTCCTCATATAACCTCTCAGAGTACAAGAGTTGGATCCAGTTTGTTGCTCGTGTCCCCTCATGTCTTGCGATTGAATGAAGTTGGGTGGAGAAGTGACTCGGCCTCTTCGACACTCAATTTGTAAAGTAATTACACCATATGGGTTCTGAAGTTCGACTCTGGACAGAATACAGCAGAAACTTTTCTGCAATCAAAACAGCTCAAAAACTCCAAATGTTGTAATTAAATTCTCAATGTGAGTATCTTGATCATATGATGTTGTTAATTTGTTAAATGGCCAGTGTGTAGCATTTCTGGGGATCTATTATTATAAATGGAATATAATATGAATAAAAAAGGTTTTCAGTGAATCTAGGAATTGCCGTGTTTTAGTTAGCTAACAATGAGCCGTTTATATCTACACAGGGAGTACGCCGTGTTTCTACAGTAGCCCAGATGGGACAAACTAAACTCTGGCTCAAGAGATGTTTTAACGTTACCTGAAGGCCACCGTAGTTTTCTGAAACGCTTGTGAAACTTGAGCCGCAGAGTGGTAAACCGTGCTACCGCCAGCCTCCGTCTGACTTGGGTTGCTACCAAAGTTGTGTTATTATGGTATGGCTGCGAGGCGAACGTCGTTACCACGGTTTTGCACTCAGCGGCTCATCTCACAGCAGTCTTTGCAAAGGAGGAGTGAGCAGCGGGGTGTTCAGTTGGTTGCACTCTACAAAGACACCGCTAGATGTCTCTCCAAGTAAATTTCCCATATAATACACATTATGAATATTAAAAAAAACACAATCCATGAGGAAATTTAGTCTCTCGGGCAGAAGGAAGCTACATCTCTTCACCATTACCTTGATTTCTCGTATAGAAGTCTCTGCATCTATAGTTAAAGCCGTCTCGCCGCTTCCTCTCCGCGACGAGGTCCCGCCTACGGAGGTGAGGGTTGCTGCTGTTAAGGCAGAAGCTGCTCGAGATCCCTGAGGAAAAAGAGTTATTACACAAATGGTTTTAAACACGTTTGGACACGTGTTTTTCTCTTTAATACAACAAGTGACAAAGGAAACTTCTGGTGATCCATTCTCTAACCCTAATATGAATTGTTTTATGTGTTGATGACTTAAGAGGTGGAAAAAAAGGATTTCTAAGTTAAGAATATCCTGACAGAACCAGGAAAAGACATCACGCCCTTTTTAAGTCATAAACACAGGAGAGAAAACAATTAAGATCAGACTAAGAAAAGGATCACCAGAATACCTCTCAAGGCTCAAGAATAAAATACAAAGTACTCATTATTCTAACTGATGTCCCTTTAATTAAGCATCTCGACTAACTACATACACAGCATGTGGTGATGATGCACTCACCTTCTCAAGATAATCTCTGTCCTCCACCTGTTGAGACAAAAAAAAAACAGTCAGATCAAACAGAGGGTGAAGTGGAGGCCACGGGGCCAAGGAGACCAACTGAGGGAGGAGGAAGTCCCAAAATCCTCACTACAGCCTGCTCAGCGGTGATTACACGTGTTCCAATCTAGTTTCTACACATGAACGTAAGTAAGAAAAAGCACAAACGTATTCGAATAAACAACGCCATGCAAATAATTAGAACGGGAGGCGTCAAAAATCCTCAAAACAAAACGACACAGTATTCCATTCAACAACAGATCATGTGTTAAAAAAACACTTCAAACAACAGGGCACTTCAGCTGTCACTCCCAGCCTGACTGTCACACACACACACACACACACACACACACACACACGGTAGTTTCCACAGTCAACTCATGACTTAACCTCTGACACAAACACAGCATGCAATCAGCCCTCCTTGCAGGGTGAAGTGCACAAATAGGAACGAAGAGTGGCAAAATTAATAAATAAATAAAGAAAGCAACCAAACAGGAAGTCAGCTCACGTCACAGCCGCGGCCTGCTGCGGCGGCAAAGCGACTCACATCGGGAAAGTCAGGAATAGTAACATCGTCCAGGTCCCGGTGGAGGCCGCCACTACCGGACGCGCTCCTCAAAAAACTGGCAACAGAGCCGCAGTGTTCCTGCGCCGGCCACCAGGGGGCGAAACAGAGCAACAAAGAAACGAAAAACAGAGCAGAGCAACAAGTTTGTTACCTGTGTTCTTCTTTCCCATTATATGTTATTACATCCAATCCCTTAAAAACAATGTACATCACACTTCTCAGTCATGAGTCCTCGTCATACAGCAGTAACTTTATAAATCCAAAAGGGTACAACACACAAGTATTCTGATGTATCAAACTGCTTCTTCAGCCGGTGACTGATGAAGCATCGGTCAACGGCTGAATGGACCGGATAGAATATACATCTGAACACAAAAAAGAATATTTAAAAAAAATAATTGTTTTTTGGGAGATGCCACCATCAGTTAAAACGCACTCTGTTGCTACAGGCTTGTAACAAATGTTCAGCCACTGAACTGTGGCTCGTCTAAAACTGAACTGGACTGATGAACGCACGCATGCATAGTTGTATTCAGGGCATGAATCTCTAAGCATTTTCTTATGCTTCTCAGAGCTTCTATTAATGGCTCACTAGTATAAAAACATGAACCTGTAACGGCTGTGCTGTACAGGTCCACCAGGAAATACCTGCTTGTGCTCTGGCCACGGAACAACATTTGTTTTCGCACACTTCCAAATTGTACAAACCATGTCAAGTCTGAGTCACCATCATGAAGGAACACAGTCTGATCATGTCTGTGTCCAATGGTGTCCTCTTGGCACATAAACAAAATGTTGTCGTGTGAGTTCAGTCATAGACTTGTGTGGTTACAAAGCTAATCTGGGCTGGTGGGATCTAAACCCCGGGGCTGGCAGCAGGGTGGGTGTCTGGGGGGGGGTGGAGGCTCACCACTGGGCTGGCGCGTGCCGAACCGGCCCTGGACGAGGCTCTGGAGCCGGAGCTGCGATAACTAGTGTACTCTAAAGGCTGCAGAGAAAACACACAGTTACCTTTCTGTGTACACCTGGAGACAAACGCAAACAAGCATACAAATGCATGCTTTTAAATATATCTCTCTATTTTATCTCCTCTGTGCAGTGTGTTTGACTTTAAAGTGCTTAAATAAAATGCATCACTATCACCTGCATGCTAACACTAACAGTACTTAAATACATGCTGGAGAGGAATGATTCCAGAATCACAATCTGCTTAAATGTGCATATAAATGACATTTTAACAACGCACACATATTAGAGATTTAAATCCAATTACATTAAAATCCACAGCAACTCCCATGCAAACAAAAAAACAAACATTCAAAATAAGGAGAAGGTCTGGAATGAGAACATAACCAAAGCAACCTTCACACATTTCATTATTTCACGCTCTGAAACCACTGTTCACACCCGGTCTCTCTCAGGTGAGTCAAACCAACAAAGGCCACAATTCCAAGAGAGTCTTACTCGAGAGCTGGAGCCAGAGACTCGCTGTGACCCGCCGCTGAGGCCGTCTTCATACAAGGAGCTCTGCACACGTCACACGTCACACATACAGTGTAAGCAGTACGCTCACACATACAGTAAGCAGTACGCTCACACGTCACACATACAGTGTAACCAGTACACTCACACATACACAGGCCTTTGCTCCTCGGTGGTGAAACACCACGCGCTGCCTTCAGTGCCCGATATGTGGCTCCATTCAAAACCGAAGCGTACAGAGATGTCAACGCTTAGTGAATTTAAAAAGCATTTCATTAGGGGGCCTCGACTTAATGGGAGTGAATGATAACTACAGGTGTTATTTAACACAGTGTGGAAGTTATACTGGGTAAAAGGTGAGGTGGAAATGAATGGAACCAACCCTACGATAGAGCTGCTGGGAGATCTGACTGAGTGACCTGCAGAACTGCAACACAGGACGGAGTCGGAAGTAAGGATGAGGTTTAGAAGGAGGCAGCTTGGAACAGGTTGTAAAAACTTGAGGATGAAGGATTATTTAACTTGATTTATTATGTGTTTCTCCTGTCCCTCTCCACAGAGGGGTCAACGGTCAGCTAGCAGATAACAGAGCAGCTGTGACATTTGAAGTGTTCACAGTGTGTCTTATCTATAGCATTTGCCCCGTGTACAGACCTGGTAACCATTGAAAGTTGAACCTGGGTTTCTGGAAGAGGACAGACCATTGAAGCTGTACAAGTCAGAGGAAGCATAAGAGGCCTGGAAAGAGGAAAGAGGAAGAACGAGTAAGGAGCCAAGAGAAGGAGGCACAACTCTTTGCCCAAAGTAGAATTTGCACCTGACATTCATCTCTGGACGTCATGAGTGTAGCTTGTTTTTAATACGCAGAACAAATAGGAAATCAGCATGCTTGTCAAATGGCTGGACTGACAATGAAAAGATTGTTGCGACCCAGAACTCAACACAGAACTATTTTAAAAAGCTGCCACAGTACTGACTCCACTGGGACATCTCTGGGAAATACAGCACAAAGAGTCCACAACAACGGGGAAGTCTTGTGGAAATCAAATACAGAAAAATAATATTCCTAAGTAATCCACAGAAACACTTGATTAGAAACTGTTAAGCAACGCACTTCATGCCTCAATGAAAATTATACTTCAGTAAAACAATTAACATTGTCACTGGTTGTAAGCTACGGAAGCCCTAAACGGACATGATTCAAACAAGCTTTTTATCTCTCTTAAGAAATATTTATTTGACTTCAGGACATCTCTGACGCTTGATTTAGTGTTTGTAAGTAGTCAGAGATGTCTTCAACCCAAATGTATGTCATTGTCAGGAATCATTCATTTCATTTTGTTTTTCCAGTAACCCAAAAATGTATTCCTCACACAATTTTGTGGTATTTTATCTTTAATTCATAAGGGTCAGAGGCATCATGTGTTTTTACTTCTACTAACTATATTCCGGTTTATCTCATGAATTTGTACCCTGTTAACCGGATGTAGTCACATATGTATCCTTCCACTAACTTCACAGCACTGTCAGCTCGTACTGGGCTGTTTGAATACATTCACAGTGAGATGATTTGACTCGAACATTACAAGTAATACAAGGAAACAACCTTTTGTTGTGAATATTGAATTTTTCAACTTATCTTGAGGTAGTAAAGCTTGTTTTAGTGCTTAAACGTTTTTTATTTTATTATTGCTATATTAAGATCACGACTTAATGTTATCTTGAGAGACAGGATTAAAAAAAAAGAATATTTGAATTATGTCCATTTAGGGCTTCCGTAGTAAGCAGTTAGCAAATCTAAGCAAATCTAAGCAAGCTAAGTAAGCAATCTTAAAACTCGTTTTTTTCAATAAACACAACTTTAGACAATAATAAAAGTGTGCACCAAAGGCCATTAGTGGTATTAGGGGGGAAAAGTCTTGGGTGCAATGCCACCCACCGGCTGCAGGTCTAATCTGGAGGCACGAGAGACCCGGGTGTCATCACTCAGTCTGGAGCTCTGAGGGTCGGGAGCACAGGTGACAATATCAAACAGCATTCTATCTGACAGCACAACACCACCCAGGATCAACTTATTCACACATCACATGCCGTTAGTGGTCTGGAAACTTATGTTATTAAAGCTGGGTTTAAAAAACCTCATAGAGGTGTAGTTGAATAGATATGTCAGAGGTAGAAATAACAAGGTTAAACCAAAGAACCAGGTTATCAAGCCAGGTAGGATTAGCACAAGCCTGCAGAGGCTTTTTGAGTAAAACATTACATCATTTGTGTGGAGGAGCTTCTGTTCTTCCTTCTACAAGGACAACTTTAAGGATGAATGAAAACGTCTTCGCCATTTGTTTGGTTAAGCAGCTCTTCCTTCGTTATTCAATGTTGCCAGTTCTTCATCTCGTTAGAATTCAAACTGACTTTTATCTTATTGCTGCCTTCCATTGGAAAGTCCTGTTCACTCTTTCACATGTTTACATTGTTGTGCACAAACCAGTGGAGGAGCGCAGTCATGTATAATGTAATGGGGTCATTTTGGTCCTCTTCAAGAGATTAATCAAAGATGAAGAAATGTATTGAGATTATTAAATTGGTGAGAATGTCTTCCTCCCTGCACGGTAGCAACCTGTTCGATCCTGTTTCATCTCGGCCACACACACACACACACACACCCAATACCACTCAAAGTTGCCCGGTTTCTGTTATGGCTGTACCCAATGTCTTCTTTTACGTTCAAAGCTTCTATTGAGGTTTTCAAATGAGGCTTTGAATGTATATTTTATGACGTCATCACCCAAAAACTCTGACTTCCGAGTATAAAATGACCTTCCCCATCCATGGGCCAATAGAGTAAGCACACAAGTGTTTCCTTTAACCCCGCCTCCCAGGTCTGGGTCCAGCCAGGAAGGAAAGTTACTCTGGATTCGGCTATAAGTGCATTTTTACAACTTTTAGGACCTAACGATTTAAACAAGGGCTATTCAAGTGTTCAACTGGGAAGTTGATTTACCTCAAAACTATTATCCACTGGTTTACAGATGTCCCTTTCAATGCAAGTCTATGGAGAAAATAAAAGTATTTTGGAGTCTAATGGCATCTCGTGACGGTCCCAGAAGTTGTAGTTACACCGTTAGGCCACTACGTAAAGTTTGCCTAATTACCCAGAGCTCTTCCTGGGGGCTTGGTTTAAACATAATGAACAGACATGCTACACTGTTTCTTTTAGCTCCACCCACTGCAGTTTGCCTCAAAAAAATGTGATTAATTCTACCAAAATCTGTTTTTCAAAGCAAATTACTCTGCACCATGGTGTCAACAGAGGAGTTTGCCCTCGACACAACGCAGTTGTGTCTGGTTTATCACACCAAAAATGAATCAATATAACATCATTTTACAGCTACTCCGCCATAAGGATGAGGGGTGGGCCAACACGCACCGTGAGGTCTAGCCTGGAGGAGCGAGACGCTCGGCTT
Organism: Pholis gunnellus; assembly: GCF_910591455.1. Lineage (NCBI taxonomy): Eukaryota > Metazoa > Chordata > Actinopteri > Perciformes > Pholidae > Pholis > Pholis gunnellus. The sequence continues at coordinate 3,540,504 of NC_136539.1, forward strand.
TCATCACTGAGTCTGGAGCTCTGACAGCAGGACAAAGAGGAGGCTGATGAGTGACAGGTTGTCTAGAAATGTGCAAGCACTCCATCAGTTCAACACACACACAGCTACTAACCCTGCTGGACACAACACTGTAATCATCGCCACAGCCGTTTTTCTGCGAACAAAGAGCACGAGTGACAAACTGTTTCTGTGTGGACCACTTTTGCATTTACAGGATGAATGTTTACATACATCTTTGTCTTTGTGCTTATGTTTCTTCTTTTTCTTTGACTTTTTATTCAAGTCCTTAGGGTGAGAGAAAGAGAGGGAGAACGGTAATGGGTGAAAGCAGGCTATATGTACAATTCTTTTCTCACCTCTCTGAAGAATGGTATATACACAGTAACGACATTGTTATTAGTTACTGTCACTATTAATAGAAAAATCAAAGCAACACACTGCACACACCAGACAGAAAATGCAAAGAGATAGTTTGTATTTTGGACTTTCTGACAGAGAACAGAAGCCGAGATATTTGCTCCCTTCAAGGCCAAGAGTCTCCTTTGACAGAAAAAGTAACTTTACCTTGCAGAGCACAGGAGTAGCTGGTCTTCCGCTGCCTCTATTAGTTGGTTTGTTTGTGTCATTTTGTGAATCTGAACTAACTTAAAAAAACTAAAGTTGGGCAATAACACAATCAAACGAAATCAGAAGCTCCTGTGTCCTGCGATATAATGAATGAAATGGCTGTCTAAAGGCAAGATAAAGGGGTGAAAATATTCTAAATATAGCCAACACTTACAGTGATACAGATTTTTTTGTAGGCGTCAAAATCAGGTTTAGCTGCTGCCCCGTCCACAGCACTATATTGTTTTGCTGTCTCCTAACTCCATCTACTGCAGGCATGTCCAAAGTCCGGCCCGCGGGCCAATCACGGCCCGAGGTCAGATTTTATACGGCCCGCGCCTTCTGTCTTAAAATTATTATTTATGGCCCGCCAGCACAGTCAAAACGGAATGAATAAATCATACAAATTCAACATGCAATTCCTCTTTTCACCTCATGGTGGCAGCACCACTCTGTAACTGTCTGGCTTTTTTTAATTGTCTCTGACCCTTCAACTGTCATGGCTACGGCAAGTAAAATAAGGAAAGTCGATACCGAGGGCCGCCGCTTTCATATTTTTTCACCAAAAAAAAAACCCTCCGTTACAGTTCAGACTTGCTCGGTTAAGGATAACGTCCACTGCATGCGGAACTTTGTTTGTTAACATTCGTCATTATCTCGATTTAGGAGGAAAAAAAACGTAACGCGATGAAACGGTTCAGTTCACGAGGTCACTCGTTAACGTTAAACCGGAACACCGGCGGATCTGCTGGCAGGTTGTTTTTTTTAACTCAAAGTAGAATGAGGATGATTTCGTGGTGACAATAACTTTTAAGACCACGATGATGAGGCCCAGATACTGATGAGATGATGAGGTCAAAGAGCTTCAGGGAGAGGACGCTGTTTGTGTAGCGCAGCTTGATGCAGGGCTGAGATGTGAAGGAGCTGGGCCTGGATAAAGGTAGAGGTCTACTCTAAACAGACGTGAGTACAGCTTCCTGCTGTCGCAGTGTTTTAGAAATATTGATAAGGCAGGGTATGCTAAATGCTGCCTCTGCTCCAAGGAGATGAACTACAGTAACAAGGGCTCACGTGCCCTCTCATCACACTCCCAGACACTGTTCACTGTGATGACCACAGCCAGGGTACTTCCGGTCCCAACAGGGCCCTGAAGTAATGATAGAGAGGGTTAAGGTGCCTGTATCTTCATTTCGGCAGGTTGCTAATGCAGAGGTGTGTATAGATCACAGCTATTACTTTACTCTTCATTCTAATTTAAATAATTGAACTGGATTGAATGCATCCATTCACCCATCCATTTTCCTCCGCTTATCCGGGGTCGGGTCGCGGTGGCAGCAGGCCAAGCAGGCTGACCCAGACTTCCCTCTCGCCCGCAACATTTTCCAGCTCATACTGGGGGATCCCGAGGCGTTCCCAGGCCAGCTGGGAGATATAATCCCTCCAGCATGTTCTGGGTCTTCCCCGGGGTCTCCTCCCAGTTGGGCGTGCCCGGAAAACCTCCAATGGGAGGCGTCCAGGAGGCATCCTAATTAGATGCCCGAACCACCTCAGCTGACTCCTTTCGATGCAAAGGAGTAGCGGCTCAACTCCAAGTTCCCTCCTGATGTCCGAGCTCCTTACCCTATCTCTAAGGCTGAGCCCGGCCACCCTATGGAGGAAACTCATTTCGGCCGCTTGTACCCACGACCTTGTCCTTTCGGTCACGACCCAGAGTTCGTGACCATAGGTGAGGGTAGGAACGTAGACCGACCAGTAAATTGAGAGCTTTGCCTTCCGGCTCAGCTCTCTCTTCACCAAGACGGTCCGGTGCAGCGCCAGCTTTACTGCTGCAGCCGCACCGATCCGCCTGTCGATCTCCCGCTCCATCGTGAACAAGACCCCGAGATACTTAAACTCCTTCACTTGAGGTAGGCACTCCGTCCCCACCTGGAGGGAGCAATCCACCGGTTTCCGGCAGAGCACCATGGCCTCGGATTTGGAGGTGCTAACTCTCATCCCCGCCGATTCACACTCGGCTGCAAACCGCCCCAATGAATGCTGGAGGTCAAGATCCGAGGAGGCCAACAGGACCACATCGTCTGCATATAGCAGAGAGGTGATCCCGAGACCCCCGAACCTGACGTTCTCCACCGCCCGGCTGCGCCTAGAAATCCTGTCCATGAAAGTCACGAACAGGACCGGTGACAAAGGGCAGCCCTGGCGGAGGCCAACACCCACCGGGAACGTGTCTGACTTATTGCTGAGAATTCGGACACAGCTCCTACTGCAGTCGTACAGAGACCGGATAGCCCGTTGTAACGGGTCCGGCACCCCATACTCCCGCAGCACCCCCCACCAGAACCCCCCAGGGACCCGGTCGAAAGCCTTTTCCAAGTCCACAAAACACATGTAGACTGGTTGGGCAAACTCCCAGAACCCCTCCAGTAGTCTTGCGAGGGTGAAGAGCTGGTCCACTGTTCCACGGCCGGGACGGAATCTGCACTGCTCCTCTTGAATCCGAGGTTCGACAAACGGTCGGAGCCTCCTTTCCAGCACCCTGGCATAAGCTTTCCCCGGGAGGCTGAGTAGTGTGATACCCCGATAATTCGAGCACACTCTCCGGTCCCCCTTTTTGAAAATGGGAACCACCACCCCGGTCTGCCAGTCCATGGGCACTGATCCCGACCCCCATGCGACACTGAAGAGGCGTGTCAGCCAAGACAGCCCAACAGTGTCCAGCGCCCTCAGCATCTCAGGGCGGATCTCATCCACCCCCGGCGCCTTGCAAGGAGCTTTTTGACTACCTTAGCGACCTCTGCCAGGGATATGGGTGAGCCCCCCAGGTCTTCAGGCGCTGCCTCCTCTGCAGAGGACATGTTGGTCGGGTTTAGGAGTTCCTCAAAGTGTTCTTTCCACCGCCCGACGATGTCCCCCGTCCGGGTCAACAGTTCCCCCCCCCCCTGCTGAGAACAGCCTGGGGTAGGCCCTGCTTTCCCTTCCTGAGCCGTCGGATGGTTTGCCAGAACCTCCTTGAGGCCAACCGAAAGTCCTTCTCCATGGCCTCCCCGAACTCCTCCCATGCCCGAGTTTTAGCACACGCGACCACCGCAGCTGCAGTCCTTCTGGCCTCCCGGTACCTCTCAGCTGCTTCAGGAGACCCCTGGGCCAGACAGGCCCTGAAGGCCTCCTTCTTCAGCTTGACGGCTTCCCTCACCTCCGGTGTCCACCACCGGGTTCTCGGGTTGCCGCCACGACAGGCACCGATGACCTTCCGGCCACAGCTCCTAGCGGCCGCGTCCACAATAGAGGCTTTGAACATGGTCCATTCGGATTCCATGTTCCCAACCTCCCTCGGGATGTGTGAGAAGTTCTTCCGGAGGTGGGAGTTAAAGACCTCCTGGACAGGGTCCTCCGCCAGACGTTCCCAGTTCACCCTCACTATACGTTTGGGCTTGCCGGGTCTTTCCAACCGGTTCCCCTGCCATCTGATCCAACTCACCACCAGGTGGTGATCAGTTGACAGCTCTGCTCCTCTCTTCACCCGAGTGTCCAAGACATACGGCCGCAGATCAGATGATACGATTACAAAGTCGATCATTGATCTCCGGCCTAAGGTGTTCTGGTACCAGGTACACTTATGAACCACCTTATGTTCGAACATGGTGTTCGTTATGGCCAAACCATGGCTAGCACAGAAGTCCAATAACGAAAGACCAGTCTGGTTCAGATCGGGCAAGCCGTTCCTCCCAATCACCCCCCGCCAGGTTTCTCCGTCATTGCCCACGTGCGCGTTGAAGTCCCCCAGGAGAACTATGGAGTCGGCAGGCGGCGCCCTTTCCAGGACCCCTCCCACCGACTCCAAGAAGGCCGGATACTCTGAACTGCTGTTTGGTGCATAAGCACAAACCACAGTCAGAGCCTTGCTCCCCGCAACCCGTAGGCGCATGGAGGCGACCCTCTCGTTCTCTGGGGAGAACTCCAACACAGCGGCGCTCAGCCGGGGGCTCGTGAGTATCCCCACTCCCGCCCGGCGCCTCTCACCTTGGGCAACTCCGGAAAAGGACAAAGTCCAACCCTTCTCCAGGAGCTTGGTTCCAGAGCCAGTACTGTGTGTGGAGGTGAGTCCAACTATATCTAGCTGGTATCGCTCCACCTCCTGCACCAGCTCCGGCTCTTTCCCCGCTAGTGAGGTGACGTTCCACGTCCCTAGAGCTAGTCTATGCTGCCAGCGATCGGCTCGCCCAGGCCTCCGGCCTGACCTGCCGCCCGGTCTGCATTGCACCCGACCCCGATGCTTGTCCCTGCGGGTGGTGGGTCCACAGGGTGGGATTGAATGCATATTATTTGCAAATAGAAGATGATTATTATTACTGTATTAACTTCCACTGTTACTGTAAAGCTGTTAGAATTGTGGCCTATCTTCTATTTGCAAATAAAACAATTTAAAAAAAAAAGGATTGAATGCATATTATTTGCAAATAGAAGATAGGCCACAATTCTAAAAGCTTTACAGTAACAGTGGAAGTTAATACAGTAACGGGGTTCAATGAAAACTAATCACTTTATTTGTACAGGAGATGGTTCTCGCTACTCTTGCTATCTTTGTTTTTAAATGACAAACTTTTGAAAATGAGACCTCGTTCTCAATGGATTTTGTCTACATAAAAGGTTAATAATAATAATAGATTGAAAAAACTATCCAGCTGTTCAACCAGAGCTGAAATACTGATTAATAACTGAATAATAAATTAGTTTTTTGCTTGAAGTAAATGTCTTATCACTGAATTTTCTTGCTACATTTTAAAGATCATATTTAAAATAAAATTATCCCTGCTGTGTCATTGAAAATATAATTATTAAATAATAGTGTATGTATAGGCAACTTGTATTGTTTAAAATAATGTCAGCAGGGACTGTTAGCCCTTGGGCAACTTCACATTATCAAATCTGGCCCTCTTTTAAAAAAGTTTGGACACCCCTGATCTACTGTCAGTAACACACTGACTATGGAGAAGTACCTCATAGAAACCCACTTCAAAACACTGATTCAGCTAGTAAACTCACTGAGCCCAATACCCTGGATCTCCTACGCCCATGAGAATGATTAATGAAAAGAATTTTTCCACATTACATAGCGCAGAAAAAATGACGCTTAACATTTTGAGACATAACTGAGCCTTAAATAGTGCGCACAGTGTTTTGGTTGGAGCATGATAGCGCTATGGCACACAGTGTTCCTTTGGTCAAAATCAAACCTAACTGACTCCAAGGTAGTCAATGTCCCTGCACAACAGCAAGAACAAGCACATGACCGAACATAATCACTTGATGGGATTACATGAAACGTAGTGAGTTAGTCCACATTCATGGGTCGATTCCTCCATATTGCCACATTGCATTAGTTCACCAAATGTTCCTCTACAATCTCAAAATATAAATGTAGAATCCTTAAAGAAACTTTCATCTTGCAAACAAGACAGAATATAAAACTCAAATCCATCTAATTCACTCCATGAAGTGAGCACACAAACATGCTTTGTATTATAAAGAGAGATGTATCATCACAAGGATAAGGCTGATTTACTCCATGCGTTGAGGTCTCAAATAAAACTGTTAGTCAAAAAACGACTCATTCCCACCACAAGTCTTCAACCCTTACCCCTCCACCATAAGCCCCAACTGCATCAAGATCAGACTGTGCAAAAGACACATCATCATCAACATCATCAACATGTGCCACCTTGTTAAGTTACCGAAGACAGACACAAGGTCCATCTTGGTTATTGAAAAAGGTGTTTGATAATCATTCAAATAAAAAGGAGCGATGAAGAATGTCTGGATTTTGAATGCGTGTGCTGTTTGAGTGATACTGACCCTGACGCTGCCCCGGCTTCCCACTGACACCCGCTCATCGTCGTCCGAGAGCTGTGTGAGAGAGTGAGAGATTGAAATGGATGGTTAGGGGTTTGGATCTGTGTGTGTGATCTGCATCAACAATGACAGTGAACAGTAGATTATGACAGGACGTGTCTCCCTGCAACGACACATGGTTTGTTCATCTGTTGAGTATTTTATGTGACCTTTGTTTTAATTAATATGAGGAAAAAAGTCATTAACAGAAATTCTCTTGTGGAAAACCAAAGCAAAAACAATAAATAAAAAGTCGAAGAAAACATGAAAAATCACATTTGAAAATGACTTCAGGGCTTTGCTACAGTACATTCTAAAAGCTGGTGAGGATTGACCATTAGTGTCGCTAGCTTAGGCTAGTAGCTAAGGCCGAGTGTCCATATAGCACCATAGGGCGCTGGGGACACCAGAGATGTTTAACTAGAAGCGCTCGGAGCGGCTGCACATATAAGTCGCAGCAAACTAAAAGATAAAAGCTGGTGAGGAGCTTGGACACACAAGTACAAAATACTATATAGAGAAATGTACCTGTACATAGAAGATCCAGAATTTCTCTTTTATTCAGCAGTTTCTCATTTGAACAAAACCTTTTTTATTCTAAATATTAATTATAATAATGTTTTGGACCACATTATTTAAATCCATTTATGAATTATTATTATTAATCTATTAAGCTGAGGCCAACATTTGATACTGGGTTTCATGAATTTCATTCAACTTTTTTCCAAGTGGTGGAGGACAAGGTTACAGAGGAAAGGCATGAGGAGAAGGAAACAGAGGGGGGGCTACAAACCGTTTGTATCTGTGAAGAACGTGAGTATCTCTCACTGTCCTCCTGGATGGGGGGGGGGGGGGGGGGGGGGCACATGGAGAAGAGAGGAGAGGAGGTGAAGGGTGCCAAGGAGGAGAGAGAGATGTCAAAGATCAATGAGACAGATGCATGAGGGAGGGAGAGGCACTGAATGACTGATCCCAGTGGTGACCACATGTTTGCATTCCCGCCAATAAGATTTTACATTTCAAAGTCACTGACAATTTCTGTTTTTATTTAATTTTAGGATCTCGATATTGTGATATAGTTTACTGCAATTATTTTGGGCAGTCATTCATCAGATGGTAGACATTTGGCCGAATGAACACATGTAGACAAAATTGGGCACCAGGTTACATCTTTAAGCTTTTTGGTTCATTTGAACACTTTTGTACAATTCCTGCAATAAACAAATCCAGATGCCTTTTCCAGACATGCATGTTCTTAAAACAAACCACTCTCTGAGCCAGTAATCCAGCCGACCAACCACTGAGGCACTCATGCAGAAACACAGTCACCTCAAGTTGCAACATACAGTAAATTAATTACTTTAGTGAACAACAACAACAGAAAAAACACTCTGCAGTTAGTCAGATTACAAGGCACACACACTGAGTATCCTCATTGCTGGGTTGGAAGCTCTGATGTCTGGGACGAGTCAACCGCAGTGACTAAAGTGATGAATTCAACACAGTAAATCCTCATGCAGTCTCACACCAAAGGGGCAGATGGTCAGGCTGATTCAAAGCCAAACGGGCACCCTGCTCCTTTGAATAAGTGGATTATCATTAATGGCCAAGCTTTGATTCTTTATAATCTGTTATTTTCTAAAAAGGCTCAACAGGAATTATCTGGAGTTCAAAAGCAGACTCTGCACGCTGCAAAAGCCTCTACAGACAGAAACATCAGCGTCACAGAAACACATGCACAGTGTTTAGTGTCGTTAGTGTCGTCACCACAGCACAGAAACTCTGTACCATCCACTGTTCAATATCTCCCCATTTGCTGTCCGCTCGGTCGTCTAATTTGGTGTCCAAGCCATAATATTTCTAAGAAGAGACGGGAAATGAGGACAAGAAAAAAGAAAAAACAGGAAAGAGAACACAGGTAACAGACTTCCATTATTTTCTTGGGCACAATTTGAAGCCCAGGATAATCGCACAACCATGCTCAAAAGAAATGAGGTGGAAACCAGCAAGAGGAGGCCTACCTTCTGCACCTGAAAGATCTACGCCGATGAGAGGTAGAGGACAAAGATTGGAGGGTATCAAATCATGAAAACAGGGACAAAGAAAAGAAAAGAAACCAGCATCAAAGATGAGATGAGAAGACAGAAATTCAAACTTTAAAGAATGGCAGTCAGCTTTGTGACAGATAGCATGCAGGGGGGGGTACAGAGGCAGGTTTCTGCTAATGAGAGGTAACCCGCTGCACACCAGGGCCACAGCTGAGGACCGATGAGACTGGGTTACAGGGCAGGATCCCATGGTTCCTTTAGGTTCCCATGACTACAGATCTGAGTCTTGTGACAAACAGCTGGCCTCTCATACATCCTGGTACCGAAGACTTTAAGAACCAAAATGAGCCGCAGAATCCAAATTTGTGAAGATGTAACAAAAATGAACACAGACGCATTTGCCATTATATTTCTTTATGAGGATTCTGAAGGCGTCGCATGACTACAGAACCCATATGCTGCCTTGTATGGATTGCTGAGATACACATAGTGGTTAATATCACTAAATCTTTATACGATCAGTGAAACAAGCATTATACTTCTCACTGTATTTAACGATTAAGCATTAAGTTGTGTCTGCAGCATGGACTTAAACTATTGTGTTACACAAGAAATGTGGACTGCAGATCAACAAAAGGAGTCTACGAGCTGAGATCACTTTCAAATAAAGAGATTATTAACAACCAGAACCCCAATATTCTTCTTAGATTGCCCATTAAAGGAACAGTTTGTCATCCTTGCTAAATCCCGCCTGCTGTGTATTTCTATTGGCCAAGTCAGCCCAGCCAATCAATAGTTTGCAGCAGACGCAAATCGTATCCCTTTTCAGTTGTTCATGAGCAGTGTAGTCGAGCTAAAACATACTGTTGGGCGTCCACGAAACTGTAAATGAAGACACTCAATACCCATGAAATAATAATGCACAAAACACTATAAAAGGTTTAAAGTAAAACAATCACATTGTAATTACAAAAGTAGAAACCATGAACCGCATCCCAAGAGTCAGGTTACATTAATTGGGTTGCAGATTATATAATCTTGGCAAATAAATGATTTATTGGAGAGGGACCTAATGTTACAGTGTGGCCAAAAGTATGAGTACGATTTACAAAATGTAGGTTGTATGTGTTTCTGTGATTTGCATGGTCTATATATTTTTTTGTAAAAAACATTTGAAAAATGAACACCAGAAAACATGGCTATTAAAAGCACAGGGAGCACGAGACCTGCTGTTGTATAAAGCGGGTATATAAAAAGGGGGTGTTTTTTAAAAAGCTCCTTAGCTTGAGAGGGGTCATGCTGAGGTGTGGCTCAGCCGGTCTTAAGTGGACGTCAATGAGGGGGAGAGAGGGGCCCTTACTGGCATAATGTTGATGACACTGTCCCCTTGATAAGAGTCTTCAACCAGCTCAGGTTAGGGTCTGGTGGAGGGGGAGGACTTTCAGTTGTTTACAACAACAATTTCAGGTGTTCACGCATCTCCATGGGACACCTTTCATCCTTTGAGTCATCGTGTTTCACTATTAGAGGGCACCCTACAACTCAGGCATTACACTAGAGAGGAGGTCTGTAGATTAAAATGCACTAACTATGATAAAGTTCTAATTGTGGTAAATTTGCTGTCCTGATAACAATGTTTAAGAACTCTGGCTAAAGGATTGAGTCGTTTAATAGAAGTAGAGCTGTCACAGAGCCTACTCACAACAAGGGCCACACCCCTGATCTGGTCCTTTCACGTGGTGCCTCATTGGACAACTTATGCCGTGTTCACACCAAACGCGGCGCGAACGCACCATTACGATGCAGAGATGTCAGTGTGTTATTCCAAACACACCATCTGTATAGTTTTCCTCATCAGTACTTGAGCAGCGATACTGTATCCTCTCGTTTCTGTCAACCTTTCCCACAATGGATAAATCAAAAGGAATTAAGACAGGAAGGCCAGTTTATCACCGTGTCAGTGAATCACCAAGTTAAACTTAAATAAATGACATTAAATAACAGTCTGAACTGCTGTAATTAAATATGCCACAGCTCCTTCCGTCAATGAAACGAACCTCGTTAGATAACATAAAAAGAGCACTGCCTCTTTGCCTGCCCCCCCCTCCTCCTCACTGCTGCACCTCATCGGTTCAGTACTTTAATCCAGATTTACTACCACTGTCTCCCTTGTGTGCTTGCCCAATACATGGATTGGCTGCTTTGTATTTCTGACTCTCCGCTGACCTCTGCGTCTTCGGCATCACTTCAGCAACAACAGCATTCCTAGGTGATCAATGGGAGTCTGAATTTATAGCTCCGGTTGAGATGACAGTTCACGGCCCAACGCTGCCGACCTCTGCATTGCAGCAGGCTCAAAGAAAACGTGCTTCACCTCGTCTAGTCATCAAAACAAAGTCCTCCTCACTTACAAGCAGGTGACATTGAGTTGTAAAGGTCAGTATTATTTCTAAAGTGCCTTACCATGAATGGTGATACATTACTTTGTCACATGTGCAAGAATAATGTAATGCACCAATTTCACTGAATTATTAAAGAAAACCTGCCTGCCACCTGCCTTGATAGTGAACACAGATTAATGCAGAGTAACTTCCTGTGCTACATGAGCTCTGAGTACCTAACGCTCTCCGTTTCGACCTTTTGATGCCAAAAAAGATGCCAGAGAAGCATAAAGTGGTAAATAAAGATCTAGTGCAAACCAGAACGGCAACTGACTGGAGGGATCTTGTCTGCTTACTCATCTCCAATTACGAGTCTGGACACCCAATTAGCAAGTGAGCCGCGAGTTACACAATCGGATGCATGTTCGCGGCCATTCTGCTCAACTCACCGAGCTCTCATTCTTGTTCGGAGGGGTTCTCGGGCGCCCGGTGAGGGCGGCCCTCAGCCCCCTCCCTGCAAGCCGACGTCCGGCCGTCCTGCTGCCCTCAGGGTGCCAGGAAAGGTTGCATCCTCCGGCAGTCAGCAGGTAAGACCACGGCCGGTCATGTAGGCAGGATTATAACGGACGAAGCCCAGAGATTTGAGCTCAGACCAACGGAGGCAACCACAAGGTTCTCGTTTGCTGCTACGCGGACAGTAATCCACCGTTAAATCTCGTCTTCAGTGAGTGAGAAAACGTCCAAAAGTCCCGAAGGTGGTTGTGAGAGCGGCGGCCCATTGCTCAAGTCAGCAACACAGCAACAACAACCGCTCCACCAGGCTGGACCGAGGAACACACACCCTGCTAAGCTACTTTGTAACTCGGCTAAAGGGTTTAAGGGACTCACAAACGCCCACACACACACACACTCAGCTTAACAATGCGTATGGCTGGTGTGTGTGTGTGTGTGTGTGTGTGTGTGTGTGTGTGTGTGTGTGTGTGTGTGTGTGTGTGTGTGTACACGTAGATTGTTGCTGTTGGGGCTCACAGTGTTTTGATTGCTGAATAATTGAGGGCTGCTGGAATGCTTATTATCCCAGTATACCTTAATGGGAAAAGGGTTCGCTATAATTATGAGCAACAAATCTATTTTGTAAAATAGTTCAGAGGGATGTAAAGTGGTCATTGTTTAAGGAAAGAGAGAGTAGGGTTGGGCAATGTGACAAAATATGTTTATATTTTGAGATGATAGAAATTGGTCAATTGTCTGGGATTTTCTTTATGGTTTGAAACTGGGGTGCAGTAGCTTACCCTTTGATTATCTCTAATGCTGTACACCCATGGGTAGGATTTCTTTATGGCGTGAGTTACATTTTCTTTTTTTACAAAAATGTGACAAAGTACCTTTATTATTCCAGGTATATAATTCACAAGATTTGCCAAAAACGGACATTCCCATCTGAGCATTTTATCTGTTATCAATTTCAAGCATTATATTCTCTGACTTGAGAAGGTCTATGAGGACTATGAGGGCAAAGGCCACCAGGGTTACATGTAAATACAGTTTAAGTGGTCTTAACCTCCAGATCATCGCTGTACAGCCATAAGCAACCTTTAAGTGTTACATTTTGACAGGTGTGTGTATGGGATTACACCAGGCTAAGAAAAGTGAGCTAGGAAAAGCACAACTCCCCATGCTGCAGTTAAGAGGAGCTAAACCAGAGGAAGAGAAACTCAAGTAACACTCCACTGACCTGCAGTCCAAACACACAAGTCTCTGCTCTGCACCTGTTTCAGAACAAATCAGAATGTAGTGCCGGGGCCAACACTGGCACTGGAGGTGCTGGTCTCAGAGGGTGCAAACTAGAGTTTTAAGATGTCTTTGGTCTTTCTACTTCACTATGACGCAATAAATATTGGTACATGGAATACCTCTTGTGCACAACAGGCCCTTTTGATTAAGGCCGAGTTATTCCTGGAGGGAATCACCCAATCAGAGGCCTCCAGGTATCAACTGCAGAGGCTACAGATGTCCCAAGAGGCAGAGCTACGCTAAAAGAACCACGATAAAAACCAACCGCGTCTGTGACATTTTGTCGATATTTAAAACTGTCCTTCCAGACGTGTATATTACAGATAACAGAATGTAAATAACTGTTGCACTGTGGTTTAGATTAAGAATCAGTTAAAACATGAAGGTTAAACAACAGAGTAGCAGGTGTGACAGTGTGCTTTTGGTTTTTCGTCCCCACAACCTCTTGTCATTTCAAGAACAGATCCAAGCAAATGTGTGACTTGACAAGTTTCCATAAAAAGCCTTGGAAGTTATTTGTTATTTGGCCTGATTTGAAGTGGAAAAGGTTTAAACCCTTCCCGAGAGAGGAATTAGTGAGCCTCTTTGAGGACTTTCATCGCATTGCTTTGGCTGGCCGTGAGCTAAACTTCACAGCGGGAAGCTACACTGTAAAGAAAGCATCCACGTTTACTGCCACTTAACTTCTTTATTACTTGTTTAATGTTTCCAAAACCAATGGATTCTTGTGACTAAGACATAAGAATATTTAATGTGTTGTTGTATAGTTTGACACATTGCTTTAACACAAATACAATTTTATCAGGACAGTGTTTTGGAATGAGATGAGCTGCACAAGTGACATCTTATCATCTATATTCCAGATGTTTTGCATCATTTTAAGAAACATTCAATGTTCATATGGCCTCTAAGAATCAGTCAATGGTTCATTTTGGGTTTTGCAAATTCCTTTTTTACAGTGTAATAGTTATTTTGATGAAGGTTATGACATTTGAGAACAGAAGTGATTTATAGGGGGGTGGGTGTTTTATCAATTCATCCTGAATCACTTTCTACATAATGCGTTTCTTTCCATTTTCTGCCCTTTCTATGAACAACAACTAGAAAATCCCTGGTGGTTCTCTGTATACACCTCTGACCCATAACCCCCCGGGATTTAAGAGTATCAGCTTAAGAGTGTAAAGCACTGTTGGCAGGAAATGCTTTAGGTCTGAACTGCCAACAACAAAGTACCAACAAGACTGACAGAATCCTTTTGTTTTTCTAGGGTCATGGATTATCAAGTTATGTGATACATATTACATAACATGACAGTCATTTAGCAGACGCTTTTATCCAAAGTGACTTACAATTCAGATTCTATTCATACACCATAGGCACAGCTACGGGAGCAATTTTGGGGTTAAGTGTCTTGCTCAAGGACACCTCGGCATGCGACTTGCGGAGCCAGAGCCGGGGATCAAACCCCCGATCCTCTGATTGAAGGACGGCCCTGCTCTTCACTTAGCCACAGTCGCCTCATGGATTCATGGATAGAACTCTTCAAACCAACATATGCCACCAGGCCGTATAGCGGGCCGTGAGGCCCTTCGCAGTTACAGTTGTAAATGTGAGAGTGTGTCTGGACTCGTACCTCTTTCTGCTGTCGCTCCAGCTCCTTCATGCGGATCTCTCTGGCCTCTGCTCTTGCTGCCCTCTTGGCTGCCAGCCTGGCCTCAGCCTGAGCGCCAAACGGAGAAAGAAATAGAAACAGAGAGAGAAAATAGAAAAAAACAACAGAAAAAGAGAAGTAAGATAGCTGCCAATTTAGCTGGACTAAAGTGGCACACATCTACAAATGCTGAACGCGTGTGACCAGAGGTCCAGTTCCTCGACAGAGTTCTTAATAGACATGTGAAGTTTTGTGGTTTAATGGTTGGGAAGTGAATGCGCCATACGTTTCAGCAACTGTCACAGTCTGAAGAGTAAATGGACCCTTAAACTAAAGTTGTAGGGTTCATTGAATCAGTAAAGATAATCAGAAAATAGACTCAACACTGCAGTATGTGGCAGTAGACTGGACTACCAGTGTTGTAGCAGTGTCTATAAACACAGAATATCACGTGTCCTTTGAACTGTGAACAGATGTAGTGGACTGTATTTAGAAGTATACAGCCTTGTGGGAATGTAAAGACTAATGCAGACATGCAGTCACAACGATGTGTAAATGTGCGCATGTATTTCAATTTCTGTATTTGAAGGCATTCCCTCTGCTCCACTCAGCACTGGGGCAAGAGCAGGGCCTTCTCCTTAAAAGGACCTCTGTGAGAGCACGTACGCTGTATGACGGTGCGCTACACAGACTGTGTGTGTGAGCGTTTCCTTCCTCTAGCTTTGTGGCCGACACTCTGCGGTTGCAGTCTGTTTGCCTCTGGGCGGGGTCGCTGCAATCCCTCCAACCAGCGCACTAATGCATTTCCCCAATGTCAGTCATTGTGACCAAGTAACAGGAAAACACCAAGAAAAGAGTCGGTATTGAATACTATCCCTGTCTCACTGCACAGCCATGTCAAGACAAAAAAAAGACAAAGTAAAACATGTCTGGTTCCAGTAACTAAAGGAATCGTATCTATCTCCAGGACACAACCAGATGAATCCATATTCAACTCTCTTTCTGTCATTTGTACTTCTTGCAGTATGTGGCTGTATGTCCTAACATTGTCCTGTATTGATCTTCACCACTTTACTGGTTGGGAGACTTGAAACTAGAGATTGAGATCATAAACTCATGTTTACAATGTTTACTGAGGTAATAAATCAAGAGAGAAGTAGAGTCATTTTCTCATAGAATTCTATACAATCGGACTTCTTTTTTGCAACTGGAGGAGTCGCCCCCTTCTGGTCAGTAGTGAGAATGCACGTTTTAAGACCCTTCCGCATTGGTTTCACTGGTCAGAACTTTATCACTTCTTTATAAAAAACAAATACATGTCTTTGTTCCTTATGACACATTCTAAAATGCAATTGTATTTGTATTTGATGCAAATGTCGTATTATTATATTATTAAATATATTAAATTATAATATAGTTTAAAAAGTTTAACATTTGATTATATGTTAGTATGTGAGTGATGTCACAATGTGTTTGACTAGCAGTGCTGTTTGCTCTCTCTGCTGTGTATTGTGGCATGCTGCCCGGATTCATTCCCACAGAACATCCATACTATGTCACTCGATGGCGGTGTATGTTGTCTATGCTGTGAGACGTAGTACCTCCACTGCATGTTCCCCAGCTTTATATTCACTCAACTGCCCCTAATGTAGGTAGTCACCACGCAAAAGAAATGGCAATATTGTCATAGAATATGACTTATCACAAAGCGACTGCACTGTCATGGTTGCTGCTTTGCCCTGTCCGCATCCTGTGTCACTTCACAATGCAATATGGTGCAACCTACAGAGGTCAGTGCAGCAATGCTTGTTCTCCGTAAACTAAGCGTGTACGCTCTTGAAGTTATAGATGCAGGATTGAAGTTACGAGCTCTGAAGTTTGCAGACTTCCATAATGTCCATCGGCTTGAATCAGCTCTTGAAGGGGTTCAGCATTGGAGAGATGGGCGACGGACGCCTAAAATGTTGGAACAGCAGGCTTGTTGCTGCATCAGTAGAGATGCTTTTTACCCTGCAGAAAGCTGTGTGTGTGCTAAACACCTGCTCAAGTTTGTGAATGGGTACCAAGACATCTATTTAAAAAAGAGAATGTTGTCCTCAGTAAACACTCACTATTACTAATCAAGATTCATCTGAGCGATGAGGGAGGTATTCCAGAAATAGCCCTTACTGATTGCCGTTCCCCCCTGTCGCTCACTCACTGACTGACCTTAAACGGCATTTCCTCTCAGTCAATGATTGCCCATTGTCCTTGGGATTCTTAACATTTGTGCCTGTTTCAGAGGCACACAACGCCTGTACCTGTGCTGACGCATCTCCACTGGAGCATACAGGGTCTCTCTCTTAAACCACATTATATCTTACATGACCCTTGGGGTTGACAAAGTTGCAGCGTCAGAGGAGCACCATGACATCAGTCTTTTGGCCTCCAGCAGCATAAATACAGCTCTTAAAAACCTCCGCTAACATGGCCACTTTGCTCTCAGGAGGACAGAGCACTGATTCTCACGAACTCCAGCTAACAAGCTCAGGGGTCAAGAACGTTCACTCTTTTTTGCATTTGTCATGAACATTAACTTGTACATGACCTATTGACTTCATTTGAATTAAGGGCAAGAGAAACAAAGTAAAGACATGTTACTTGACATCAATCGGTTTGAGTTGGAAATAATTGGCAAATATGTAAAGAGCCGTTTTAAATGTAGGTGTCAGATGGGTGGGTGCTAGAGTACCACACACAATACAACACAATACAATAAGTGCCAGGACATGCAGACAATCATATCATACTGGCTAAGACTTTCCTGTGAATGAAAACTTACTTGACACTCTTTGAATTGTCCGGATGCAGTAAACCCCACCCAACAACAGCAAGCGGATCAGGAAAAAAACCAACAACTAAGAGTTATTTCCAAGCCTATTACTCATTTTGTTTCTCACATTCTGCCATCACCTCTTCTGTAATCCTCTGTTTAAAGGGTGACATGACTTACAATATGGCTGAGAGAAGACTCAGAAAACAACACAAACACATTGTAGAAATGTAGGCTGCTCTGAGTACAATATGGATTCTTATAACAGCAGTCAACTTATTTGGACCGGGTACAGTTCTATCAAATATCTCTATGTACTCTTAACTCTCAGGGCGAATTAAAGAGAGACAATTGATTCAGAATCGATGCAGCATCTGATCGGCTCCTCCAGCCTAATTAGAGACCACCAAGCAAACTATTTAGAACAAACCTCAGCTGATAACGATCGTTAATCGGAGCACCCCGTGACCTGATCCAAATGAGACAATATGCTTCAGCAAAGCCAACAGAAAATAAAATAAAAGGGCAGGACATTTACGCCACAAAACAAAAACATGTGGATGGATATAGCGCTTCGAAATGCTGTGTTCTTTGAGTCAACGGAACATTGGAGTAAAGGGAACGGGCCTTTTTATCGTAAAAATGAACCGGTTAGTTACCGGTTAAAGGGTGTTGGACTGTGAAAAGCAAAAGTAACCGAAACTGACCCCTAATCCCAACACATATATTATGTTTTGAGATGGACAATACATTATACACTACATTCAACTTATTTATTCTTATTCATGCCAGATACAGCATTACTGGTGCAAAATAAATCTAAAACCAGTTAAAAGGGAAAAGTGAGCATTCAGACTTTCCTGCCTCCTATAAATCATGTGCAAAGTTGTGTTCCTGCCATTTTGTAAACCGTCAGTCTCTGAACTGGTAGTTCCAGTACTAAATGTGTGAGAGTAGCAGCACAGCAAAACCCTCTTACAACTGAGAGGTGTGAAAGATTTCATCATCTAGACCTTACTGTGTACCATTTTTATTGGGTGAGACTGCTGCATATGCTTAAAAAAAAAAAAAAGGGACACGGGTTCATTTTTGACATCATTGAACCCCCGACTACTTTAAAAAACAAAACAGGCTTACTAGAAAACAACTGTTTCTCTGAAAACAACACTTGTTATAACAGTCACTTCCATGTACAAAATGATCTTTAACAGTAACTGTGAGCAGTTGTATATCATCTGAGAAGCTAAAATTGTGAGAGAATGTCAACAGAGTAAAGTGTCGAGTCAGCATTCTTCTCCATGGTTGATCACTTACCGGACGCCACCCAAGTTGTTGTGGAGTTTAAAACAAATGCTTAAAACCAATGCCGGGACGAATACTGTGCAAACATTGTGTTCCTTAAAAACTATTAGTTTGACATTTGTTTAAAATTCTTTCACAAAAGTACCTTCTTGTAGTTATCAAAATAAACCATTATGTCAGTCAGTGTGAGTGAGTGGAATCCTGGATCATCCGAGTGTCCACACATGTTGTTCCTACGAGTGTGTACTGTAGGTGCCTCTAGTCACAAAGATGCATCTAAATGGGCCAAAAGACAGAATCCCACATCATCCTTCCTCCTCCTGTGCAGCTATTTATACTGACCTACATGCTCTCCGTTTCTATCAGAACTGCTCTAATTCACCACTATTTCAACAGGGTGACTGTCCTCTGAGAGCAAATGAGCTAGTTCATTACAAAAATGGATGCTCTCACAAGATCGGGCATAACCTTTGAAATGTTAAATGCTGACAAAAGAAGAAAAGAACTTTAGGGGGAGGCTAATTTAAACCATATTGTGTAAAGGTGGATTATGTAACACAGTGAGTGCCCTCCTTACTTGTAGTCCTGACTTGCTTTTTTATCAAGCAAGAGCTATGTTATGAAGCCAAAATGACATGTCAAACTATAGTTCACATTTCAAAATTGTAAAGATGTTTTCCTTCAAGATGGTCAATTTAAAAAATATAACAGTGTCGTACTTCCTTAAAGTTACTATATGAAGAGCTTAAAATGTTCTGAAAACAAAACCTCATGCAATTAAATGATTAAACTGGTGCAGAAATTCTACACTTATTGGTTTAAAATGGCACTTTTCAGCCACACATATAGTGTGTGTGACTACAAAGAACAGACCTATCGGCCTGGCTTCTGTCGACCTGAACCCTTATGTCTACTGACAATCTATGGGGGCGTCCTGTCTTCACGTCCCTCCAGAACTACATGCCAGTCTGGTGCGACTCATTTCTCCAGTGAGCTGAATTCCCACGGCCCGAGCCAGCCTTCATCAACCAAAATGGCCGGGTAGTTTAATGACCGCGGGCGCTGACAGGCAGGACAAAGACAGCACACAGAAATGACTGATTTCTGACCAGCTAAGAGGTTTGACTGAGTTTCAAATGAGGTGGGACTATTGAGTGGATACAAACAGTTTGCCTGTTATCCAGTTAAAGGTTATGATGACTAACTGGAAAAAAAACACTTGTTTCCTCTTTGCAAAACCTTATAAAGCACCCAGATGTTGCTTAAAAGGGAGAGTGGCTGCTACAAGGCTCAGCTCTTTAACACTATTAAAGCCACAGACATGAGTCAACTGAACGGACGTCTTTTACTCACAAAGGGCAGAGGATGATACATTAAGCCTTTGTTTCCAAACCCTTACGAACTCTCTTGCTCACAGAGAAAAGTACAGACACCAACCATGAAAAACCACTTGGTTCATGCAAATGGTGAAGTTCAATTATGTGAACATCGTCAACGACCAACAGGTGTGCTCTCTCCAGCACCAAACAGGAAGCAGCAAACCGGGTAGACGAGGAAAGGACTCGTGGAGTCTCAAGAACGTGAACCAGTCTTGTTTCTCTTGGAACGCGAAAAAGGAGGAGAAGCTGCCCCACATTCTGCGGTGTCGTCCCTTTATATATTTTTAGGTGTTTTTCAGTCCAAGCCACTGCACACACAAGGGCAGCGGTTTTTATAAATGTACATTTCGACATGGAGCAGGATGAGAAATAATCTAAAAAGAAAACTAGTTGTAGTCTTGCCAATAGTGACCCTGCAAGATCCCCAGTCTATGCAAAATCTTACGACATATAATATAATAATCTAATAGCTTCTGACTAAAAGGTCTTTATGTTTGAGGGTGTCAGACTTTAGTCTAGTGTTCCATTGTATGGAAGGCACAATGTGAACTGAAATGTCATGATAGCAAAAATCTATCTACGGTTTTTATTATTCTTTCCTTTTTTGTACTGTAAAATATTAAATGAATGTATCAAAGATGATTCTTGACTTTGGAAATTGTGGGTTGCCATTTTTCAACTGTTTCACACAGCCTTTATCAGGGGATGGGGTTTACTCAGTTGTCAGGTTTAGTCACAGTAGCATCTCGTCAGTGATATTAAGCATGAAAGTTCATTCTGGACTTGGGAAAAACTAGTTAAAAATCAATTCAAAGTACACAAGTTTTTTCCAGAGCAAACTCCTTCCAAGTGAGCGGACCTTCAGCTGGGATTGCTTTGTCAAATCACTCAATTTGTTTGTATGGCAAATTCAGCCACATACTATGCAGTATATTCAAATATGTATTGTATATAAAACCATAGACAAAAATGGATGTACTACAACGCAAAACACAGAAGACAATAAACAGACGACAACCTGTTACAGTAGCACATATCCTTCTCAGTGTCAGGAAGATTCAAGACATTCAATATTAGTAAAGGACGGACATCTCACTGGAAAGAAAAAGGCTACTGGTGCGTACATAGTGATTTTGACGTTTCCCCTCAATAACTAGGACTCAGTGGATATCTATATCCACTCACATAGCAGAGTATAATGGCTTACTGTCGATTTTCAGTGTGGTTATCTAGTTAGGAGGCATTGCCAACTTGTTAAAACTCAAAAGATGGAAGGGCATATTTTTAAAGACTAGAATATCATCAAATATTAAATCATGAAATCATTTCTTACTGATCCTTTCCAAAGTGAGGATTGTGCATCAAAACGCACTAGCCTCTGCTTGTCTAGCCACACAAAGAACTACGCAGATCAATACAGACTCCTCCTATAGCCCTGCATGCTCATGAAGAGCTTACTCAAGGAGAAACTCCTGTCTGCCTCCACTCACACAGCCATGCAACTAAACCTCAGCTGCACCACAAACATCTGGAACAGCTGTAGAGCTCTGAGCACCGCAAACAAACTAGTTGGCCACTGTGAGGGCTGCAGCATGTCAGGAATAAAACAAATAGTGTGCTTCAAGGATTTCCAAAAATAGAAATCAAGCGAGGCAGCTGGGTTTTAACAGTGAAGAAATGCAATGAAACCATCGAAACCTTATTATAGTGTCAAGTACCTATAAAGTGTTTCATGCTCAGCACATTAATATTATTAATAATCAGCAGAAACTCCTCAAGCATTCCTCTCAAGAAACTGTGGGTCTTACATAAAGATTGTAGTGTACTGTATAGACCACTTCTCTGTTAGTAAACATGACATATTTCTGTGGGCGGAGCCTAGGTCGAGGCAGAATAATTCTCTGAAGTCTGAACACGTCAGGTACCGCTGGCTAGCAAGTTTTGTTGGCTTGTTATTTAGCTCCTTGTTCATCACTAGAGCTGGCTAGTTAGCTAGCTAGTCTCTGGAGCTCTTGCCTGCTCTCGTCACCAAGTAGTCTCTTAGCGCAGAGGAGTAAGATAGAGGGCAGAATTAGCAAGCTAGCTAGAAGCCAGCCGTCTGCTAGATAGTTTGCCAATACCGCCGTGCTTTGATGCTACACTGCTTACAGAAAACAAGTCCAACAGTGGGCCATCTCTCTGATTGTTTAGCCAATTAGCAACATTGCGCTCCATCTCTCTAATAGTTTAGCCTGCAGCGTGAGCGTGCTGCAGTGGAAGTTAGCAGAAGGCTAAGCTAACTATTAGCAACATTTTCTTTCCATCTCTGAAACACAGTTTTATCACCTAAAATGTATGCAATATGGAATCTGGCAGCAAACAGCACAGCTAGATGACATGTTTGATGTCTGACTCAGGCCCACTACTCTGAGGTGATTCGGGTTTGCCTCCAGTCTTTCCTTTGATTTGCCTCTTGCCAACACTGGGACATAATTATGACGTCAGGGTCTTTATGACCATCATTTGAGATAGTCTGGTTGTTACTCACATGTTTCCAATTAGTTACACACTGTGGGGCCCTTATTGTTTTCTTTGTGGGAGTAATAGGAAGCTTCTTGTAGCCTGAAAACAGTGCTTCAGGCAGCAACAGTTTATGTTGCAACTCTGACTGCTACCAAAGCATGATGGGAGACAGCGATGCCTCACAAGACGTTACACAATGCAGCTCTGTGTGCGCAGCGAACAACAGGAGATCAGTTGCAGAAAGAACTTTCTGTGACAAAGGATGATTTATTTCTTTACACTGCATGCAGGAGGTCACACACTTTCAAACAAATATGGTTTACTCCCTTGCCTCTGAGCAATGACCCATGTAGGAGAGGTTACATGCCTTGCTCACAGGCACACCGACATGGTTTAGTAAAGGGAGACTGTGACGGGCTGTGACTTCAGGGATCCGGCGACTTTTCACATTAAGTTTATCCTACTTGTCACAGGAAGTACTCCAGCGTTTTCTACATCTTAATAGAGGAGGATATTTTCTTCTCTGTTCCCGACTGGCACCATGAGGCAGCTCACATTCAGTTCAGGACTGTGCAGCTGGCCAACAGGGCAGTGAAAGGAAAAACTCTTCGCTCACTCCGAGGAATTTGTGGGCATTCACCACAGTCCAGGCTCTTTTCTGTCCTGGTCCTCAAAATGATGGCAGGAGGGAACTCCCCACTGACATCTGGACAGCAGAGTCATTGCCCAACTTACACCGCAGGGCGGCAAACTCAACTACACCCCATGCTTGCACTTCCATCTCATTTCTTAGAAGAAAACGTGCACAGTAGCTCTCTGAACATAGCTGTTAATTGTGGCAAACAAGTTTATGATACTTGTGTTTTTCTCAGCAAGATAATATTAATAAATGAACACCACTAAGATTTTTCCAAGTGTAAATGTAAATTGACGAAAGTAAAAAGCTAACGTGAGGCTATAGACAAACTATACCAAGCTAGCATGAGCGCTAGTATGTTGCCTCATTTAGCCACATGTTAGCAACGGCTTCAAAATTCACAATCTGGGTACATACTGACGTATTTTATATTGTAAAGAAAACGTTAAAATATCTCACAACTGTGTTAACTGCAGACCTTATTTCAGGCATCTAATCAAACATCCATTGAGAACTGGAAGCACAGAAATAATAACTCTTTTCTGGGTGTTAGGACTCATTCCTGCAGCACTACATTATTTAAGTTGCTTTGAACAAAAGCAACCAAATGAATAGTCTGTAAAGTAACAAACATTGTAATTTAAAGGGAAATAGTAAGCCATGTATGTACATGGCTCGACAATAATAGTGGCCAGGGTGCATCTCCTATGGTGTGTAATTATAGACAAACGTTCAAGAGGCTTATCAGAATATCTGTTTTTAAGTGTTCCTAATCAAATAAATGATCGTATATCATTATTTAAATGACAATCTGGCAACATGTCTGTATTAGTAACATCGCCTTGCAGTCAGGAATGGTATCGCCCCTCCTTCTTCATCAAATTTAATAAGTGCACCCCCACCCTTAGTGTACCTGATTTGACATATTGTAATACCTGCATTCAAATTACACACACACACACACACACACACACACACACACACACACACACACACACACACACACACACACACACACACACACACACACACACACACACACACACACACACACACACACACACACACACACACACCTCTAAGCTGTGGAAAAAAACTCAGGCCTGGAGGAATAAACAGGAAGGAGTTTGTGATAACAATCTGTACGGCCTGTGCATGTGATGATGTCATCAAGAGGAAGCCAGAGAATGCAGAGCCTCCACTTCCTTTAAAGGAGACGTGAGTCAGACGAGCCAAGCCCAACTGAAGCCGGTGGTTTGTGTATATACACTTATCAGGAAATGCACACGTAATTTGTTTGGACCATTAATGTTTGTTAAAGTACTTGATGGCATAATGGGCGTTCACTGGACAATGTCAATCTGCTACAGACATATTCTGGGCGGCACAGCGGTTTGATTCGCCCAAAGTGCAACTGCAGGAAACATAAAGTGCCATGTTTAGAGTTGAAGCACATTTAAAACATCTAAAGACGGTAGATTGTTATTCTCGTACAGGGATAGAGTGACAAACGTTCACTATTTATTCAGTGCAGAGTTCTACTGTTGGCTGTCATTGTGTAAATGTGTGTTGCTCGTCTCTGGCATTAAAGATTAACTTGGCTGTGGCTACGTAAGGGACTGACTAAGAATGAAAAGGGGGATTGTGTGGTGGGCTTCCCCTTCCTCGCTGTCCATTTTTTACTTTACATTTCTTACTTATAATATAATATATAATAAATGCCACCCTCTTGTCTCTCTTCTAATGTCTGTGGAGCAAATTCTGACAGATTCACAAATTCACCCAGGGCTCTCTATTGGGGCTGAAAAAGTAGGATGTGCATCCCTAGTGGTGATACTGGCCAGTCTGTCAGTCTATTTAAAGGTTTTGGTCTGGAACAAAATATCTCAACAAGTCCCAAAGCTGTACACTTAAGATTTCAACTCGAGTCAGATTTAAAGCACAACAGCACCAACAGTCTACAGCCCTGGTACAGTCATATAAAAAATAGAACAGACATTCCTATTTTACTTCTATGGGCACAGTGGGGCTTTGAGCTAAATGCATCTGCATGCTAATATTCTCGCAGTGCTAACAAACTGATCTTTAGCAGGTAAAATGTTTACCTTTAGGGTGTTAGCATGTCAACATTTGCTAATTAGCAAAGTAAGTGGCTGATGGCATTGTCAGTAGTTTTGCAGGTATTGGTCATAAACCAAAGTAAAGGACGGACTGAAACATCGAGCAGCAACAACTATCAATCAGATTGTAATGATTTTTATAGATATTTAACCTTTATATGTATCAACCAGCAAACTTGGTCTAAAACTCCACTTGTGCATAACATTGCTGAGCACATTCATGCTCTGAAGGCCCCTCGGGGCCCGTGGCTTTTGCTCTACCGCTTCAATAGAACAAACATTTCTAACCACACTGTTGGGCAAGTACCCAAGAACAGCAAAAGCATCAGTATGTACACATTATGAAAGTCAGCACAGCACATGAAATATCCGGTTGCTTTTTTTTTTTAAATGTTAAACCAAGGACAACGATTTCTAAACTTAAACCAGAGCTTGTGTAACACCTGGGATTGTAATTCAGAGCAATCAACAGAAGGGTTTGACAGATGACCAGCTGTGATGTTCTCCAACTCTGACGATAAACACCTGAGGTAGCTATAAAGTCACAGTGTATGATGGTGATGTCAAACACCTGTACATCTTTTTCTGATTATTCCAGCGATTTCTTAAACCAAACATGGTTGTATTCAGCTTAAGATTCAAACCACAGAACGTAGTAATGGCTGCACCATTACATCAAAGTATTTCACTGTTGACAAGTTGTGGTGTCTTGTTGCAATGCAACAATGTTCATTCAAATGAGGAGCGAAGCATGTTGTGGATGTTGTGAATAAACGTCTCAGAACTACATACTAGACCAAATGCAAAGCAATAATGGAGTAATGCTTAAAATGGGAACAAACAACTTTAATGAATCACTCTCCAACCTGTAGAGGCGTTGGAATGCGCACCAAAGTTAAAGGTTTAATGTGTTACGGTCAATGGGTCTGCATTTATCTATCAATGAATATGAGTGATTCTTGATACTCCATGAATAGCTTCTCATTCAGTTCATTGAATCCCTGCAGCCCCCTGAAGGCAGCAGGACACTACTAAAGTGCCTCTGATGTGACAAACAAATAAGAGAAACTCAGCAGATCTGCAGTGTTGTGCGCTCACGTCGCGACACGGATCCAGAGCGATGAGACCCGTGATGGGACGCGCTGAAAGTGTATTTGTCAATCACCACACCACCTGATCTATATTACACTTCACTCAGCCCTTTCTCACTTTGGGCTGATGCACATACATGAACCAAAGCAGCAGGTGCACTTGTAGATGCCCACACAGTCCGTGCACCGACCACTTTCCACTTGCGAGATTGAAATAGGACCTGGAGTTCCGCTGGCCCTCGCTGACACGTTAGTTTAAACTGCTGGCTGCTGTGTTCTCTTTTATGTGTTGAACCCAATTTAAAATAAATCGTCTCAAACAACATGGCTGTGTAGTAATAAACCACTCGTGGACCATGTTGGGTTTAAGAGATGAATGAAATGGGATGTTACTGTATACAGTCTGGAGCTGCTCAATTATGAACAAAGCATGATTGTAGATGCCTGACTTACACATATCTTATATTGCAGTCATCAAAGCAATGAATGGGAATATGTTCTATGTGAAGAGAAGTGTGAGCAGTAAATAAGCTCGACTGTAATCTACTATTTTTCACAAAGATAAACACGTGTTTTGACTTTCAACACATGGGAGACATTTTGGAACATAACTCTTAAACTGCTACTCAATATTATTTATCAGTGGTGCTGTCGAGTCCAATTTACCAGCATTCCCAAGCTGAGCATGTGCTCACTGACTAGTCAGCTAGGTTCACACTATGATGCATAGAGCTGGGTGGAAATCAAACTGGGACTGAATCTTTACCAGAAGCTTCCAGGACTGTTGTGAGAACTGTGATGATCACTATCTGACATAAGACATTGTGCTACTTAAGGTAACCACAACTTCTACAAGGTTGGGTTTCAGTTTGTTGTTCTTTTTCTCAGTGGGTGCTTATCATGTACCCATTAATCTGTCCTTCATTGAGTCAATGTCAGCTTGCCGCCTAGCAACAATCATTTCCAGTGATAGGACTGTCTTAAATATAAATATATGTAAATATAACATGCACACTAGATAAGCTTTTGTGTCACAAGTGGTTGAATTAGTCGCTAGCTAGTGGGCTTAGCATCACAGGTTTAATGCTCTCATTACTTGTCTCACTATAGAATTGTGGTTTATAGGAGACACCCCACCCAGAAGGGCAGCTTACAGAGATCTACTGTACATTTGATAACTAATGTGTTTGTACTATTCATTTTTACACTATATGAATAGTCAAACTAAAACAATACATTTTCAGGTCTTTTTTTCACTCTAATAGATACAGATTGATGGTATTTGCCCAGTTTCCATTATTAACAACATAAAGAACTTCACCAAAGCAGCTCTGTTATATGTAGAACATTGGACATACCTATGTAATAACTTGAGTTATGGACAATTTCACTTTAAAAGAGCACAAATGTAGCTTGGATGGACTTAAATACAGAAGTACATCAACAAGCTGGAATCCCCACCAGCAAGATCTAGCATGTGGGGATTTGATTAATCCTTTTTACCAAATTGTCCTGTTGTCCTCAGAGCTTTGTGATGAACTGGTTGGTAAATTACCAAAACCAAAAGCTGCAGTTGGCCTGCTCATCAGAGTGGACACTACAGCTGGCCGGGTAAACGTCCAACTTTTTAAATGACCTAATGATGGCGCTAGATGAAAAGCAAAGGGGTCACCGGTTCATCCAGAGAGGAACATGAATTTCTGCTCCAAATGGAACGGCAATCCATCCAATAGTTGTTGAGACATTTCACTGGAAATCACAAATGTCAACCTTATGGTGGCAGCCTTCATTAACAAAGTGGTAAAACCTCACCCAGTACTGGCTGTATTTGGTGTTCTGGGAGAGGACAGTCCTCTTGGAGGACTCACTTCCACCATTGCAAGGTTCTTAACCCTTTGACAAGTAGATCAGTTCTATTGGACTGGAATCAGGCACGTTATCGGAGGTTGCATGGACTTGAGTAAGATGCGTTCAAGCTCTATTCAGTAAAAATGAGTATTGGGTGATGCAAAATTATAAAGCCATGATGTGTTCAAATGTTATCTTGTAAAATGTAGTTTTTAGTGAGAAACTTGAATATACAGTTTCATGTTTGCATAGCCATTTAAAATAGATATTAGAGAGAAAATAATGACCTGGTTAACTTCCTAACACTAGCTCTAAGCTACTTATAATATATATATAAAATTACTTATTTAATGACAGATTTAAAAATGTATTTTTTTTAACAAATCAAAATACAATTCTGAAAAATGGTGTGTTTTTAAGGAAATAAATTATAATTCTTGGAAAGAAAATCGGAATCGGCAAAGAAAATTACAATCAATGCATCTCTATTCATTACAAGATGTTATGAAACACCTTAAACTGGAAAAACTCAGATTCACTTTACAAAAAACTCCATTGAGACATTCCACTCACGTAGCGACCCTTCATTGATTATGTAGAGGACGGGCAGTTAATAGCCTCTTAACTCTTTGCTACAATAACTAGGTTATACCTAATGGAAGATGTTGAGCACAGGACCCGCGATGCGTAATCACCATAAAAAAAAAAGTAATTGCTTCCGATAAGAACAGAAAAAGTCTTCTCGCTGTGTACGCAGATCAGAACTGCGTCCATAACAACGGTCTGTTATTTATAGCAGCGGTCTGCTGGAAAGAAATAACAGACCGTAGAATACCGGGACCAGAATCGAGCATTCAACAAAGCCCTGTAATGATTCAGAGCAGTGAAGGTCAGCTACAGTATGCTGGTAATGAATGTTTACAACTGTGTGACATGGGCAGGGAAACAACTCCCTAAAGTGCAGAATTACTACAGCTCTGGTAGTCTGTGATGACAGTCTTTCCTGCTGTGTGGTCTTCTCCCATTTGGCCCACGCTTAGTCCGGTTCACAGTATTGACAGCTTGTCTGAGCCCTGTGATACTGAGGGGAGTTAGAGTAGGGAAATGTACCGCAACGTGACACTGATGGACCACGTCCATGACCTGAAACAGCAGCTTCAAACTACCAACTCTCCAACCTTTTGCTCGCCACAGACAAGCGTTCCACAGCGGTGCCAAACGACTCCATGCAGCGACATGCTGTTTCCATGCTGGTGGGATGACCAGTTGGTGAGCCATGTCCCTCCTCCTCCTCCATCCCCATCCCCCACCCACAGACCCAATCTAAAACTAGGGTGCAGCAACAGCTGATCTTTCAGGAGCGTCTATTTTTAAAACTCTTTTGCAGAACGGGCCAACTCATCAGGGCTGACATACCATCCTGTCAGAGGACTGCCAGTGAGGGACTTGACCCCTCTGCTACTTAAAGGCACAGACTTTCTCTCTGCTGCACAGATGTGACAGAACACTGGCCACAATTAGGAGCTGTAATTGTTGGAGTTGGGCCTCAATGCACACGAGAAAGAGAATCTCCTGTTCGGCTATAGTGCATCTGCTGACTGACTGTGCGTGAGCTCTGTCAAACTCCTCATCTCCTCAAACATTCAGCCTCCCGCCACTGCAAATAGACTACGATGAGAAACGATGGCCGGCTACAGGAATGTGCAACCTCATATACTCTGGCGCTGCTGTGCAAATAGTCAGCTAAGCAGTTGAGAGAAGATGACATTAAAAACAGCCAAACCTCGATAGGCTTTCACCACAGCCATCGCCGCTGAGGAGTGACGACAACAGAGTGTGTGTATGTCAGTTAAGAGTGACATGCAAATTGGTTGAAACATCCGGGTCGGCTGAGCACAGACACAACTTCCTCCCAAAAACTGAAGGAAGCTGCCCTGAATCGGGGAGATTGCTGTGATGGCGACATTCAGGTTTTCATGCTCATCACCTCACTGTAAGAAAAACTCAAATTTAGCTGGGTGACCGGCAGCAGGATCCATGCTGAGTCATTTGTAAATGCATGACAGAAATGGGAGACCCTGTGTTCATTGCTCAGTATCGCACAGATATAACATCCTCAGAGACCCACTCTTCTCCCTGTACACTAACATGGTCCTCTCTGTGGACGTCTGGTGTAAAAGATGTGCAATCTATCGCTTTAATTTACCTAGGAAGTAAGTATAAAAACATCTTCTCTTACATAATTAGAAATCGTTGATGACAACATGATCATAGAATAATGCAAACACATCCGTAGGGAAAACAAGCTAGCAAGCAGGTCGGCTTTAGCATCTGAAACAACTTTATTCAACCATTTAAAACAAGTTGGAAAGAAAGCAAATGTATGTACCGTCATCCAAACGGAAGGTGCTACAATGGGACGTGGACTTGGGGGATTTCCACAACATAACCTAGAGCAGTATGCTCAAAATATTCTCATCCATAAACCATTTGAACATTAATATGATCCTGAATGTAACTTGCCCATTTCAGATGGCAATCTTATGTTTTAGGGACCTTTGATGGACAAACAAGCAGTTTATTCTAAGCTACTGGAATATAGGAGAATGTTGAAATATTTTTCTTTGTGATAAATTACTGGAAAATTGGTCAACTGTGAGACTTTGCTTTGGTTTCTGTACATGGTTGTCATTTAGCTTTGATATTAAAACCCAAATATTAATTTTCTGCCCGTGCTTCACACCTCGAGGACAGACAAAAGCGTGCAGGGTGTCACACTTCAAGAGAGGCTAGCTTTAGTCCTGATGACACACAAGGTTATTATTCCTATCACAAAACATTCATCTATCCTACACTAGACGCAGCACAATACAGAGATTAGAGACCTGGAAACAGTGGAAACCTGTCACAACACGACTTCTGCGTACGTTAGAAACAATTGTGTGGAGCTGCTGCCAGCATTCGGTCTTGCATTATTGAGGGGTAGCCCAATGACTCCTGCGGGTTAGCACATGAAAGGGCTATTTCTTACAGTACAGTAAACCATTTTAATCAGATGCTGGTCAAAAAGAACTGACACACTGCTGTACTCCACGAAGTCTACTGCACAGATAGATCTTCCTACAATGACTACCATAACCCCATTTTAATGTCTAAGTGCATAACTACAATACAGTAATGAGAAATTCACCATATTGTTTGGTTGAATGATACATCAGCCAATACCGGCCCTGTCTTGAATATAACGTATCATCCAGGTGAGTAAAACCTGTGGTTATAATCTATCAAACTGTTTGTTATGTTCATGTAAATTGGTACTGCTATATTTAAAAAAAGCACCATTCAAGTATTGTTTTAGCATATAATCTCTCTATTAAATTAGCTAGTGTAAATTGTGTCGTTGTCCCGTGGACATGCAGTTGTGCACAGGAAAAACAATCTTCTTCAGCTTGTGAATGAAATGCTTTTCTACAAACAAGCCGTCAGCTCTTGGAGAGAGAGAGAGCTTTAGAAAACACACCCTGCTTGCAGCTATGTCACCAGGCAACAATACCTCATTTTAACTACTGTAATCAAGCGCGTTTCAAGTCCTTACAAGTTCATTTTCATACTGTATTGGAAAATAACTATTTAAAAGCTTGGGGCATACAGACAGTGTAACCCGTTACCTTATAAAGTCTACAAAGGTATGGACTATTAGCCCAAAGGCAGTGATGAAATGTAGCGTTAATGGGTACAGACAGCGGAAGGCTATTTGTGTCAGTGGAGACTGTGTGCTTTTAAGCTCTTCTTTTTGTCATTCGGTGGGGAAAATGATGGACAAATTGTGATTTTTGACATGAAACTTGGGGTCAGTGAATATCAGCAACTGTCAGCCTCTGTGACAAGTAAAAACATCGGGTAACATAATGAAACATCAGTCACTATGTAGGTTGCGGAAGACCTGTTATTTGACTCTTTGCCGTGTTCTCGCTCATGTCAGACCCGACAGGAAGGATTCATTGAACGTTTGAGAAAGTTCTCCACTCACCTCTCTCGCTATGAGGTTTAGGGCATCGTCTTCGGCCGTCGACCTCTCCTTCTTGGTGGACCTTTTCCGTCCTGTGCCCTGAGTCCCCATGTTTTCTCAAATACTTGTCCACTCACTGTCGATAAAAGTCACACTCGTGGTCCAAAAAGCGCACCGAATAATCCAAACAGAGCGGTGCGTGAACTAAACTAGCGAGTGGTTCTCATGTGTCGCTAAAGTATCAAAGTAAAGGAGACAAAAAACACGCGTCTGGTCGCGTTCACAGCGTGGGTCATTGTCATACATCCGTTTTTTACACTTCTTCCTGTGTTTTTGGCACGACGCAGAAGCTCGCGACGAAGTCTGGTTGAAACTGTGTTGGCATCTGCCCCACGTGCGCTTCCGATGCGTTTACTAGCAGATTCAGTCGGAACCGTTCACTGCTGCTTCTCACCGTCCCTTTGAACCGTCTCCGTCACCTGTCTGTCATACTATGGATATACATTAAACAAACACGGACTTTAATATATATATATATATATATATTAACTGTAGCTTAACTACCATTTATAATGTTGTTAAACTGCCTCGTGTTTATCCAGTAGCAGTATGACTCACCACCTGACGGATTCACAGCAACAGACTCGAACCTGTCACACTGACGAACTTCAAAGCCTGCACTCAATCAAGATGCCTTTACGTGATGTCGGATATTTAATACACGATACAAACGCTGGTCATTTTGGTAAAGCAAAATTGAATGGTAGCTCCTTGATTACTTTCCCGACACTTCATCTTCCATACATGTTCTTGCATAACTCCAAAACCATCGACATCTTTTGGCGAGTAAATAATTGACATTGCAGAGGACAGTCCGTTGCTTTGTGTAATGTTTGATTGGTGTTTGATTGGGTGATGTGTTAGGGGAGTCCCGTATGTTGATTTCTTAAATAATTCCCAGCTGGAAAAAGTTTTCCCGTGACACTATTTTAGACCCCAATTAAAGCAACGCGTGTAATTTCAGAGCCCCGAGATACGCAGAGCACTTGAACGCAGCGTCAACCTCTGGACGGGGACTGTTCGGGGGTTGAGTTTCAGCCAGAAACCACAGCTCCTGCTCGGGCTATCGCGCTCTCTCACACCCCCTCTGCTATTTATAATGATGACCAGGGAACTCTTAAAACAGTCTGGAGTTTCTTAAAGAGATAAACAGTATATACCTCAGTCTGAACGGGCACAATGCAGATCCCATACTCTTGGTGTAATGGGATCTGCATTACACCAAGATGCAGGGATAGGCTATGGTGAGTTGATATGTGACTTCACTGGTCCGTGCACTTTATATCATGATCAGTTATTCCCTCATCTCATTGGTCTACTTGTGTTAATGTAAATGTATTCTGCTACGTGTGAGTTCGTTAATCGTTATCGTAAATTGTTCGATAACCGATGCTGCCTAAACGCGTTGTCTGTGTTATTGTCGCATTGAATGAACACGTGCACCAAAACATCAGCTTGTTCTATTATCCAAATGTAATAATGAAAACTGAGTAAAGGAAGTCGAGAGTCGGAAACAGAGACAGCTCGCCTTCCAAGTAAAGGTTGCGCGCTTTCAAACGTGTTTGCTCCAGCGATCAATTTATGGAGAGCTACATTAAATAAATAAACAAATATTCTAAATAATAAACATAATCTATTACTGTTATAAAGTCATATTTCTTCCACTTTCCCACAGTTGAACGTGAATAACGTGACAATGCACAAACACTGAATTATTTGTATGTAATGATTTATTATATCATCAATTTATTTGTATGAATAAAGGCTTCTTAAACTATTTGGGTGAATATTTCAGGCTGTAGTGTTGAGACTTGTGATCAGTCTGACAACAAATAACAGCGCCATGTTCTGTAACTCAAGTGATTAAAATGACGCATTTGGCATGTGATCCTGCAGCGCCCTCTGCTGGGGAAATGCACGTAAGACAATACAAATTATTTAAAACAAATTATAATTTTTAATTAAGAGCTATAATAACAGTAATAGTAAAACAATGTGAAATAGAAGCTAATAAAATAGCTTAAAATTATACAACATAAATACAATAAAATAATACATATCAAATATCATAGAATTGAAAGCTATAATAGAAATAATAGTAACAAAAGTGTGACTAAAAATTGAGAAAATAGAATTATGGACAGGAGGAGAATAGGGTAGGAGAGAAGGAGAGGAGAAGGAGAGGAAAAGGAGAGGGAGCTTTTTTTCGGACGGGAGAACGTGAGGAAGGAGGGCTCTGAGACAGACAGGGAGAAGCAGCAGCTCTCCTCAGCCTCCCCACATCAGTGGGTACAGAGCTACAGATGCAGTCCAAGACAGAGCTCACACAACAGGACTAACACATGTCAATACACCATATCAACTTCATAATATGTGAGTGTTGTTGATACAGTCTGATTTATGCCGTCCCCAAGTGGCCCAACAATCAATCCGCTTTCTATTAGCAGTCTGCACAGGGACTGGTGATCTCCTATATCTCTCAGTTTGACAGCAGAGTCAGTTCGTTTGATTTCCTTGATGACATGTGAGCTCTCCCTGTTGTGATTAGCTATCGACAGTCAACTGCTTTCATAACCACCAGCTTAAAACAGTCTGTATTTTGTTATATTTGTTTTCCTGTGTTTTCTACTTGTTTGCTTCTTTTCCCTGTCTTTCTGAACCCAAGTAGCCCTTAAAATATTTGTTTTAATAAACCAGATTGTAATCTGGAGTCCCCAGAACGGATTGGTCCAAACTAAACAAAGACATCACACTAGACTAGGACATCACACCGCTATGACATATCACTCTATACTATGACATCACACTGTTAAATCCTGGAGCCTTTTCATATTTATTCTGTCAAGCAGGAAATTATACAAATTTAGAGATGCATTGCAAACCTGTTACAATATTAGGTGTTCAATCAATAAAATAAAGGACTGTATTCATCTACAAACTGTTTTGGATGACAGTAGAATCAGCCTTTATTTTAGAGTGCAGAATCTGCCTTAAAGGTATTAAATGTTTAATTTTGAAGAATATGTTTTTGGAAAGTGGAAAGACAAGAAAAAAAAGCTGAGAAGAATCAAACAAGCTTAACAAAATATATATGTAGTCTGTTTTAAACAGGCGGCAACCTTGGTTTCTGAAGAGTGAAGCCAATGACTTAAACTTGCTTTCTCTCTACTGCCCAGCAGGGGGCGACTGCTCTGGTTGCACAAAGAAGTCTGATTGTATAGAAGTCTATGAGAAAATGACTCTACTTCTCTCTTGATTTATTACCTCAGTAAACATTGTAAACATGACTTTATGGTCTAAATCTCTAGTTTCAAGTCTTCTTCAATACAGCATGATGTTCATCTAGTAAATGATGGTCCATTTAGAGTCAAACAGACCATAAAGCAGAGAATGCGACAGTGAAACTTGTTAATATTAGCCACTAAACATCAGCATGACACCAAGCCGACGCAAGGAATTAGTTCAGAGCACTGCTGTGAGGCTGTAGACCGGTATGGGAACAGGCTATATTGTTCTGGCAATAATTATGTTATCATGGGGGAAGAGAATAGAGATAGCTTTGGAGTTAAGTAAGATATCTACTTCCTGCTATTAAATCAACATACCAAAAGACATAAATATTCATTGGTTGAATGTATAATTACAGGTTGTGCATAACGATGTGTTCGCCACTTTTGACTTTCCCTGCCTGTCTGACCGTAAACAAAACCAGTATTGTATTCCAGGAGGGTCTGTACAGCTAAAGTCCATCTTAAGAAGGACTATTGTTATTAAATAGGTTCGTCTGAAACCCTGACCTGTTTTTGCACACATACATGAAGTTTAAATCTCAGACAAAAGTGCAAATTGTTATCTGCATCCGCCCCTTTATATCATTTTCTTTTGTGCTTTTTATGGTAAATACGAAGACCTTTTATACAAGGGATAATATGACATGTTATAGCAGGAATAGCACAGGTGTAATTGGTAATATGAATGATGGCTGAACCCTTTCAGGTGTTCCCTGCTGTTGCCATTATTAATGTTTCTTTTTATACCTGAGCCTTTCCTACTATGACAAGTCAAAACGTCAGGAAAGAAACATTTAAATTACTGGTCATTACACTCAGCCTTATAATAATTGCCGTATGAATATGTACAAACATCATTATTATGTATTTATTGATACAGCAGCAGAAACATCAGGCATGCTCAGCCCCTGGAGAGAGGTTGGTGAGCCGGCCTTCAAACACTGCAGTACATAAACACAGGCCTTTCTCAGAGAGAACATGTTGACTAACCACATACATTAAATAACATCGATGTCTCCATTACATTCAGTTGCCCGTAGTATTGTGTGTCGCTCATCAAAAGCCAAAGAGTCCTCATTAACGTTATTTTTTAACGATGGTAAGTCAA
This sequence comes from Pholis gunnellus, assembly GCF_910591455.1. NCBI lineage: Eukaryota > Metazoa > Chordata > Actinopteri > Perciformes > Pholidae > Pholis > Pholis gunnellus. The sequence continues at coordinate 3,577,031 of NC_136539.1, forward strand.
AATGTCAGCTGTGAAAAAGACATGAATGTGTGTCATTAAGAGCTGGACATTGGCCCCTGAGGACAGCAGGGACACTGGAAAGCAGTAAAATAATGGTCTTTGTATTTCAGTCCACAAGGGTTTGTTTGCACTATTTTAGTTTTGACAACTTAATGTTGACCATTGCATCTAAATTATTCTGTATGTACTTGGAATGTTCCTGGATAAGTATTATTGTCAATTAAAACAAATACACAAAGATGAAAAATTATATTTTTCCATTGCAGTGACCAGTGTCCTAGTGTCCAGCGTGGTCTTTAACGTCAGGTGCCACATTTCTGCACAGCTGTCTCTGAGGACGTCCCAAAGCCTGCGGCCCCGCCGACACCTTCTTCAGGTCCTGGGATCAGTGCAGCCGCTGGGGAGCTTCCACTCGACCCATGCCCTGCTCTCATTTCAGCTGAGTAGAAAGAGTAACCCATGTGAGTCAGTGACATGTCCAGAATAACGCTCCTCTAATACCCCTAATCTCATGGCTTAAAATAGAAAGCCTTTATTGTCATTGTACAGAATACAACAAAGCTCTACTGCTAATCAGTGTGATTAACAAACAACTTCAGCAAGAAAACATCCACAGCCGACACCACAGGTGCTACAATAATAAGTCAAACTAATAAAAAAAATGTAATTTTGCACAAGAATAAGTGTAATAATTGCACTAATATATAATGCACTAGCATGAATGTAATTATTACTCTAGAATAAATCTATTTAATGCACTAGCATGAATGTAATTATTGCACTCAAATAAGTATAATTGTTGCACGTGAATAAATGTAATCATTGCACTAGCATAAATGTAATTATTGAACCAGAATAAGTGTAATTATTGCACTAGTTTAAATGTAATTATTGCACTGACATGAATGCGATTATGGCACTAGAATAAATGTTATTGCACAAGATCCAGCAAAATTGCAGTCAAAAAGACAGTGATCAAGTCTTCTTCGCTTCATGACATAATGGTAAGCCAACTTAAGAACAAAGAGTGAATTCATGAATACATTTAATTGTGCAGTAATTCCTCCTGTGACGTCGCAGTAGTGGTTGTTGTCATTGTCTTACCAATAGCACTACATGGTGTGATGATGGGCTTCTCCAGCTGCTCTCCAGCAGCGATGGAAGCCCGGATCCTCCGGACCACGTAGATGCTAGCTGGGATGTGAAGCAAAAAAATACACACAGACAAGATACACTTTAAATAAGTAGAGAAATAGTACATAAGTCTGACAGAATCAGTAGTAATACCTTTTTCAAATGAACTATCTTATGTACTACTGTTTATTCATATGTGGAAGAAGTACTCAGCACATATACTTAAGTAAAATAAGCAATACCACATGTAGAAATACACAAAGTCACGCATTCAAAATGAGTTCAGCAAAAGCACAAGAATATTAGCATCAACATATACTAGAAAATACTCATTAGGCAGAATGGCCAAATTTATTATAATTACTAACAATTAACAATGATAATTACTTTAATGTTGCAGCTGGTAAAGGGGATAGGTAGGCAAGTTAATATGAATTACTTTATATACTGCTGATTTAATTGATAATATCACACATACTTTATTGGTCATATTTAGTTGGATATTCATTATCTAAATATACAAAGTAATTGAAATATTTCCCTCTGAATGTAGTAGTGTAGAAGTAGGCATATAAAGTAGCATTACATGATGACGATAGATAGAAACGCTACAGATAGTACAGGCCAACGCTCACCCTTAGAACACCAGAGTCTCTCCTCTGCGTGGTCAACTCAGGTTTTAATGTACAAAAAAAACGATAAACTACCACAGAACACTACCTACCTTTTATTATCAGTCAGACCATGGTTGTTTCCTGTTTCAATCTTTCGGTGAGAAAACCTCGTCCGTCGCAGTGAAACGCTGCTCTGTGCTTCTTCCGGTCACTCTATGTTTCCGGTTATATACCATCCCGAAGTGTTACAAAAGCATAATACCTGGGGCGGGACTTACAGCTCCCAACTGTACTCTGATTGGCTGATAGCATAACGTCATGGTCACGAGACATAAATAGAAAGAAAGATCGAAATGAGTCGGATTGTGCAGAATCATTCTGGTTAGAAACACTGCATTTTACAGGTATGTCTGAAAGTTAATATACATCTAAAAAAAGCCTTTCATAGCTTTTTGTTTTCTGAGTGCAGTGGTGGGAGAAGTGTTTTTGAACTGACTCTTTAAGTAAAACAAGTACTCCTAAGTACTTTTCTACAACTAAAATGCTACTCCAGTAAAAGTACAGAAGTATTATCAGCAAAGAGTACCTAAAGTAAAAATACTTGTTCTGCACAAGTTATCCCTCGTGACGTATTTCCTCTACATGACATCAGCTACTGATGTATTTTACTGCAGCGGGTTGAGGTGGAGCTAGTTTTAACTACAACTGTATAGTTTAGTAGTTTAGTCCAATGGTTCCCAGTCGAGGGGTCGGGGCCCCCAAAAGGTCACAAGAGAAATCTGAGGAGTCATATGAAGATAAGTGGGTGAGAAGAAACAACAGAGGGAAATATTGGATCATTTAAACAGTTATTTAGAAATAACTTTAGAAAGGGCAAACTTTGATTTAACTGCTGACAAATAAACTAAAACATGACATTTACTACACTTGTAAAGGCTTACTAGCCAAAAAGGTTAGGAAAAAGATTAAAGTTAATTTGAAACATTACAACCTTTATTCTTCCCTAAATTAAGCACATGCTCCAATTAATGAAATGAAACACTGCTCCTTTAAATCAGGGCGATCCATGGAATAATTTATTGTCAGGCATTTTATTGAGATTTACAGAGCTTCATATATCCTTGTCCAATCCCAACAACATAATGATCAACTGTTCATGTCATCCAATATGTATTTAGCATTTGGAATGGAAGCAGGGGGAAACCTCCAGTCTACCAGGACTAAACACTGCCCAAATCTTTTTCACAATAAGAGCACAGCAGTTTCTCGTACAGTTGCATTTGTATATTCAATATATACACATAGATTTCATTTAACTTAAAACATTTCACACAGCAAGACAAGCACAACAATTTCACACAGGAACCAAACTCATTCTTTCATATTACAATATTTCTTTTCAATAAAAATACAGTTGCAATCACTAGGGAAACAAATGAAACGTAGTTAGTGAGGAGTTTAAGTCTTATTAAGGAATGATGGGAGCTGAGGTTGAAGGGAGGAAGTCTGAATGAATTCAGTGTATATATCAGTGGAGAAGGGTATCAAACCGCTCTATGTAAAAATAATTAACAACCACTCCTGTAATGTTGATTTTTTTTTTTTCCCGTTATCCAGCCACTGTTGTAAACAAAAAGGCGACTCATTATTACGCCCCTTCCTCCCATCAAGCTGTCACACTTAGTTTTTTCCACTAAACGAGACCTCACACAAAACACAAACATTCACTAGAGGGATCTAAGGGGACAACCGGAGTGCTGACGGTCAGGACTTAGTCCATCCTGATCTTCTGGTTGGTCATCCTGTAGATGATGCTGTCGTACCCCGGGTCCATGTTCCACAGGTTGTAGGCGACGACGATGACGGCGAGAGCCAGAGCGATCATCAGCCACAGCACAATGTTGAAGATCACGGCATACTGGAAGTTATACTTGTAGGCCAGGTTGTAAGGGCTGCCGGGGTTACTCTGCAAAAAAAAAAGAGAAAAGAATCCAACAGGATGTGAGTGTAACATCTAATAAGATCCATTAACAAGACTACTAGGACTCACCCCCATTCCCCCTTGTTTCTAGAGTGACTGATCAAAGTATTCTTTGGTTCCAGAGCTAAGTCATAAAAACAGAGAGGCATGGGACTGGACCTGGGTTTATACTTCACACCAGGGGTTACCGACAAGTCCCACCATAAACACTACCGGCGTAGGTTCGGATTTTTAGTTCGGTGTCCCATTTCACCCGTTGATAGCGCCGCCACAACATCAGATCGGACCGTATTGTACTATAAATCACATATCCCTAAGAGCAGGAGACTACTGGAGTGTAGCAGATCCTTAGGACTTGGCATCGCAGGAAAAGCACGAGTGAAACGAATTTCGTTAACGATGGCTCAGTTCCTTCAAGTGTCCCCAGTCAGCCATGACAGTGAGCCAACATGTGCAATACCAGGGCCGTGAAACCAGCTCACCGAAATGATATGCCAAGATTTACACCTGTGCTTTTACCGCTATGACGTGATGCCAAAATGGCTGATGATATGTACACGTTAAAAAGGAAATTGTGCATTAAAAACTGTTAAATTATAGTGTAGCACAGCAGCCGTGGATATTTTGGTTAGAGGGTTGCTGACAGTGTATGACTGAAAAAGGTCTCTCGATGTTTATGTTCTTTCACCGTGATAATGAGCAGCGACCAGGTGAGCAGACAGTTTGCGGAGGAAGATGCCTTTGCTAGGTGTGTGACACTGAAAACGAGAAGATCACTAAGGCCTGTGGTAGACCAGACGTGCAGTTACATTTCTGAGGAGGCGCTACGGCAGCAGAGACGGTTTCACATCTCCACGTGCTGCCAGGACTTTGTAAACCGTGGCCTGCAGACCACAAAACCATCCTGCCATCACATATGACGCTGTATGACACACCAACTACTGTCCACGAATCATATAATATGGCACACAATGGCCTTCTGAGGGTCATACAGCAGCCCTCATCATATTAGACACTACTTATGATTACATACGGAGGCAAGGGAGGAAAAAAAGCAAGCGCACCATGGAACAATACCGACATGTGCCAAACATACGTTAAGTTGCCAGTTTATTAGGTACACCTAACTAAAACTAATGTATTCTTATACAACAGCCCTGCATTGTCTGAACAACGGTTATAATGTTCAGGGTTTTTTCATCTTTTCTTTACGGCGGTGGTGATTCAACTTCATTCTGCAGGCGGTAATTTGTGGTGATGTTGAAATTGATTGCACTGCGAGAGGTGTTTCTAATATTCTGCGAACTATTTTATAATGCTATACAAATCATCATTAATGCCTGAATGGGTTTATCATTAAACTTCTGTTTGGAATATATACATTAGTCAGTTAACAAGACTTACAATCTGTTTGGATTCCAGGATGGACCGGGACTTCCTGGTCAAAGGAGCTTCAAAGGTCTTGACTGTGACAACCTCCACTACAGCGCTGTTGCCATAGAGACCATACACATCCTCTCCAAACTACAGTGAAAAAGACACAAGAATGATTATGTAGAGACGTTAAACTAAAAAGTGAGGAGGTTCTGTAAATGAGGCCCGTTGAGACCGTCTCCTTACTTTCTGCAGGACAGAGGCCAGAATGGCAGTGGCATCGCGGTACTGGGGGGAGTCCTGTCCATAGAGCCTGCTGAGCTCCTCCAGACCAGACAACTCCAAAGAGTACAGGTCAGGTGAGTGGTCCTTCGCCAAATGTCTGTGTCTCTGCAGCTACAAGAGGGGGAGATGACAGAGACACCTGAGCCACAACGCAAGAACTATCCTCATTTCCAGCCTGATTTCAGCCAAACCCGACGACTTACCAGAGCTGTGATGTCATGCAGTACCTGGACCTCAGACAGGAACAGCAAATCAGCCTGGAGAGCAGAAACAGTTCAAATGTAAGAAAGGCAGAACGGACTCCCAGTGGACCTCTTGATACACTTCAAGGACTCTAGTTGACAAAAACAATCTCAATCGGGTAAATCTGTTCACGTTATTTGCAGAGCTCTCCAGAAACGAAGGTATGAGGGTGCTATGTTTTATGTTAAGTATCTCAGCAACATACGGAGAATACCGTGAGCCAACTGCATGAGAATATGCATTTTATACACCCTCTTTTGGAGGTAGAGTGATAATGATCTTTCAGTCAAAATCAGCCATCATGTCATGCTGGCTGTCACACGTTTGGCTTTAAAACGCACATGTAAAAGAATGGTGGTTGTGTTTGGAGTGAGGCTAAGCCAGCGCGTCCTTGTGTGGACACGATGTTGCCGTTTGAAAAACCGACCTCTGCATTTCTGCTGAGGGAGTTGAGCGGCAGAGAGGCCAGCACAGAGCCATCCTGGGACAGACGGGCACGGATCTGCTGCAGGGTGACAGGTAGGTCCTCAAACACGGCGTTGGCCTTTCCCAGCATATACAACCTCTGAGAGAGACAACAAACAGATGGATCTTAAAAAGCGTGATGGCACAAATGGGGAGTGTGCTTTGTTTGGTCTCAGTATATTTTCATTACCTCCTCACTGGGGGCCAGCTGCAGCACTACAGGCGTGTCCTCAGCAAACAGAGAGTGTACCGTCTCTGCGACACTATCCAAGGTGAAGGGTACCGGCTGCAGGGAAGAAGAACAAGACCCACTGACTGACTGAGCCTAATTCCATTGCATACTTTAGTAATGTTGCACAAAACATAATCCCGATTCCACAGTCCGGTCTGACTCACATTCTCCAAGGGATAGGAGGCCACACCCTGAGGCAGGGCCAGGCTATCCACTCCTCTCACCACCACCAGTACGTTGGCGCGGGGGCGCTGGAACAACGGGCCAGCCTGAAGGCCTGGCCACGACAGATCCTGTACAAACGAACACACATTGTGAAGGCCGGCGTAATCAGACGCTCACACACCTTGATATAACGTTTTTGATATATATAACGTTGATATGATGAACTTTAGCATACAGTTGCTTATTTCTGTTTTCGAAAAAAATATTATCAATCATTTGGAGTGGTGTTTCTGGGCCACCTGACAAATATAAGTCCACCATTAAGCCTCTTTTAGCTGGAAGAAAATAATAATAAAGCGGTGATGTAAAAGATGTTGCAGGTCAGACAGCTACCAACAAGCTGAAAGACATTACACAGCTCCATAGATCCAACGGGAGCTGCAGATTTGGGTGATACTTCTTATTGGGTTTTGGAATTTTGTCATTTGATTAATTAAAAAAAAAAAAAAACATCCATTATAGACTCTACACAAATAAAGACAACGCGTGGAGCATTCAATAAATAAAAAGTCACCTCTTGAACAGAGAAGCCCATGGTTAAAGCCACCAGGTCAGGGATCTTCTCTCCGGAGACGGGCCAGTCTCCTTTCTGGAAGGACACAAAGTCTGGAGATTGCAGAATCGTTAACCTGTCTCCATGTACACCTGCGAGAAAAACAAGAGGACTTTCAATCCCTCTACAACATGTGGCAAATTAGGAATTTAGTAGCAGTATGAATACTTCCAAGAGGAAAACATTTCTCAAGCTTATGAACTCAACTCAACAATTTCTCAGTGTGAAATTCATGCAATATGGTTCCCTCAAATATTCTCACTAAAGGAATGAATAATTTGTGTTCCCACCTGCAGTGCTTTGCCACTGATAGATGTGAATATTATCGTTTCACAGCGGTGGTGCAATACGATGACGAGCCATCACAGTCAGAAATCACTATACAGAGAACCAGTGATGGAAATAAACTATTTTGCCCACCCGAGTCTGGTGGATTCCAGAATCTACCAGACACTCAATAGATTACTAGTGTTTTATTAATTGGCTGGTGACTGAAGCAAATCTAGCAGCCACCTGCACACTTTACCAGCATTTGGCTGGTGGTTGCTGCTAATTTTCAACCCTGGAGTGAACTATTGACTATGTATTATGTAGGGGATGATGAACAACTGAAAGGAGTTTGTGGAACCATACCTTTGTCGATATCTATTATATTGCCAGAACTCTGACTATCAGAGGTTTAAACTAAGCAAAAAGCCCAGGACCCCCACTGACACACTCCTCTCCTATGCTATGCTAACAGTTGTGCCAGCACACTAATTGCTGGATGAAAGTTTTGTTTTTATCATTATGTCAATAGCTTTAAAACTATTGGGATTTGTTGAATTTGAACCATAATGATCCTGGTAAAGTATGTGTGTAACAGTCATCACTGCTCCCAGTAGACCACATATACAAACACTAACAATTCACTTGGGCAAAATAAATATTTCCTACGTGCAATAATGTCAATTCCAATGTTTTTACAGTTTAATTATTTATCATCTTATTTCTATACTGATGCTTCTTGTTATTGCTCTATCCCATTTTCTGCTGTAACATTAAAATACCATTTTAGTAGTTTTCTTAATCTGTTTATTTTTGGGGGGTTGAGATGCCAAAACATAAAAGAATATATATATATATATATATATATATATATATATATATATATATATATATATATATATATATATATATATATATTGAAATGTATTCAAATTAAATACGTTTTATTGTATAAAGTTTTACACATTAAAATGTTTTCAAAGAAAATAATGGACTCGGACACAAGCATGTCATGTCATTGACCCTCTTCCCTTCCTCATCAGCTGTTGTGCAGTACCAGTGAGGCCCTCTTCAATGAGAAGCATGTCCCTTCAGTCAGTGCATTGTCGCAATGAACTCTCACTGACACGTTAGTTGATCATCACAGCAAACACCAGCACCATCTTTTCCTCCACAGCCTGACTGGACTTCACGTGACAGAGTAAAGATAACCCACTAACATCACAGCGCCGTGGATGGAGGCATAAACTCGTGACAGAGAGCTGATGGTGAATGTTAAAGAGGAAGTGCCAGTTTACAGCCTGTCACATGACAGCACGGAGTCTGTGTGGATTAGTAACCAAAAACAAGGAGCAAATAAATGGACATTTTCCTAAAAATTATGACCACGAAAAATGCGTGAGCCTTTCCAACATAATAAACAACACACATTCTCATCCGCACCGTTAGCGTTTACAGTTTGCAAATGCGTTAACTGTTAGCATCGAGCTAATATTATGGTGCTCATTTTTACCCGCTTGTTGGAAGCTCAAGCCGATCAAATGATCCAGCACTACAAGTACAGTAATACTGTTTCACACATTTCCATTCATTTACTCGAGGCCGTCGTATAACGTTACGTTACTGGCATAAGGTTAATCAGGAAGCTAACGTTAAACGGCGATGCTAGTGATGTTCCAAGCTAGGTTGTCATTCGCAAACACTGTGGATACGTGACGCTTTTATGATATGTTTATGTAGGAAAGCAATGTCCATGTAAAATCGCATCATAATTATCTATCGTTCTTACCGACTGCGACAAGGAAGCAGAGGGCAAACGCCGCAGATAATACAGCCTCCATCCTTCTCCAGTCTTTCAGCGACATCTTTCTCCTTGGTGCTGGTGCAGCAGTGATCAGGTGACCTGACGTCAAGATACCGCAAAGCCCTATGGGAAAATATCTGTCACAAAGTAGCGTTGGTCCTTTAATTTTAAGTAAAAGTAGCAATACCACAGTGAAATAGAGTGAACTAGCCTTCTCTGTTTCAAGTAGACTTCCAACTTTTTTAGACAATAATATTTATTCAATATTTTTATAGTAATATAAATATTAAATATTAAAATAATTCTACATATATTTTGTACACCTTCTATTGCAATTTGTTCTATTTTATATTGTGTCTTTTGACTTTGCACTGTATTTATCATATATATACAAAATAGGCAAGACAAAATCCTTGTATGTGCAAACCTCCTTGGTAATAAAACTATATCTGATATCTGAGTAATACATAATCATGTTGGCTACATCATGAATACTTGTGTAGATAAGCATGGAAGGGACATCAATTACACCAGCATATATAATTCATGTTTCTTTTAAATATTGGTGACTTGTTTTCATACTTACAGTGTTCACGGTTTATGGTATGAATCTTAACACTTAATCAGCAACACTTCTCATCACTGATGAAATGTTTTTGTTAATATAACAATTTCAACTTTAAAAAAAAACTTTATGTTTACAAATGATTATTATTATACATATTTATAGACCATACATCATAAATGTCATACATCAGTTTATTCGCTAAACTTTCTCTCTGGAGTAAATTAATCTCAATGAACACACGCTATACTTGCTACCATTCTGAAACGTTTAACTGACAATGAGGAGAATAAAACAATGACCATGCAGTATAATCCTGTTCATTTACAGTATTCTTTTCACCTAGAGGATTTATAACACCATGATAGCTGTAATAGAGGCTTATGTTCTAAAATGACATGCTGCTGTTCAGTAGAGAGGGACACTAGTCAGAGAGGAGCTCTTGAGTTTGAAAGTGGCCCTCCTGCACCTCCTGCCTCAGGATATGACTTTCTGACATCAGTGTTTGACCTGAGAAACTGGTCTCAGGTCTGCCAGGCTGAACTTTTTCCGGCTTCTCAATTAGCTGTCTGACAGGCTCTTGTCAAGCTATAAGCTTTACCTGGATACGTGAGCCAACGCCTCTCTGCCTAGAGACGGCAGCTGAAGCCCTCGTCTTCACTCCATAAAGCTCTCTGAACTTTGCTGCTAAGTAAAACGAGCATTCCTAATGCTTTCAACATAAAAATAGATCTTAAGATCGTCCCGCAGCCGGATAATGATTTTGGTCTGCTTTCTGTCTTTCTTCAGAGGGTTCTCCAGGGGTTCGTTTATCGCCAGAGGGGCTGGATTGCCCATGTCCCTTTCTAAAGCTCCATTGTCAGCTTGTGGATCAACCCTAGATTTCGGGCCTGACTCTTGGCAGCCTGCCAGGCATCTCTTTGCACCCACTCTGCAGAGATAGGGCACTTGTGAATTGAGCTTGGAGTATATCTGCCTTGTGTGGCTCCCCTCAGTTTTCTTGAAGCTCAGCCAGATCGTGTGTTGTGTGTGTGTGTGTGTGAGCTGACACACTATTTCTAAAATTGTTTTAATAAATAATAAATAACTGAAATATGGAATTTGGGGGAAAAGGGTTTCTGACTGGCTGCCACTTTGGTAAACACCCACTCACTTCACAGTGGGTCTTATTCAATTAGGAAAATACTTTGTCTGGTTTTAGTCTGGTTTTAGTTGATTTTTAGGAACTATAAACAATACTGTCCCAACTGTCCCAGTGAGAGCAGACACACTTTGAACTCCTTTGCTAGCCTCCAACAAAAACTCAGCCAGCTAACACTAGCATCAACTGATGGGCCAGAATATAAGATATCCATCGGTATGGTTTTTTTCTATTCGGCATAAAAACAGTGTGGTAGAAGAAAACTAACAAAAGAGATGTACTAACACGCTGTAGATTTCAAAACTGTGAATAAAATGTGAGGAATAGTCAGACGGTTGAAAGTGAAGAGGGCGTGGCTGAGTATGACCATGGTGAATGACATGCGCATATTTGCTTTCTAACTTGCTAAAATAGACATTTTCCTAACAGTCTCCCTGTCCCGACTGACCCCACAATCCTTCACCTATTCATTAGTTATACACATTTGATTAACTTTTTAGCATTTGAGGTTAAAGCAGCAATGAGCAGCAACAAAGTTCAATGGATGAATAATGAACATAAGAAACTAAAAGAAATAAAAAAGACATATGAGTTCTGATGTGTTCATTGAAAGAATTAAAATACAAAGCTCTTCTGTTGTTGAATGAATGAAACACATCGCTGCAATTCACATACATAAAACCAGCTCACCTGTCCGATCTGTCCCTGACCATAGCCCTCACTGCACCAGCTTGTGTCCTCTTACCTCTTTCAAGTCGGCCAATAATGATAGATGTCAGGAGCCCCTTTTGCAGTGCTGTCACCTCAAACACATGAGATTTCTGCCACACATGCCACAAGATGTTAGATTTGCTGTGATACACATTGAGTAAGGTTAGAGTTACCCAGATGTAAAGTGACCGACTTACTCCTGGGATATATACAAGCCGTAAATATTTGTTGTTAGCACAGTAATATAACTGTATTCTCAACAGTTTATTATCTTATAAGCTGTGTACAGTGTGTTACTGTCCACTTTCAATGAATTCTGGGAAAATATTACTGTAAGCCAAAACCAGCCATCTTCCATGTTCCAATGAGAGACTGTCCCTGATTATTAACATCAGAGCTAATGAAATCTTCCTTTTGAGTTTCACTCAAGAAGGTTTAATAGAGAAGGCTAGGTTTAGTCTTTAGTCTAATATTATCACCTATTCTAAAAGTTGTGTATTTGAACATTTCTAAAGTGCACCATGGTGTCCTACTAGATTCTTCCATTTACATTCAGACACTACATCTATTGCTTAGACTGGTTTGACCAGTTGGAAGCCCCTTTCACTGAAAAAAAAAAGTTATAGCAAAGTTTACAAACTGATACTGTCAAATTACATAAAATAATCTTTCCACAAAATGGCATGCCATAAACTGCAAAAATACAGAGCAGATAAATCCATACCGGCACATACGCTGTTAAAGTTGTGCAGACATTAAAATTATTCAAAAGAATCTAATATGGAAAGTGCTGATTGAGTAATTGATAAATGATGTCATCACGTTGTTCCTCCAGCAGAGTGCACTATAGCCCAGTCCCAGTCGGCCTGGTAGGAAAACACCTAGAAGCAATGACTGGGGGAGGGCAAATTATTTTAGTGTGTCTTAGGCAGCAACTTTGCTTTTCTCACAGAAAGATCCACTGTGACACACTGTGTGAACAGGTATGTTCTTGACTTAATCCTGGGTAAAAATAATGTTCTTCAACTACCCCCCCCCCCCCCGAAAAATAAAAATAAAAATCAACAACAAACAGGAAAGCCATTTATTTACTTTACTAAATGAAACAGTCATGTTCTTGTAGAGGTGAGGGACAGACTGTATTGCTGACTACAACAGGTGTTGGTGGTGGATCCTCTTCCTCAGCCGGCTCATGCATGTCCCAAGAAGTAATGCAGAATCGACTTGTCAATGATGACGCAGTGTTGCAACATTTGTGAGGGGAAGGAGGAAGTGGAGGATCAAATCTGTGTGTTGTTAGTGTCCCATCATTTTCTCTGCACCATTTAACACACCAACACAGTGCAGCGCATCTTTAATAGAACTCTTGATCACTTCTAAAAATGTATTTTGAAATATATTTCATGAATTAAAGGCTAAAAAGTATTTGTAAAGTTTGTAATACAAAACCAACAAAACAATCACACCTGATTTTGTCGAGGCTCTATAGTGTCTTTGAAAATATTGCTTTAAAAATATATATAGGAAACGTTCACATGACTTTAGAAACACAATACATTTTGATAATAAATGTAAAGGTTATAATGCTTTAGATTTGGTTGTCTTTAGACTTTGGATGACAGCATAGTGCACTCATTGGCTTGAGGGGGGCAACAAGGAGGGTCACCATAGTAGCTCCACAACCACACAGTGCATATCATCCACCCCCAGATCCATGTGGGGCTCTGGAGTAGCAGGACCTCAAGTACCAGCCAAGGAGAATGGATGGAGGGACCCCAATGAAAAACACCACAGCTGCTGTTCTGACGACAATGGCCCATGTTCCCATTTGTTCCTCTTTAGTGACGGTCTTTGTCGGCTACAAGCGGGAAAAAGAGATGAAAGAAACAAGATTCAAGTTAGACTAACAGTGTGTATGGATACATTGTTGAGTTCAAGTTATGATAAGGCACAGTATATGCATGGTATACATTGCACCTGTCAAGATGGCAGTCTCATGGAGGTTCGTGAAATAGTCACGAAATGCAGACATTAGTTTGTGTCCAGGGACCCGAATTGTCTGGTTTTGTTTTGTTTCTCTCAGCAAGAAAATAATGCCAATGGAAAGTCAATTAGGAGCGTTATGCATCCACATGACGAAGCAACAGTCGGAGCAAGTGATGGATAGATAATATCCAATAAAGACAACTAAGGACGGGTGTGGGGGGGGTTGGACTAGTGCAACAAGCCAGACTGTCATCCAGGAGTCGGGTGTTCGACACCGCGTTCTGGAGTCATGGTCATGGTTTGTTGGTTTTGTTGTTGAAACCTAACTGTTCGTGGTGTTCGTGCTTAACCTTAAGCCCAACCCTGATGTTTACTACTAGGCCTGGATTTACTCAAGTAGCCTAGAGTAGTTAAGTATAATTTGCATGAAATTTCCCTTTCTGTGACTTTGTACTAGCTTACAGTTTTGTCAGCGACTGTTATATAAGACGTTGATAAAACATCCACATTTAGATTCATATTTCACCGGGTTCTGCAATATTTGCTTTCAACTGAGAAATTTGGATGTGATTTCTTAGTTAGGCTCTAAAATGACAATATATATATATATATATATATATATATTTATATATGCAGCAGTATATAACGTTGTTTAACTTTGCTCCACCTTTACACCACCAGTGATGTACACATGAATGCATTATAATGCAATAATATACTAGGCTACTTTATTCTGGCCGTTCTGCATCAGTGCTTTGTGTTGATACTATTATACATTAGACATTTGAATGCAGGGCTTTTATAGTGTTATATATGATTGTAATATAGTATTTATATACTGTGGTACTACTTTTACCTCAGTAAAACACCTGTACCATACTTCTTCCCCCACTTCCTGACGGTGCAGTCTACTTACAGTGCGCGTTGGACGGGTACCCGTCGGATCGGGTTTTTTCCTTGTGACCCTCAACTTAGCAGCTGCGGGTTCACCCCACTGCTCTCGCGCGCCGTTTACGTGGGCAGAGCAAAAGTAATCACCTTGATCCTCCGACAGAACCTGATTGAAAATGAGCGAGTAGTCGCCTAGTTTCCTATCGGGTGACAGAGACAGTTTCCCATCCAAACCTGGAGCGTATTTGATTCCTCCGGAGGACAAATTCAGCTCCAGCAGCGTCTTTTGGCCCTTTTCCCATCGTATAGTGTCCACATGTTGACTGCTAATGTAGCACATGAGTTTGGCCGAATCCCCCTCGTAGACTGATGCTTCAAAGCCTATGACCACATAGAGGTGAATGGGTTCATCGCGGCTGCCGCATCCCAACATATACAGTCCCTTGTCGGTGTAAACGGTGCGGTTTAAGGCAAACGACGCGCGCCGATTCACCCGGTCCTTGTAGTCCCCGGCCGGGATCCAAACACCTTGCTCTCGACGAGCCACCGGGGAGGTGCTGTGTCCTCCGACCCGGTCAATTTTGGCCGGCTCACCTGTCGGACAGTTTTCAGTCACAAACGTAACCGGGTCCCCCAAAATCACGTGCACACATTTTCCACAAGTGGCAAAAAGTGAGAGAATTATTGCCACGACCATCGGAATCACTGCCATCTTCATAACGTCTAACGTCATAAGCGCAGTAAAGTAGTGTTGTTACGAGATGTGCCGACGCTTCGAAGCGTGTGTAAAGGCTGGTGTGACAATTGCGAGATGAGAGGGCGGGGTTAG
The DNA here is from genome assembly GCF_910591455.1 of Pholis gunnellus. Classification (NCBI taxonomy): domain Eukaryota; kingdom Metazoa; phylum Chordata; class Actinopteri; order Perciformes; family Pholidae; genus Pholis; species Pholis gunnellus. Next base: position 3,592,331 of record NC_136539.1, read on the forward strand.
TGTGCGGAGTGAGCACGTGTGTGGTGGTGGTGGGAGGAGGGGGGAGGGAGAAGACTTCCCTCAGTTTTGTTGAAGCTCATCAGAACGTGTTTTGTGTGTGTGTGTGTGTGTGTGTGTGTGTGTGTGTGTGTGTGTGTGTGTGTGTGTAGATTTGAAAACAGAATAGTGAAGAGGTGAAAGTGAAGAGGTGAAAGTGAAGAGGTGAAAGTGAAGAGTATGACCATGGTGAATGACGCATATTTGCTTTCTAACTTGCTGAAAAAGACATTGTCCTAACTGTCTCCCTGTCCCGACTGACCCTACAATCAGTGAGACCATTCTTTGGAAGTTGCACATTTGATTTTCTGACGTTAGATAACCTGGGCTGAAGGCCGATGTTAGCTAAACTTATATGTTATTTAATGGAGCCTTGAGTTTAGTTGAGTTAGCATGGGCAGCCTTTTTGATCTTATTTTACATGCTTGTCTGTTCTCTTTCGTCACAAGGCGGGTGCTGAGCCATATTGTGGGAACAAGACATCTTCAGGATTCCAACCGGTGGCACAGTCTGTCCATTACTGCTAACATACCCGGGTCCATGATTGAAATATGGCCCACTAAAATGACTGGCTTTATTTAAAACAGATCTGTTTATATTGTTCTAATGCTGTAATATTGTTAACCTTTATTTAATCTGCTTTATTATTATTACTTTATTGTTCAAATTTCACAATAAATATTCAGCTTGTTAAGTCTTCAGTTGTCATTTTTCTTATTTTACATCAACAGCTAACAATATTATACTGTAATAAATACAGCAGTATATACTGTAGGTTTTACAATAGCTAGCACTGTAAAATAAATAAAAAATACAGAGCAATTCATAAATGATGTCATTACTGTTAGCAGATGTAAATTGCTCAGTGATTCTGGCGTGTATACCCAGTGCTAACCCGGATATAATTACGGAGGAATAAAACACAGTGGGGCATCAGTTCAGCTCAAGTGGAACTATTTTCCAAAATAAAACTTTATCGACACATGTCAAACTCAGCACCTCTTATTGGCTGCTCTCCTTGTCCATCACACAGTACATCAACTTCATCAAGCCTGCACATATGACAATACAAACAGATATCTTTCACAGTTGTCCTCGTGTATGTTAACACCCCCACTTGTTCTCACATTGTTATCTTCAAAACAAACAAAAACAAAACATAAAGGTTTTCCCCCTTTGTATCATGTACATTTTCACATACATGGTTAATCCCCAAACATAAACTTTGCAAACTTAATCAACTTAAACTTTGTTGCAGGTTTTGTCATCACGTCTGCAACGATCTGGTCTGTTGGACAATAGTTCAAACTTATTCTCCCATCATTCACAGTTGACCGTATGAAATGATACTTGATATCAACATGCTTACACCTCTGTCTTCTTACAGGGTTCTTTGCTAACGCTATTGTACCTTGGTTATCCTCATAAACCGTAGGTGGTGCGTACTGACGTCCGTCAATGACCTCTAGTTGAACTAGGTAAATACACTCCCGTGTGGTTGCAGCTAACGCCATATACTCTGCCTCACAAGTGGACAGTGCAACAGTGGACTGCTTTTTGGATTTCCATGAACTCAAAGGACCATACTCATTTAGGCTTGCACAGTAACCTGTTGTACTACGTCTGTCACTTACATCAGCCGCCCAATCTGCATCACTGTATGCATGTAGCCCGCGTTTCTCATCGTCACATTTTCTGTAACACAACTCTTTGTCAATTGTGCCTTTCAGATATCTCAGTACATGTTTTACAGTAGTCCAATGCTCTTCTGTTGGCTCAGTAAAGTACTGTGACAGTTTACTTACCGCAAAGCTCAGATCAGGTCTTGTACATGTAGTCCGATAGATTAGGCTGCCTACTGCCTCTCTGTATTTTCTGACATCATTCATCATTTCTGAATCATCAGTGAAAATGTTTCAGTTTACCCAGGTCTTTCTTCTTGAATTTTGCTGTGAGCATCCCCTGCACAACCTTCAGTGCATTTTCATCATTGGCAGCACTGATCAAGTCATCAACCCATATTATCAGGATCACTTTCTCATTTTCTGTTTCTCTGGTGTAAACACAATGATCGGCTGGATTTTGCACAAAGCCGTTTTCAATCAGATACTCGTGCAACGTCTTGTCCCAATTACAGCCTGATTGTTTTAGTCCATATAATGACTTTCCTAGCTTAGACACCAACTTTTCATCTGTGCTAGATTTCACCTCAAAACCTTCTGGTTGTATCATGTAAATCTCGCAATCTGTTGCTGCATGTAGGTAGCAGTTTTGACATCCATCTGATGAAAATCAGGTTTTCCTGCACTGCTTTCTGCATCAATACCCTGATACTGGTCAGGTCAGCAGAAAATGTCTCCTCGTAGTCTACACCCATCTTTTGGTCGTATCCTTTGGCTACATATCGTGTCTCGTATTTGTCAGATCCATCAACATTGTTCTTAATTACATATTTAATTAACCATCTACCCCCCCCCACTGCTTTCTTACCCTCAGGCAAGTTGGTTAGGGTAAATGTGTCATTTTCTCTCAGCGATTGCATTTCTTCCCAAAAATGTCCGCAACCCATAAGTGGGTCACGGGCCTTTGCCTGAAAAAAAAAAATTTGATTTTTATTTTGAAGGGAATTATTCCAGCATCTACGGTACTCGTTCAGCGGTGCAGGAAAAACACCGACCAATGCGTTGTGAATCAAATCACGTGATGCAGCTCAGCCAATCTAATATGGGTATTCTGACAAGTTTCCTGACTTGAGTGAGATGTACACACACCATGACTCACAGGGGAGAGACGAGGATATACAGGGGTAAATAGCAGAGCGGAACTGGTCAAGCTTGAATGTTAAAGGTTCAATCATAGAACAATCTCCGAAAGAGGAAAATGGCCAGAGAGACCAGAGCCATAGACTCTGACTGGACAAACGGTGAACTCTTCCCACATCAATTTCTCTTGTTAGAAGATGAGAAAAATATAATACTGTGGCTTTTTCGCTTCACCCTAAATGAACTGAGTTTAAAGCTGCAGGACAATTCAGTGAAAATACTTTATTCTAAAATGAATTCTGTTACGTAATTTATTCTGTAATCCAGACATTATTTTACTTGAAATGAGAAGAACATTTATTTATGTATTTTCTATGTAATATTTATAATCCATCCAGATCAATTTGAAAAATAAGAATAATAATTGTTAAAATATAGTTGTGTACTTTCTTTATTTGATTTGACAGTTGTTTACTACGCAGAGACATTACTACTACTAGACTTCTTGAATATATATATATATATATATATATATATATATATATATATATATAATTTGGGTCACGGCTTGTCATTAAGGGGTGATGGTGGGTCCTGCAGCCAGACCAGTTGAGAACCACTGGCCTAGGCTCATAGTTAGTTTCATCCGTCTGTGCTTGGCTATTCACCTCAGGCACAGTTACTGGAACCTGGCCCTGAGTATGTCCTGGACTCACATCAGTATTTTGTCTGGACTTGCTAGTCCTACTCTACATCTCAAAGTCATCCTCGTCAGGTGGCATGTCAGTTTGTGTCTGCTGCTCTGCAACTGTTTTGGTCACAAACTTCACCAATCTGTGCTTCTGCACTTTCCCTTTGTCAGGATAGTAGAATATAGCTGGGTTATTCTTGTCGTACCCAACAAAGATTCCCTTCTCACAACCTGTGTCCAGTTTTCTCTTGTCCTATTTATAGGCATAACACAATGACCCAAACTTTTGCATCTTGGAAAGGTTAGCCGTCTTTCTGTCAGCGTTAAGTAAGGTGTACGTCTGTTTTGTGCGATTGTTAAAGCATCTGTCCCTCATTACCGCTGCTGTCTGCACTGCATAGGTCCATAACTCCTTTGGCAACTCGCTCTCTATTAGCGTACAACTAGCCATGCATGTCAAACAAGTTTGCGCCAATTTCACTCAGCTGTACCATTCTGGTGCGGTGAGTATGGTACTGAGGTCTATTATGTCTAATCCCATTTCTGCTCAGTAGTGCCTGGTAATTCTTTCCCATGAATTATTTCCCATTGTCAGACCCGATACATTTAATTTTCCCATACGGGGTTGTATCAGCAAGGAACTTCTCTGTTGCGGTTACTGTGTCACTCTTATTTTTCAGAAAGTACACAAACACTGCACTGGAATAATCATCAGTGAATGATAAGGCAAACCTATACCCGTCTCTGGACACTGGGTCTATTGGTCCCGCTACATCTGTGTGTACCAACTCTAGAGCTGCTGTGGCTCTTTCATCAGGCTCCCTGTTCCTAGTTTGGATAAACTTTCCCTGAGTGCACACTTCGCAATGAAGGGCAGGTCTATCTGTTTTACCCCTGATTGTCATACCATCAACAACACTCTGTAACTCATTGTGATGTATTGCCGAGGCGGACGCACATCTAGCGTTAGTTACTTTATTCGGCCATGGAAAATTCTTAAGTCTGTACTGCGCATGCGCGCTACAGTTACTATGAAAGGACCGTGTTCACTGAGGTCCAAAAAGCATTTGTACTCATTTCAACCATATAACTTAATGTGATTAATATACCACATTATTCCCTCTTTTAACTGGGAACAACAACTTAAGCATTCTTAACTGAACAACAGTTTCCTGATACTTTTAACAAAAACAAAATATGGCCTAAGTTAAACACAATATTTGACATCTTCCGACATTCCCTTATGTACAAGGTATGTGTGTTCAGGTTGTCTGTCCGAGTATAAGCTAAAGGATACAGTCCGCTGGGGTATACGGTCTTATGGCATATATCGCTTTGGTGGTTTAGTCACTCAGTTTGAGTGCCTCAGAGCCACTGGTTCGGGCTCCAGAAGCTCGGGTGTCTGCATGTTAGCGTCGACAACTTCCTGAGAAGTGCTGCAGTCTTCACCATCACCAAGTTCAGCCTGTGATTCAGTGACATCTAAACCAGGTTCAGCAATGGCTCGAGCTCGCAGCTGGTCTCCATGATGTCTGTGTACTGTGTCGAAGTCTTGCTCTCTGACTTCATAGGAAACAGGGCCTGTCTGTCTCACAATCAACCCTGGAATCCACTTGTGAAGGGCGTCGTCCGCATTAAAGAGCCGGTCTGCAGCAGTGTAGTCATGGTGTTCTTTTTGCCGATACTGTTTCTTACGTACCGTCTCCTTGGTACAACAAGGCTTTAGGAAATCCAACCTTGTCCGGATATGTCTGTGAAGAAACAGATCAGCCGGGGACTGTCCAGTAGTGCAGTTAGGCGTAGTCCGATATTGTAGCAGGAACAGTGATATCTTGTCCTCAATGTTCAGTGAAGTGTGAGCACGCTTTTTCATACCTGCCTTGAACGTCTGAACATCTCTCTCTGTCAGACCATTTGTTGCTGCATGTCCTGGTGCACTTGTGGTGTGCAGAATTCCATTCTGCTTGGCAAAAGTCTGGAACTCGTCTGATGTGAATGTGGTCGTATTGTCTGTCAGAATTTGTTCAGGCAGACCGTAAGAGGCAAACAGTCTCCTGAGCCTGGTGATTGTTGCTTAAGAGGTGATCTGTGACATACGAAACGCTTCCAACCACTTTGTATGTGAATCCACCACAACCATGAACATGTGGTTCAGGAACGGTCCAGCAAAGTCTATGTGTAGTCTCTTCCAGGACTCACCCGGGAACTCCCAGGAGTATAGTGGAACCCCTGGCGTGGCATCTTTTGATCCAACTGGCATGTCTCACATTCCTTGCAAATCTGTTCCACTTCCAAGTCAAGGTTAATATAATATCAGCATAATTACAGTGCCTTAGAATCTCATGCCATGTCTGCATATCAAAACACCCCTTACATTGGTCATCACATTGTTTGTAGGTATAGTCTGTTGTAGCCTACTCATGAATGTGGAATTTTGTACCGTCTCTGTTTTGTAGGACGTCTTTCCCTTGCTTGAAGATTACTGTCGCTCCGCTGGCAGTAGCTGCTTTAACGCCCGTCTCAGCGTTGTGTTGTGGCGTTGACCTCTACTGTCGATCAAGCGAACCTCCGCGTCTCCTCTGTGCTCCGCGACTCCGTTGCACCTCGTGCCATCAGCCAACTCCACGCAGTGTGTCTCGGCCTGGAACTCGTCGTCGAACTTCTTGAACTTTGCTATATCCGTGATTAAGTGTGAAGTTGCCCCTGTGTCCACCATCAGACCACACTCATTGACACCACGCCCTGGCTGGATCTCCTCGTCCCCGGTCGCTTATCCGGAATGCATACTCTTTGCTGCTCACCTCCTCGTTAACCTTTTGCGCTTCGTCCCGCCGCTGTTTCCGTCTGCGAGTTGCGTCCCGATGTGTGTTGCTTTTACACCGGCTACACCACTGCTTGCGTTGACACGCTCTGGCTTTGTGTCCTCTGAGGCCACATCTGAAGCACACCATGTCCACACTCTCGGCTCCGCGGTCACTTGCACTTGCCACAGCGGGTCTGACACTTTGTTGCGCTCGCGCCTTCATGACGTTGTCGTCGGACGTTGTTACATGCATCTTCTCGGTGTCCTCGTAGCTCCGTTGTTTAGTTTTAAATTCGGCAAAACGCATTGCCACCTCACTTTGCGTGACATGAACAGCAAACAGTTTAAATCAGGGGTGGGCAATTATTTTTCCAAAGGGGCCACATGAAAAACGGGGACTGTTGTGGAGGACCGGACCAATAGACTGAACTCAATCCTGCTCTATAGATATTATTCCACCTCTTTATAAAAAGCAGTAAATTGTATGGTTTTGATAAGCTGTGAGTGGTAAGAGTAAATATTATGATCAGTGGTGCAATGTAACTAAGTATATTTGCTTAAGTACTGTACTTATGTAGAAACTTTACTTGAGTATTTCTATTTTATTCAACTTTGTACTTCCACTCCACTACACCTCAGAGGGAAATATTGTACTTTTTACTCCACTACATTTGTCTGGCAGCTTTAGTTACTAGTTACTTTACACATTACACTTTTTCAAACCCTTCCTAACTACACAAACAACAACAGTGTATAAAGGAGTTCAAATGAGCTCCACCTGAAACATCTGCAGCAGGAATAATGATCCAAACAAATATACATTTGTAATATCCATATATAGTAAAACACTGACAGGGAACATGTTTTTGCAAAATTAGTACTTTTATCACTAGAACTATTACTATACAAATGACCTCTTTCTGTTTTTCAGTTCAGTGCGAGAAATCTAGTCTTTGTTGGGCTTGAACGAGTTCACTGAAATCAGGCTGAATGTCTGAGGTAGAGATGTGAAGGACAGCTGACAGGTGATCGTCAGTGAGAGAGGATCTGTATCTGGATTTGTTAAACTTCATCACAGAGAATGTTTGTTCACTGTAGGTAGATCCAAAGAGAACCAACATCTTCTGAGCATGCCTCCTCATGTGTGGAAAGTTCTCCTCTTTGAGAGAAGAATACAAATCCAGCATACTGATTTAAAGTGCTCTGCCAGTACTGCATCAGACTGCAGGTCAATGAGTTGCAGCTGAACATCACTGGGAGCATTATCCACAATACACGTGAAGGGAGAAGAAATCATGTGCATTTCACGCTCAACTGTTTTAAAGTCTTGAAATGGCCTTGAAAATGGATGAGTACTTGTGGAGGTGTTCAACTGATAGTGTGTCTTCTTTCAGGGTGTGCAGGTGGGTGAGAGTGTTACCCTCTATCTGGCTTGAAAGAAACTGCAACTTTGTCTTGAAAGCCTTCACCAGGCTGTACATGTCATGTGCAAATAGGCCCTTGCCTTGCAGTTTGGTATTTAGATCATTCATTAGTGCAGTCACATCAACAGCAAATGCTAAATCTGTCATTCAGTTTACATCCGAGAGCTCTGAAATGTTCTTGCCTTTCATCTCACAAAACTCCAGAATCTCTGCTCCCAGGTCCCGTACTCTTCAAGCACTTTGCCCAGGCTGAGCCACCTGACAGCTGTGTTCAGTCTCATGCTCCTCCAAGAGTGCATCAAACCTGATGGGACACTAACAACACACAGATTTGAAGATTAGTTGAAGAATGTTATTTTTGACCATGTATTAAGTCAAGAACATACCTGTTGACACAGTGGTTGTCATATTTATTGCAGTGGATACACACTAAAGACACACTAAAACACTAAAATAATTTGCCCTCCCCCACATATTGCTTCTAGGTGTTATCCTGCCCATACCAGGCTGGGAGGGACTGTACTGTACAGTGCACTCTGCTGGAGGAACAATGTAATTGTTAACATACATGAGGAAATGTGTTCTCAATTGTGAAGCTATCTGTTTGTATTGTCATATGTGCAGGCTTGATAGAGTTTATGCAGGTACTGTGTGATGGACAAAGAGAACAGCCAATAAGAGGTGCTGAGGTTGTCATGTGTCAATAAAGTTTTATTTTGGAAAACAGTTCCACTGAGCAGAACTGATGCCCCACTGTGTTTTATTCCTCCGTAATTATATTCGGGTTAGCACTGGGTATACACGCCAGAATCACTGAGCAATTTACATCTGCTAACAATTACCTTCTTGTAGTGTATTGATGAGGTGGACACAGCGTTAGTTCACTTTATTTGGCAATGATACCTTTTTGTCATTACTGCTCATGCGCGTTACAAAATCTAGAACCACCATATAACATTATCGTGTTCAACATACCACACTCCTGTTCGGTGCTGCTTGTGTCCTGTGGTTCAGGAGGTCCTCCTGGTCTTCTCCCCAGCCTGTCTGTCGCTGCTGCTTCGAAGCTCAGTCAACATATGCCTGCTCTCTAGTTACCTGATGGGCTGCAGGTGTGACCTCTATCACCTCCCACACCCTGAGCTTGGGGATCCGCCAGGTTTGCCACGACGTGTAACAGTTAATTTAAAGTCACAGAGAAAAATGTTTTAGGAGTTGTATACTTAGTATAGTGTATATACACGTAAAGTGTAAGTATTGATCATATGCTGTCTGTGCTGGAAGGTACCAGATGTTTTGGTATTACTAATTCAGCTTCTTTCCATCTCCGCTGTACTGACATTAACACACAAAGATGACCCATTTATTTCGAACTGATGAAACAGACACTGTGTTTGGGATTTACCATCACAGCAACATACGTATACTGCAGGACAGAACTAGAATTATAACCCAAAGCACAACAGCTGCATAGAATTATGGAGGCAATACTCTGAATAAAGTGAAATTATATTATTCAAACTAAATTTGAACAAAAATCTAGGGTCAAGTTACACTCATATTTACAGTTATCTGAACAGTTTTTCCTCTGTCCTCAACAAATGCCACCTTGAACAAGAAGTGTAAAACTTCACCTTTCTTACAAGGAAATATTAACAATATCTTCCTCTACTCCTACAATAGTATTGTAATGGTGTCTTGTAAAGGATCAAAAGGATCAGTCTCAAAAGTTGACACTCTGGTACGACGCAGAGAGAGGCTCATCCTTAACCAGCCAGCAGCTTCAGTGGCACAAGGTAGCAGATCCTCCGCCATCTTGACTGGACAGCCTCCCGAAGCCAACACATTAGGAATTCCTCTGCCTAAAATATGTTAAAAGTATAGGAACAAGGTTACTGTCACAGAGCAAACTGAGCTACACATAGGGGGCAGGTAAATTGAAAAATGTAGGTAGCCTAAACAAAATTCTAGAATGAAATTGTACATTGTAATCCTGAGCATGGAACAATTAAGACAACTCAACAAAATCGTAGTGTACATATAAAAACAACAACATTGTTTTAATGGCATTCCTGAACAAACAAATTTCTCCTCTTTCTTCAAGTTACGGTGACAACGTAAACCTTTGTCAAGTAATTGCAGCAATCAGTCCAATTCAAGCACCGGCAGCAGCTAGAGTGTGAGGATCTGAACCTGGTGCTCTGTGGGCATTCCAGGATTCTACAAAACGGTTCAGACCCACACGGGTGACCTGGCATGCAAAAGTTGACACACAGAATGTGACAGTCCCACCCTCCATATTGATGACCTCTTGATTCCTCGAATGTGTCAGGCAGGCCTTAATTGGGTCATTAACCCTTTTGTTTACTATAGGAAACAACGCATCCATAAAAATTGCATTTTGTTGAAGGGATCTGTTTCTAAATTTCCAGTATTCCATTTTATTTCCATTGATAGACTCATCCATTAAATGAGGTATAGCTTATGAAATATCATATTGTAATGTAGACATTTTTGATAGCTTATAGTTAGGGCTGGCTCAGGTTTGCCTTGGACCAGCCTCTAGCTGGTATAGGCCTAGACTGCCGGAAACACTGAGCTCCTCTCTCCTCATCTCTCTCTCCTTCTGTATGAATTCATGTCCCATTAATGCTCATTACTAACTTTGCTTCTTCCCCAGAGTCTTTGTGCTTTCTCACCTCGCAGGTTCCCGTGGATCCTGGTTATAGCTGGACCCTGGTCTTGCCTCCTGCCGTGGTTTTGTCATATGCATTGAATGTGTTGTTATGTTGTTCATTCTGTATACATAACATCAAACTCTCAACACGTAGGTTCTGAAAGTGAACGAGGAAAAATGATGCATTATTCGATACTATAATCCACATAATATAACCAAAAATAACCTACCAATGTTGATGCCATCTGAGTAAATGGAGGTATCTGTATAGCTAGCCAGTTTGCCCTGCAGGAAAAGGCTCAGGTAAAACTCGGTACCACAGTCTGTTCGAAGTTGATTAATCCATGATTAGGCACTGCTTGCCTTAAAAAATTACAAAACACAATTTGACAAAGCACTAATTTATTTTGTAATGGGTGTCTGGGTATCTACCACACTGAACCTCTGAAAACATCCCCACTGTCCTAATAGTCAGTCAATCAGTCAGTTCAGCTTGTTTTCAAAATACTTGTCACTAATCTTGACTCAATTTGAACTTATGTTGATGCTGAAAAACAATATCTGTTAGGAGGAAGATTTTAGCCCAGAAAAAAGGGTTCATTGGTCTTTTCCTTAGAAATCTGCTAATAATATCTTTTATGTAACACAGAAAAATGAAACAGGACTTAATACCAACAATTAAATAATGCTGCAAAACAATATTAACATGAGACTACTTATATACACACACACACACACACACACACACACACACACACACACACACACACACACACACACACACACACACACACACACACACACACACACCTGTAAAGCTCCTCATAGATGGTGAGCTTATTTTAAACCATGGGGTGACCCTACAACATGGGTCACCCCAAAGATAACCACCAGTTTTTCATTTTGGTCAAAATGAAGTTTCTGTTAGCAGTGCTAGTGTGGACGGAAAGCATTTCAAAACGATGCAAACACTCCAGCTGCTCTGCTAGTTCATTTATATACAGGTTGAGTAATGTCGGACTTGAACAGCATCCTCGCTTCACACCGCGAGTCAAATACTCTTTTCTTTGATTGTTAATTTTCACAGCACACAGGTTGTCACCGTACATACATTTGAAACGGTCATATATCTTACCACCTATTCCACTTTGGAGGCTTTTGAAGAAAAGTCCTTCATGCCAAATGGAATCAAAGGCTTTTTTAAAACAGTAGGAAGAGGATGCATCGAGGAGAGGGCGACCAGTCACAGAGAAAACAGGAAGTAAAGGAAATGTTTTAGGAGTTGCACACTTATAGATGTTTTTGTGTGGATCATTCACTGTTGCATGTAACTTGACTGTCACCGTTTACTGTTTTACAGGTCATTTATACTAATACCTGACATGGCTTTAAAACTACTGTTAGCTTATTTTTGCTCTACAAACATTTTAAAATGCAAATATTTAGATAAGGGAAAGCATTTTTATCTGATTTCTTTGGCGCCAAACGGTGACAGTAGAATTTGTAGTATAATAGAAATAGTGTTTTAGGAGTTGCAAAACACAACACAACAGTTACACCTTCTCAAATTCTTCACTGCAGGTGCCCGAATCCTATTCTACAAATCACAGATGAAGAAACTCACACACGCACATTTTTGCTACTGCAGTGAATATGGTGCAAAACACATTCACACACAAACATGTGAAGTTATGGACAAAATAAATGTGTTTTTTCTTGGATAATTTTCAAGCACAAACACAAGTTAATAACTATAGGTGCTTAAATCTGCCGCTACAAGTCTTAAATTCTACTTTTTCGCTCACAAATGACGAGCTCCACGCACTCTCACTTTTGCACCACATAACGTGGAGCAAAAGGGTTTGTGTACCCTGTAGACGACGCAGTCAACATGGTCCTTCATTTCATCCTCCAGCATCTGGACACCTGCGCCAGGATCCTGTTTTTGAACACCATCATCCCGTCTCTGCTGCATGATAAGCTTTCTAAGCTGCACGTGCCCGACTCCACCTGCAAGTAGATATCAGCCTTCCCGTCTGACAGGAAGCAGCACGTGAAGCTGGGAAAACACGTCTCAGCCTCCCGGACCATCAGCACCGGTTCCCCCCAAGGCTGCGTTCTTTCCCCTCTGCTCTTCTCCCTGTAAACCAACAGCTGCACCTCCAGTCACCAGTCCGTCAAGCTCCTGAAGTTTGCGGATGACACCACCCTCATTGGACTCATCTCTGGTGGGGATGAGTCCGCCTACATGTGGGAGACTGACCATCCGGTGATCCGGTGATAGTCTCTTGACTATTTGATATCTCCCTCGTCTCTCCCCAGTGTGTATGGCCCAATGTTAATGTCCCCCCCCCCCCCCCCCCCCAAGCATAAAACCCTGAACCCTCAGGGACTACTGACATCACCTGTTAAATGGTTGAGTGTGAAAGACTGTTAGGGCTTCAAATGGTGTTACAGCACTTTGCAGCAACATATCACGTTACCACGACAGTGTCATGTTATGTTATGTGCAATTGTCGGGGTTTTATTTTATACTTTTTACTCCCTGATTTGAACGTCTTCCAGGGTTTTGCGTCACGAGATGAAAGTTATTTGTCAAATAATCTATTTACTCGTTTTTGTCAAAACAGCTTCAATAACAAAATGAAAAGAAATAGTTCATGAATAAAGCAGCTGTGTAAAATAATCTCTGCTTGCATGTGTTTTGATTGGCTACCGAGCGAGGACCATTTGGGGTTCCAGCGAGACAGTTTAGAGAAGAGTGTGTAGAATGCACTTTCCAGAAACGAATATAATGAATGCTACACACGTTATAAACCAGATTAAACAGCAACATCTGGGCAACACTACCATGTAAGTCATTTTTTACACACTCCAAACACAATTATAAACAACTAATATAAGCAACTAAGACCTACCACAATATCACATATTTGTCGCCATGACTCGGCAAACTACCACTCCTAAAGCTACGAACAAAAAGCTAACGGCTGACCACCTACACATCAGAAAGCATGAGAATTCGACACAGAATCTAGAGATATCTTCAGAATTTCTCTCTGTGAAACCACTACAGAGCTGTTAGCAAACAAACGCCAGAACAACAAACAGCTTCACCGAAATAAAGCACCTCACCTTTACGCTGAATCATGAAAAGACCGGCATCATTTCCCGTTTGCCTGCTAAACACTGTTGCTATGTATGTCCTGTTTGTTTCTCATCTGTTTCCTGGAGAAGGGGGGGGGGGGGTCAACCTAACGTGTGGGACCCCTGGGTAAGGGCTTAGACTTTTGGCGAATGGAATTTTACTCTCGGGGGTGCGCGGCGTTTTTTTGATTTCTACTGGCTAAAGACTCTGTCAATCAACAACAGGCTACTACTACCGCATTCCTGAGAAAGAGGTGTCATTTTCTAAAATTGACCAATCAACTGCAGTCAGATGAGAATGGATCCATGGTTTACAGCCTTAGAGGGGATTCTGGCTCTCAAAATGATGCCAAACTGCTGTATTTGGATAGATTGAACACTATTAGTGATAAAACAAGCTGGAACAGCTGGTTCCAAAATGACAATTTTGCTTGACCCTGCTGGACCTCTCTGTAGCAAAACCTCTATAACTTTGTCCTGCTTCACTTTATCAAAGCCACATTTTTTTTGAGACCACTGACATGTTGTGCTATGATTTTTAGGCTAGCCAGGGCCTCATTTCAAGAACAAAATAGCAATAAAAGTGCTTTTTTTTCCAGGCGAACCTGAAACTTTTAAATTTGAGCTGTTCCATCCTCATTTACTCTTAACCAGTAACATATACCGGTACACTGATATTTACACATCTCAACAAATCTCACAAGTGTTTCCATTATTATAACATCAAAATTATTAAAATAGACCTTGTAGTTACAGAATTAGTCTTTTTGGAATGGGTATGCAATTTTCGAACAGATGCCTAAAAATAGGGCTAGGTATTAAAGACCCAAATGTTTTTGTGTAAATGTAATTTGCCAGGCTGAACATCCATTGTTGGCTTCCACTGGTAGCCCCGTGTTTAACATCGCATTGCTGTGAATTGTGGGTAATCCCCTCAGGCAAAGTCTGAAGAAATGCGGACTTTCAGAAAGTGTTCATAAAGGGCTCAACATGTCTGTGAGAGAGCCCTCAAACCCTTGAAGATTTGACAGTGGGACAACCCAAAACCCTCATGGACTATGCGGAAACACGCCTCTCTGAGAGTGTGAAGATTCTATTCACACTCAAAAAAAGGGCCAGAAAAGCTGCTCCGAAGTACTCAGTAAGTAACAGACTAGAGCTATCCAGTAATAATAACAGACTTAAAGCAAACAAAACGTGGTCAGTCATATTTCATAATAATATTATAGTACTTTATTGCCTAATTCCTTGTATGTGTAACATACTTGGCAATAAACAGTTCTGATTGTAAATTTCAGCGATCTTGCACTTACTGAACAGCATCAATATATATATATATATATATATATATATATATATATATATATATATATATATATTTTTAAACCAACCCCAAACTGGTGGCCCATTAGTTTCACAGTGTAATATCAGCTGTTGTACACCGGAGGGCGCTGCAGGCCACGTGCTTTTCTGCACAGAGGCAGTAAATGGGAGTCGGGGAGTTGTTCAGTCGTGGTTGCAGAAATAAATCGCATGGCAGAAACAATACAAAATGATTCCAAAAGATGGCAATGTAGGATGGTGTTGTTCACAGCTTGGTGACACACACGAGTTGCGGTCAATAATTAGGCGAGAAGATTCAATTTGACAGAGCGAGCCGGTGAAACGGAAGTTTCCACAGCCCCGTTTAATTCAACGATGACAAAAGAGGCACAGGAACATGGGTCATCTTGCAGTTTGTATATTTATTTTAAAGCAACTTCTTTTGTAAAATATAAATACAAATTATGAGATATTTAATTACAAAGTTAAAACAAAAACTGAACACACCAAAAAAAAGACTTTACTGCAGTAGCCTCCCTGTTATATACAAGCTCTGTGCCGAAGGGTAAATATCAACATTATCTTAAAACGTTATTATACAAACAGTTGTGTAGTTTTGCGTGTTAAATTACAGACTAAACAGGAAGCAAAACTCGGAACATAAAGAAGATACAACAGAACAGCCCCGAGGCTCAAGCCAGCGCTGAAGTCTGAGAAAAAAAAGAGGAAAAAAGCCAGGACATCATGTGCTTCCTATAAACACAAATACCACATTCAATAGCACAGTCCCAGTCCTATCCTGTACAGCTACACACATGCACGATGTGCTGCGCTCGCACACTCCTAATCGCTGACAACACGACTACACTCTGTTGCCGTACAAAATCTTTCAGTCGTCGTGAGTAACATCCGAAAGAAAAACGTTAGATATTTTATATATATATATATATATATGTATATATATATATATATATATATATATATATATATATATATATATATATATATATATATATATATATATATATATATATATATTTATTTATTGATTTATACATATATTAATTTATAAAAATAAGACCATTATCAAGTCTATTGAGTCACTAATGTATTGATCCTCGGTTAACGGAGAGAAACGTTTCAGCAGCCCGATCAGCCCGCCGGTCAGTCCATCTGTACAGTGCTGGTCCAGAGCAGGGCCGACGCATGGGAACGGAGAGTCCGGCTAAGGCATGTCATCGCGACCCCTGGTTGGTTCTAAAGCAAACTGCAGTCGGTACGGATCGCGGTTCTGGGTTCGGTAGCTCCGGGGGGGTCAGGAAGAGCCCACCTTGTGGATGGCCTTGATTTTGTCCTTCAGTCTGTCCACTGGGCGGTCCCAGCGGTCGTCCAGACACTCCAGCGTGGAGCCCAGGAGAGCGGCCAGCTCGGCGCTGTCCTCCACCAGGTCCAGCAGGTCCTTGCTGTCCGCGTGGAAGCCCTCCAGCTCCTCCGGGCAGGAGAAGAGCTGCGACAGGAAGGCCTGCCGGTAGAACTCCGCCTCGGCCACCGTCACCACCTCCATGTGGGGGAAGGCCTGTCGGAAGCCGCGGCCCGACATCCGGAGCCGACGCAGCACGTCGGACAGGAGCAGCCAGTTTCTTGGCCTGAAAGGGGGGACAAGCAACGTTTAGAAATGATCGGGCCGACAGCGACGCAATTTTCTTTTTCTTTTCTTTTTTATAAATGCGAGTCTGCTCCTGAGATCAAAGCTCACCCCTGAGAGAGGGACACCTGGATGTTGTAGCACGGCAGCAGAGGTCGGTCAGAGAACTCGAACTCGAACACCTCTCTTTTATCGTCCTCGTCCTCGTCCTCCGGGCCCGGGGGGTCGGCCAGGATGTCATAGACACCTCCCTCCTCGCTCAACTCTGAGGCAAACACAAAAGAACAATACATGAATAATTCTGAGGGAGCGTCTCCATCATCGTGAAGGACATTGGAAGACATTGGAAGATGTTTGAAAAAGGGCCTCGTCAGCGCGAAAAACAAACGCGCGGCAGTACTCACCACACACGGCGCTGCCGTAGAACTCCCAATAAAGCCCCGGGTCGTCATCCGCGCGGCCCTGAAGGTCGGAAAAATAATCTATGGAGAGAAGAGAGGAGCAGAGCCTGTTATTCAAGAGCCGGGGCCTTGGGGACAGACAACGAGGCCGACGCGACTGCCCTTTAAGACTACAGCGGGAAAATGGATAAAGAGCGCAGTAAAATGGAAGAGGGGGAGGAGGAGGAGGGGTGGTGTCGAGAGAGAGAAAAGAGAAACAAACAGAGCAAATGTGTTTTGGGGGGTGGTGGTCAGGGGCCAGCGGCTGTACCACGGGGGAGGAGAGCGACTGTCTCCGCTGGGTTAGAGCTGGCTCAGCTCAGAACGGAGCTGCCAGGAATCAAACAAGAACCACACACATTCGCTGAGTCCACACACACACGCACGCACGCACGCACGCACATTTAGAGCGAGAGGGCTGGAGACAAACAAGCAGAGGGAGCTGGATAAGCACACACAGCGAGAGCAAAGTGTGTATTCAGCACGCGCGCATACACATTCGCAGAGTGAGAGCTGGGCTTTGTGCCAGTGCTGAGGCGTGGGGCGTCTGGCGTGTGTTTGGAGGGATTAACGGCCTCCAGATGAGTGGGACCAGGTGGAGGGAGGGCGGCAATCGCTCGCTCGTTTTTTTTTTTTCCCTCCGGTGCTCGATCTTCCCCCACGCTCCCCTGCTCCGTCAATCCGGCAGCCATCGATCCATCCGGCCACGCTCTTTTCAAAATTCAGCACCACCTTCCCCCCAGCCGTCCATCTATAAATCTCCATTTTCGCGCTCAACCTGCTCGCTCGCCCTTTTGCTGCCGTGCGTCCACTCACACCTGCTCGTATCCCCCTGCGCCTCGTGTCTTCTCGCTAAAGCCCCACGCCGCGTTCTCAGATAATCGGGTTTAACTGGATGTTCATGTAATATTAAGGGGCTGGCTGCGGAGGGAGCGTGCGCCTGTGTGTGCGCGTTCATTTCCTCCTCAAACTCTGCTGCAAAAACATTCAGATGAGGAGCCCCCCCCCCCCCCCCGGTCCACGAATACAGAGCGCGTCAGACTCGAGCGTGACGGCCTTGTGAAAAGACACACACACACACACACACACACACACACACACACACACACACACACACACACACACACACACACACACTTACTTACTCAGTCAGTCGCTCGCACGCACGCATACAAAAGCAGAGTCTCCAGCCAGAGCGAAGCCCATTTCCTGCACATACACTGAGCAAACACAGTTGGCGTTGCTAAGTAACCAGATAGAGGAGCTCAGAGGCAGCAGCACGCAACCAGGCGGGCTGAGGCTCCACGTCTAACAGGTGGTCGAGGGAGGGAGGAGGAGCGAGGGGGGGGGAGCCGGAGGGAAACGGGATGACAGAGACAGACACATCTTGTAGCCCAGGTTGGGAGGTGGAGGGTGAGGATTTACAGAGAGGGACGCTGTAACAACTACAGGTTGCACAAAGGTCAGAGCGTTGGAGGAACTGCAAACAGGGAATGAGCCAATGAGCATTGGGGGAAACAAGGTTGCAGGGAACCAATCTTTTCAACAGTTTACCCTCGCCCCCACCTCGATATCAACTCTCTGGTGCATTTGCTGTCTGGAAACCCTTTAATCTCCATTTTTCATTCACCTTGTTTGTGGTCAAATGCACAGTAAAAATCTAATTTCCTGGCTCTTGCATTCCACTTTGTCCGCACGAGGGAGGAAACTTTCAGTGACTGCACTCATTGCAAAATAGTTCTATTAGTATATTGTACACTGTAAGGCATTTCAATCAGACTCTCAGATTCCCCCCCAAAATACGAGATTATATCCTCTGTATTTTTTTTGTGAGCTACGTTGACATTTACTGATTTTAATGTCTAACTTCCACTAATAAATTCCTTTTTTTGTTCTTCAAACCAGCCTTATCCATTAAAATGCATTTTAATTTTCTGACTTAAACAGGAGTTCTCCAATGCTCCCTTCCTCGCTTTTTTGTATATTGTAGCCGGGAAACTACATTTGATCCAACTCATCAAACCAGTCCAATCCAGGTTCAGAATCTGAAGGTGCCCTGAATAGTTATGTGTGCTCTCAAATGGCACAGATAGTCTAGTCTTTGAGAGTTTCCAACAGGGGGGAGGGTGCAGCTAAATGACGTCAGTATTTCTAAATCCCCGGCTGAACGGTGTCGGGATTGGGAACTCACCAGTGAGGAAGCGCTCCATGCCGTCGCTGTGGGTCATCTTCAGCAGGCCACGGCCAGAATATGTGGCCAGGGTGGGGTCAGCGCCGTAGGACAGCAGGACTCTCACTACGTCCAGGTGGTCGTTCTCCACAGCGTCGTGGATCGGCCTAGACGCACACAGATGTACACGTTAAAGACGACCAGGCACTGGCAACATTTGTATGGGCAAAAAAAAAGTAATCGTGATACTGTGAAAACTGGTAGCTTCTAGGTTATTTCAGCAGTATTGTCACAGGTAGAGTTTCTCAAATTTGCCCACATAAACCACTTTGTCTCCTGCAGCAAGGCAAACGTCGCTCCACCTGCACGTCGCCAATATAGCTTCATGTGCACAAAGTGAAATGTAATTTATAATCTCTACAGCCTTTCGTATTCGCAAAGGCCTCACCTATATAGCTGCAACACGAATGTCACAAATCTGTTAGTGGTTTAATATGAGCAACTGCACAATGCACCGTTAAGACCGGTTTCCCAGAACAGAAACCCTGCTGTACGTTTTTAATAACACAGCGATGAAAGCACTAGCCTTTCCCATTTAAAACCGCAGCTAATCTCTCAAATCACTGCTCTTGTCTAGCAAATAGAAAAGCAATCCCAGAATTGTTTTGCTATGAGCAATCTCAAGTGACGCTTGCCCTGTTAGAACATGCAGGAAAAAAAGAAAAAAAGCTACAATCAGTGTTTGCGCTGTGCACATTAGCCGTGTTTATGCCAGCAGGCGATTTGTGCGGCGTTTTTTTTGTGTTTTGCGTTTGTGCATACGAACGGAGGCGTCCGTTTACCTGGTGCCATCCTGCGCGCTGCAGTTGATGTCGGCCCCGTAATCCAGCAGGTGCTGGACGATGCTGAGCCAGCCGCGGGCACACGCCTCGTGGAGAGCGCAGTACCCGGCGTAGTCTCGGTGGTTTACCTCGCATACTCTGTTCTCCAGACAGTACAGCACCACCTCCTGAAGAGAGATAGCCAAAACAAGAGGGAGAGAGGGGTTTAGTTTGTGTGTGTGTGTGTGTGTGTGTGTGTGTGTGTGTGTGTGTGTGTGTGTGTGTGTGTGTGTGTGTGTGTGTGTGTGTGTGTGTGTGTGTGTGTGTGTATGGATACATGTGTGGCAACAACCCAAGCAATACGAGACCAAATGCGCGAGTCAGAGCAGACACATACGCAAACAGGCCTTCCCTTTTACAGTTCCTGTGGGAGCGAAATTAGGGAAAGGAGGAAGTGAGTGTGTTCCTGTGCCGGACAAACGCGCACACACACACACACACACGCACAAATGCTCCATAGTGCCTGAACTGGCGCCAAAACACATCGAGGAGACTAAGTGTGACTCAACTGCATTTCGCCTGCCAGAATCCGCTTGTGCACGCACAAGTGTGTGTGTGTGTGTGCGTGTAAATGTGTGCGCCGTGGTTGGGCCCGGACGCCACTGTGGGCAGCCGGTTACGATGGTTGGGCTCCGAGCACAGCGTAATGGAAGCAGAACAAAGAGATTGGACGGAGACGCTCGAGAGCTGGAAGCGTTTCCTCCGGTCTAGGGCTGTGACAGTTGGGCATCCAGCACTAAGTAGTCAGACTGGTTTTTATTGGACTGGAGCGGCGTCTGCTGCCACCAAACAGAGGAGACGGGGAGATAGGGAGTGGGCCAGCAGTTTGTCGATAAAGGCCTGTCCGCCTCAAACAAGTGTGTGTTCCAACACTGTGGGAATGTGTTTGTATCTGTGTCTTAGTGTGGGACTGGGCAGAAGTATTTGCAGACGATTGAAAAACAAATATATATATATTTTTTCTCTCTATCTTTGTGTGTGTGTGTGTGTGTGTGTGTGTGTGTGTGTGTGTGTGTGTGTGTGTGTGTGTGTGTGTGTGTGTGTATATATATGCATGGAAGACTCATGCGTCCACACACACTCATACTCCGTCCTGCTAACAGTCCTGTGCCGAGGGGAGGAAAGCTGCTCATCTGAACCTGGGGAATGACTCCAAACTTCCATTTCTATGCTAATTCTAGCCTGCCGTCTAGTCCAAGTATTTATCTCACTCTCTCTCTCTCTCTCTTTCGGCACAGGGCGGACGGGAGGAAGGGGACAGGCAGGTAACAGAGGGGGAGAGAGAACAGGCTGACGACGGAGGGATGAGAAGAGGGCCGAAGAGGGCGGAAGAACGGGAGAAAGTGAGAGGCAACACCCCCGACAGATGACAGATTAATGAATCTGTGGACAAAATCTGCCGGGGCCGTCCTCTGGGCTGCAGCTGATAGTAACACGAGATGAAAGGGTGGGGGTGTAGGGGGTTGGAAGTGGAAGTGTGAAGTAAGTGTGTGTGTGTGTGTGTGTGTGTGAGAGGGGGGGTGGTAGTAGTGATAGGAGTGAACAGAGGACTACTGAGCCGTGGAGGAAGGAGAGACAATGAGGAAAAGGAGGGGGAAGAAGTGGAAAGAGGGATCAAGAGAAAAGAAGTGAGCAAAGGAAAAAAGTGCGAGAGAAAAAGGGGTGGGGTGGGGGGGACAGCGCTCCAACTGGTTCCCGCTCCCTGCCAACACTCTGTTTGCCTGCTGGAGAGCGATTCAGGAGCGCTGTGCCGAAGCTCCCCTCTGGGGGATTCCACTCGCTCTCCGTCTGTGTGTGTGTGTGTGTGTGTGTGTGTGTGTGTGTGTGTGTGTGTGTGTGTGTGTGTGTGTGTGTGAGTGTGTGAGTGAGGGAATGAGAGCAAGTGTTGCAGAGACTGACGGGTAAAGGGTCGATATGCAGCCCAAGTGTGTGTAGTTTGTGTTTCTGCGTGTGTGTGTTCGTGCGTGTGGAGGAGGCATAGCGCTAAACCTCCGAAGCCGTGTTTAATATCGCTGGGAGACAGCGAGGAGCTTAGCACGAGAGCCCCGGCTTCCCGCCACACACACACACACACACACACACACACACACTCCTCCGCAGTAAAATGAGACCCCCCCCCCCCTCCTCCTCCTCCTCCTCCTCTCCCCATCTCGCTCTTTCCCTCCGTCCTCTAATCTCCCTCTCTAGAATGCTTCCCTGCGCTCGCCTGCAATCAATGCATCACTCAGACATTTAACCCCTTGCAGCTCTGCTTTGTATGCTCCTAAAATACAACAGATGTGTGTGTGTGTGTGTTACATGTGCAGGTGATGCTTGAGTGGCTTTCGCTGTACGATGAAGAGCCAAAAGTCTAAGCGGTGAAGTTGGTGCGTGCCCAGACAAGTGAAGCGTGTGGGTGTTTTGTATCAGTGTGAGCCAGCCTGCAGTTGAACCACTGCTAGGGTAACAGAGGAATGTGGCCCTCTGGGGATGTCAGATAGTTAATTTATCTCACACTGCTCTTAGCTAACTAAAGAACAATCACCTGTTTTCATGTATCATACGCCTCCGGTCTCAGCCAATAACTTTCTCTGCGTATTAACGCTCACGCTAACCAAATGCTAATTGCCGAGCTACTGTGCTTAGCGAGCTAACAGGAAGTGTCTTAAACTTGCACTATCTCTACTGACCAGCTGGGGGCGACTCCTCTGGTTGTATAGAAGACTATGCGAAAATGACTCTACTTCTCTCTTGATTTATTCCCTCAGTAAACATTGTAAACATGAGTTTATGGTCTCAATCTCTAGTTTCAAGTCTTCTTCAATACAACATGATGTTCATTTAGTAAATTATGGTCCATTCAGAGTAAAATACACCATAAAGCAGGGTATGCTTTAGGGCGGGTTTACTGTGATTGACAGGCCGATGCCGCTACCAGAGCCATATAAGGCGTCTCTACCTCACTCCTGCTCATTCCAAATGAGTTAACTTCCGTTCATTGGTTGTGAAAAAAAGGAAAAAAGAAACGTAATTCAAGACAGCGAAGGCGAAATCTCCAAACTTGAGACTTCAAAACGTCAGTCAACAAACCAATGGGTGACGCCACGACAACTACGTCCACTTCTTATATACAGTCTATGCATGCTACCCACTACAGTAGCTAGCCTAATGCTAAAATGATGGCAGCGGCTAGTCAAAAGTGCTCGCCAAGATAGCTGGCGTGAAAACAGCTGACAACTACTTAGAAAAGTAGCTAGCTCGGTCGCTAACTAGATAGCCTACTAAGTTCAAATGGATAATTAAAGTGAATTTCTATATGTATGAATCGGAGTGACTTGGTTACAACTGAAATGCTTGATTCCTCTATTTTCTGTTCCCTCAAAGGTTGGCACTGTCAGGACTGTTTGCTATTGGTCAAAAGAGCAAATTTGCATGTCAACGTTTATCATAGTTTAACTTGAAAAATCAGTGGGAAATTACATCACAAGCGAATCCACTAATTGCCGCGGTTTTTGGTCCCAACAATGTTGCGATCGTAGATGCTGGTCCGACTGGGCACTTGAAAGGCAATCTAGTTTTTTTTTTCTCGGATCATACACGCGGATTTGAGGAGGAAAATCAGTCGTGATTCATGTGAGGAGAATAAATGACAGATTGCACCTTTATCTGAGCTTTCAATGGGCAGAGCCGAGAGGGGCCCCGGCACGAGGGGGAGAGGGATGAAGACATCCGCAGAATCTCTCCTCATTACCATTTCAAATGCTCAGAGAGCGAGGCAGACGCGGGAGACAGAGAGAGCGAGAGAGAGAGAGAGAGGAGAGAGAATAAAAGGGGAGTGAGGGAGGGGAGGAAGAAAGAGAGTGGGCTTTCATGTGCAGAGGCACGGATCGCGAAACTAAACGAACATGAAATATGCACGGTGTCGGCGGGCTCCGGGAACGGCGCAGAATAGTGCGTGTTAAATTAAATGCGTGCGTGCATGAGGGGGTTCTGCATGTGCAGGTCTGTGCACGAAGAACGGACGCCTGTGCTTACGCTGTAACAACCGCCGTTTCTGTGAAATTATGTGTGGCGAGCATGTGAGCCTTGTGTGTACGCATGTGTGTGATTCTGAATTTGCATGTGTGGGTCCGTGTCTGTGGGCGACAGCAGCGAGTGCGGAGAGCCGTCGCTGTGTGCAGCATATGGAGGAGAACACGTCAGGATGCCTGTGCTTATTGGGTCATAACGGGTGTTTCTCTGTGTGTGTGTGTGCTAGTAATCAGCATGTGAGCTGTGTGTGTGTGCGTGCCTCTGTCTCTCAGGCCCTCATATCTCTCTGCCTGTGTGTGATAAGCCCGGAGCTTGCGGCGCTAAAACACCAGCGTGAGACAAGCGCTCTGTGCGTCTACAGGCTTGTATGCAAGTGTGTGCGTGTGTGTGTGTGGGGCGGTATGCATAAATTGGTGTGTGTCTCTCTGTGCACGTCCTTGTGCGTGTGTGTGAGCCCCAGGGGTCTGCCCCAGGCTTATCACACACAGGCAGTGAGAGACGAGCTTCCTGAGAGGGGGAGAGAGGGAGAGAGAAAGAAAGGGAGGGGGGGATGTGTGTGTGTGTGTGGGGGGGGGGGGGGGGGTGTTGTTTGCGCAGCGGTCAGCGCCTTGTTTGTGTAGTCTCAGGTTTTCTCCTCCCTCCTCCCCTCTCCACACGCGGAGCGCAAGAAGGGAAAAATGCGAAGGGGGTAGGAAAAAAAAATAAAGAGGGAGAGAGCGAGGGAGGGAGGGAGGGAAAAAAACGTTCGAGAGAGACGCATAAATCAGAGAGACGAGCCAGCTTCTCTCCAGCACGGCTGACTGAACCCTGCTGCTGCTGCGCTGCACCCTGTGCGTGTGTCTGTGTGTGTGCGTGTGTGTGTGTGTGTGTAGGCTATATGAGCGAGGGAGAAAAACAGCCGCCGCCACTGCTAACCACAGTCACCACGGCACATTAGAGGGCCATTAGAACGCGATTATACTCCCAGTGCTTACCTCTCATTCACACTCTTGCTCTCTCTCCCTCTCACTCACTCTGACTCACACACATTCGCACGTAATCACGGACACACACGCGCGCACACCTCATCACCATAAATGTGTACGACAAATACACACGACCATAAAGCAAGCGGTTAATGAGCGACAAAAAGATACCCACACCTATTTACAGTTCTGTGAAGATACCTCTGCTGGTGATAAAAAAAAAAAATCATCACACACACACACACACACACACACACACACCATCAAAGAGGAGTGAGCGATGGGGTGGACATGAGGCACAATCTGCAGCTCAAGTGGCATAAAAACCACTTGGATCAATAAATCAATTTGTAAAATCTGTCAACAAGGGAGGGGGGAGGGGGGCGCTTAGGCTCACAAACACCAGGGGGATGAGGGGGAGCGAGGCGGTGGGCCATCGAACTTTAATTAAAAGCTTTCAGAGCAATGGGAGTTGAGAGACTCAGCAGAATATACGCCGGTCTCGTTCTTGTCGTGTATGTGCGGAGAATGAGAGGATCCGGTTTAGGAGCGAACGATCGGCAGCTACACACAAAGAAAGAAAAAAAGAAAGAAGAAAAAAACTCCCGATGCTAGAGAGAGGCAGCGAGCATCAGTCTCCGTATAATGATCCCACCGATCCCTCATGCTGTCTGCGCACGCACTTGCTTGTGTGTATGTGTGTGTGTGTGTGTGTGTGTGAGAGAGTGTGTGTCACACTTCGCCTCACGGAAAATTAATGAGATGTGAGAGCGGAGCGAGGCAAGAGGAGGGGAGGCGAGGGAAATGTGCGTGTGTGTGCGCTAGCGGGGGGGAGGAGGAGGAGGGGTGCCAACGACAATCTGAGTCACAAAGAGAGGAAGAGAAAGAGAGCGCTGAGAGGAAAGAAGGGGGGGAGCGGAAACCTAAGAGAGAGAGAAGCAAGAGGAGCAAAAACAAAACAAAAAAAAGATGGAGTATGGCAAGAAGAAAGCGCGAGTAAGGGTGAGATAGAAGGAAATGATGCAAAAAGCAAAAAGAGTGAGCTAGAAAGAGGAAGAATAGGACAGATGCAAGAGAAGAATGAGATGGAGAAAGACAATTTTGAGAAAAAAAGAGAAGAACCGTGTCTGCCAGAGTCAGACAGGAACAACGTAGGGGGAGAAAATGAGCTCAATTTAAGAAGAAGAGAGAGCGTGGATTTGTGTAAGTGTGAGGAGAGACAGAGATGAGGTGGGAGGACGACTTTGAGCGGAGCCCATTACCTCGTAGCCCAGCCGCGCCGCTCTCTGGAGCAGAGTCTCACCGGCATTCTTGTTCACGATCAGCCGACGAGCCTCTGGCGGGATGGGACGCACCGAGGGGGACTCGGCAGGGGGGGCCCTGTGCAGCCCCACCGCCGCCGCCGCCGCTGCCACCGCCTCCTCCGGCTGGATGCCGCACGCCCTGCCGTTCACCTGGGGCAGCAGGGTCGGTGGACAGAGCGCAGCGGGCGAGCAGGGCTTGACTGGAGAGCAGGGGTAATGATTAGGGGAGGAGGCTCCCTTCCTCGGAGCGCAGCGCTGCTTGCTCAGCTGAGGGGAGAGAGGGAGAGAGAGCGAGAGAGAGAGTGAGAGCGAGAGAGAGAGCGAGAGAGAGAGAGTTAGAGCCACTGCCACATAGCAGGCTGGACAAATTCACACGCACACATGGACACACTCATGGGCACGTGGATGAGATTACACACACAAGGAGATGCAGTTGTATGCATGCACACTCACACGTAATAGTTTTTTGGGATAAAATAAAGTGGCAAATAAAAAACTGGTAAAAGTATATGACATTGCGTCAGTGGTCACTACAAGGCCAAAATCCATCCAGAAAAAAAGAATACTAATATTTTTAATAAAGCTCAAAAAGATATTTTTCCTCTTACATATATAGCTCTCTTTTAAATAACACCCACATAAAGCTAGATGGGTTTTTCTTTCTTTCATTCATTCAGTTTTACAACGTATGTATATGTATGTGTGATTATTGTGTATGGAAGCCACGCTATATGCGTCACTGAAAGCGTTCACACCGACTGCTCACGCCCCAAACACTGGAGGTTGGAACGCCACTTTTCTTTGACCGCTGAAACAACAGAGCCCTCCGAGCGCAACACACGAGAGAGGGAGTTGCCTGCCTGCCTTTCTCTGTGTGTGTGTGTGTGTGTGTGTGTGTGTGTGTGTGTGTGTGTGTGTGTGTGCGCACGCACGAAAATTGCGTGCCCTCTCAGTGGAATTCCATGTCGAAGCAGCTGTCAGGCTGAGGAGAGCAGCGCGGGCGGAAAACAACTAGCCTCCTTTTTTTCCTTCTTTTTTTTCCCCTCAAATTTTCCCCGTGCTCGTTTTTTTCCCCCTCTCGTTTGAACTCGGGCACTTCATACGCTCCGCCACGGCTGCCACATTCCTCGCTGTGTGTGTGTGTGTGTGTGTGTGTGTGTGTGTGTGTGTGTGTGTGTGTGTGTGTGTGTGTGTGTGTGTGTGCACGTGCGCGATCGGCGCTGAGTGCGAAGTATAATTGCTCCGGGGTTTTGTTGTTATGTCAGGAATGCTCACAAACACGCAGACACTCACGGCCTTCGGCACGCACACTCGTGCACAAAAACGGCGTCGATGACACACGTTCAGACAATTAAGGGCCCGAGACAAACGCACGTGCATGCAGGCGCTCCGCAGGGAGTCGATAAGGGCATGAAGAGGTCAAAGCTCCAGCAGCCCTCTAAACATTGTAAACATACTTCCTTCCTCCCTCCCTCCCTCCCTCCCTACCTCTCCCAGCTGCATAATCAGAGGCGCCGACAGGCATACTGAAACAGACCCCGCTGCAGGAAATATCCAGATGTACCACGGCCAGGCACCCTATCAGCGCTCACCTTGTCATCTTCGGCTGCTCCCAGATCAGCCGCGCAACGCTGGCCTGGGCTGCTAGGTGTGGCCTCTTTCCTCCTCTCCCGCTCTCGCTCCCTCTGACTGGTGTGCTTGGTCTTGCACGGCCGCTTGCCCTTGGGTTTGTCCGTGTCACTATGGCGACGGGGCTTGACACAAGGGGGGCCTCCCGGGGGCGGCTCTGGGGCCGGAGAGGGGGGGCCCCTCCTGGGCTCCTTGAGGCCGCGGTCACCCAAGAAGGGGCCCGGCGGGTGCGCTCTGTCCTTCAGCTGGCCGAGGGGGAGGGGAGAAGTAGCTACTCCTGGAGCAAAGAGGGGGGGGGGGGGGGGGGGGGGAGAGGCAGAGTGAGAGGCTGATAGTGTGAGAGCTCAGTGGAAGGGGAGGATGGGAAGGTATTGCAAGGCCATCTCTCACCCTCTGTTGGTTTATTAATGAGCGCACAGAGCTGTCTGGGAGCGCAGCATGCCTGCTCGCTCCAAAAAAAAAAAAAGAAATTGCAAAAAAAAAAAAAAAATACACATACACACACACTCATATAAACATCCCCAACGTAACTTGTGCACACTCATTCACTGCAACAAGGACACCGCTAAGAGTAATCTCCTTAAACAAATGTAGTACTGTCTAGTTCCAGCCTCTAATAATACATATTTACACGAAAAATAAACACCTGCCCTTGAAACCACAATTTCAAAATGCTGTTTAATAGCTTAACGGGATACGGATAACTGCAAAGCATTACTAACTACTCGGGAACATGGTCTAGGTCTGATGTGTGTAACAACAGGACCTTTAGAATAAACAGTCAATGAAATCAGTGGTCGGCTGTGAACCAATGGAGAGAAAAGTGGAATTCTACATCTGTAGCAATAGAAACCTTTTAGAATGAGAGATTCTTAACAGTGATGAATGCATTCTGTCGGATTAGTGGAGTCCTGAAAAAAAAAAAAAAGACCACAGCCCTGACAGACACACTGTGGAATAACCACAATCATTGTAAAAACACGGCTGTTGCCAGGGTGATGTTATCTAAAAAAGGTAAGAGCGAGGAGAAAAAAAAAAGGGAAAAAATCAGTGGCCAATCAAGGCCTGTGGTTTCTGCAGGAAACATAAAACCAAAATCTCCCCTGCTTTATTCACTTCCTTTAATCTCTCTCCTGCTCTTTTATTCTCGCTTCGTCTGTGCCTCCCTCTGTCTCATTGTGGGCACTTCAACAAGGGAAAGCCCTGGTTTTAATAAGCACACACACACACACACACACACACACACACACACACACACACACACACACACACACACACACACACACACACACACACACACACACACACACACACACACCTTGAGGGGAAAAAAATTGAGAATAATCATTGATCACACATTAGTCACACCTGCCCACGCATATCTCCAACCACTTCCCTCATTCGCACGGAGCCCTATGAAGAAAAGCTCAAGAAAAAAAAAGAAAAAGAAAAGGGGGGGGTGGGGGGTCTTCAGGTCCCGTTTGTGATTCCCGAACCTTTCCTCTGGCAGGAGGAAGTATCCTCTACCTCACTTCCTCTGCCCTCTCCCCAGAAGCCTCACGGGAAATCCCCCCCCAAAGTCAGACCGCTCAACAAGAAAGTGAAACGTGAGCCAAAGATAGATTTCCGTTACCCTAGATGAACTCAGATGCAGCAGGGCGGTTTGTGCTGCCGACGGCTCATTCTTACCATTAAGTAGCTTCTCGCAGCCCCATTTCCTGTTGATCTCGGCTCTGTGCGCTGCGGCCCTGTCCTCCTGCTCACCGGGCCGGATCTTGCGCTCCCGCTGGTTCTGGACCAGGGCTGCCAATCGGGGCTGGGGCCACGCCCTCTCCTGTTTGATCAGGGGCCCGTCGGGAGAGGCCGCGCCGGCAGCAGGCTTGCTAAGCCGCAGTCCCTTCAGCTCGATGCAGACCTTGAGCTTCCGAACCTCGTCGTCGTCATCATCATCATCATCGTGGCCGGGGCTGGCCTGCTCGCGCTCATCTGCAGATAACAAACACAGAATTTGCATTATTTGCCATCCCTCATATAAAAGATTCTAGAAAAGATTAGATGGAAGAAAATTCTCCTTCATTTACGAAAGGTCACGAAAAACCCAAACAGCAATGCATGATGGGCGAGCTTGAACCCCGACAGTTTCTATTGCAAGTGTCTCAGTAGGTTTTCACTCCTTCAAAAGACACTACTCTCACCTTCTGCAGCGCATAAAAACTATTTTATGTACACACCCACGACTTGCAGACAACTGAGCACAAAGAACAAAGGCCATTAATCACTACATTCATATGGCTTGTAAAACCCCCTCTAAGCCTGACGTTTACCGCGAGTGCACAGAGGCAGCGAGCAGGACGCGAGAACGACAGATTGCGGAGCAAAAAGGGGAAGAGAAGTCAAGAACCGGGCGGAGACACAAAACAATAACGACTGGAGAAGCAGAGGGAGAGTTCTCCCCCTTGAAATTCACGGGGGACGGGTATTTGACTTGTCTGCCAGTGCCGGGGAGAGCGAGCGCGACACAGCATGCCAGAAAAAAAAAAGAAAAAAGGAAACCCAAACAGATGAGGGAAAAAAAAGAAAAGAGATGAAAAGAGCAGCTTTGAAGAGGGTGGGTAAGCACAGCGGAGGAACGGGAGAACTGAGAGAGAGTGAGAATGGCTGTCCCTCTTCCTCGCTTCTCTCTCTCGCACTCCGCTCAAAGGCAGGATTAAACACTTCTCTGAGCTGGCTGCCACACAGAGCGAAAGATGGGACAGGGGGTGGTAAGGGGGAAAGAGCGGGGCGGGGGGGGGGGGGGGGGGGGGAAGCAGGTTGAAGGTGGAATTGATTGGGAAAGAGGAAGCGACAAAAGGAATTGAACTTTTTTTTGACGAGGGATGAGACAGTGATCGGCATAACATAGGATGAATGGAAAAGAGTGGGCAGAATTAGAGAGATGCAGAGAGAGGAAAGCAGAAATGAGAGGTGGTGGTGGAGGGAAATTTGAGGAAAATGGAAGTGGCATGTGGGTGATGATGCGTACTCAAGATATTCTTACCCGTAG